>NC_081561.1:105002206-105026144 GCF_022355385.1 Mustela nigripes
GTCCTAAGAGTGCCTGGGTGGCTCAGTCAGTTAAGTGTCTGCCTTTAGCTTAGGCTGTGATCCTGGGGTCCTGGGATTAAGTCCCATGTTGGGCTCTCTGCTCTGCAGGGAGCCCACTTCTCCCTCTGCCTCTCTCTCTCTGTCTTTCATGATAAATAAATAAAATCTTAACAAATATATTAAAAAATAATAAAATAAAGAATTCTTGGTTTTGTTTTGTTTTGTTTTGTTTTGTTTTTAGTACTTGAAAGATATTGATTCATTGTTTTTGGTTTGCATTGCTTCTGTTGAGAAATTGGCTGTCATCCTTGTTCCTCTGTACATAACATGTCTCTTCCTCTTGTGCTTCTCTTCCCTTTATTACTACTTAAATAATGGTATAACTTTCTTCACTGTTCTTATGCTTGGGGCTCATTGGGTTTTTTGGATCTGTGGATTTGTAGATTTTGCCAAATTTGGAAATATTTCAGGCATTATTATTACAAATATTTCTGTCACTTCCTGTCTCTTTCCTTTGGGGCCTGCAATTACATGGATATTAGGCTGCTTGAAGTTGTTGTCCCGCAGTTTCTTGATGCTCTATTCATTTTTTCTCTCCTCTCTGTGGGTTTCATTCTGGATAGAGTCTATTGCTCTGTCTTCAAGTTTACTAACCTTTTTTTCTATACTATCTAATCTGCTGTTAATTTTATCCAGTCATTTTCAGCTCTGGAATTTCAATTTTGTTTTTTTTTTTTTAAATCTTCCGTGTCTCTCCCTATCATACTTAGGTTTATCTCTATCTTCTTTAACATATGGAATATGTTTTAATAACTACTTTAATTTCTTTGCCAACTAATCCTATTATCTATGTAACATGAGTCTATGTAATATGAGTCTATTTCTGTAGACTGTTTTTTGTGTTATGAGTTACATTCTTTTGCTTTTTTGCATGTTGGGTAATTGTTTAATTGCATGTCAGATATTGTAGTGTTACCTTGTTGGGTGTTAGATATTTTTCTATTTCTTTAAATATTTCTGGGCTTTGTTCTAGCATCCAATTAAGCACTTGGAAATAGTTTGATCTCTTAAAACATGTTTTTATGCTTTGTTAGGCAGGAAAAGAAAAACATTTTTTTTTTCTAGAGCCAATTTTAACCCACCACTGAGGCAATACATTTTTGAGTAGTGTATCTGATTTCTTGTGTCTTATGGAGATTTTTTTTTTTTTTAATGGTTGATGGGAATACAAAGTCTTTTCAACTTTGTATGAGCTCAAGTTTTCTGCCTGTTTCTTTCCTACAGTTCATACCCCAGTATGAGGCAGTTTTGTCACATATGTTGACCAGAATTCAGCTGAAAACCTAGGGGGACTCTGTGAAATTCTCTGGCTCTTGCCTTCTGTGAAGCTCTCTCCTTTCCACAAAACTCATTCCTTCCCAAGAAGCTAATTCCTCTCTAGTGTCTACCCTCTGAATTCTAGCTGCCATGGTCTCCCTGAATTCTCAAGTCTGTATCTTCAACTCAGGGTAGCCAGCAGACTCCCTCTGAACCTTCCCATCATGTTCTGTGGCCTGGAAACTCTCTCTATAGACTCCCTTCCAGTCTCCTGTTACTCCCACCCAGTGTAGGGCTCACCACATTTGTTTTCCTTTCCCCAAGGATCACTGTCCTGTGTTGCTTATCGTCCAGTGTCTGAAAAACATTAATTCATGTGTTCTGTTCAGTTTTTTTAATTGTTTAAAGAAGGATGTCTCTGTTTCTTCATCTTGACCAGAAATGATGGTTGCCTCATTAATCTTGGGTGACTATTTGCTCCTTCCATCCTTTCCTGCCTATGCTTAGCACACATACATTCTACTTTCTTTATCTGTGACCAAGATGTCTTGAGAGCCGCTTGCTTTCTTACTAGAGGTATATACTCATATTACAGAGAAGAATAATTTTTAATTATTAATAATTTTTAATTTTTAATTATTAATAATTTTTAATTTTTAATTATTAATAATTTTTAATTTTCCTTACTACACAAGTACTACGTATTTATTTTGGAAAAAGTAGCAAATAAGCAAAAAGAAGAAAGCAAAAATCACTGTTAAGTCTTTCTTATTTAGTTAATATTTTGGCATTGATATTTTCAATATACTGGCTTATGGAGCAGAAGAAATTTTTTTTAAAGATGTATTTATTTGACAGAGAGATAGAGAGAGAGACAGGGAGAGAGAGGACAAAAGCAGAGGGAGTGGGAGAAGGAGAAGCAGGCTTCCCACCAAGCAGAGAGCCCAATGCAGGGCTCGATCCCAGGTTCCTGGGGTCATGACCCGAGTCAAAGGTGGACATTTAACAACTGAGCCACACAGGTGCCCCACAGAAAAAAGCTTTATTTAGAGCAAAAACCTCACTACTCATTCTACAGTTTGGGGAGGAGCAGTGCCATCTCAGAAAAAGAGGATTCTTTTATTGGGAAACATCATCATGCTTTTCAATGGGCTCTTCTGGGTGATAAAGATGAGGTCTCTTGAGTATATCATATTCAGGTAAGTGAGAAAAGCAAGAACTAAACTGTTCTGCATAATAAAGAAGAAAATCTGTAGCTTTTCAGGGGTTGTCCTCAAGTGGAGAAGAGGAAGGAGAGAGAAAAGAAGTCTTAGAAAAAGGAAGCCCATGATGAGGGCAATAAACTGGGGTCTAAGGAGAGAAATTTCTTGCAGCCAAGAACTGCTTGATGAATTTTTAGAACATATGTAATATTTAATCAGACATTCTTATTTGTATTGCACTAAAATCCTCTAAACTTTAACAATTTGCCAATGCCTTCGGTGCTTTGGGGAAATATATTCATTTACTGGATATCTGCTGGGCATCTACTTTGGGCCAAGTACCATTCTGGATACTTGGGATACAACAAAGAGAAATCCCTGTTCTTTAGAGCTTGTATTTGTTTAAGGATAAAAAAATAATAGAAAAATAATAAATATGTTACTTAAATAATGTCATAAAATAATAAGAGCTACTTATGCAAAAACAGAAGAGTAGAGCAAAAGCATGAAGGTGGGTGAGGGTGAAGATAGTAGTTTATAATTTTATACAGGATGGTCAGGATGAGAAAAGACTTGAAGAAGATGAGGGATTTAACCATATGGATATTGAGGGAAGAGTGATCACAGAAGAGGTAGTAGCTGATGCAAAGGCCCTAACGTAGAAGCTGTTTTTCGTGTTTAGGGTTAGCAAAGAGATCTGCTTATTGTTTCATTACTCATAATCAGAAAAAGTAAACAAGAATGTATATTCAGTACAGGTGTGCTTTGGTAAATCCATAAATTTTAAGGCAAAAAAGGTACTTGGATCTAGGGACAAAAACAAGAAACCCAAGCAGATGCTGTTTAGAGGACTGAACTAGGATGTCCATTAACAATGAAATAGTAAAAATGGCTCAAATACAGCACTAAAATATATATCAAATGTGCTCTCATAATTGTTTCTAAGCCTCAGTCTTCTTATACAATATGGAGGTTATTGATAACTTTTTGGTCCTCCCTTTTTTGCTCCTTCCTTTTGAGGATAAGCCCTTCCCATTTCAGGCATGGTTAATCAACAGGCATCAACTACTTGCATCCCTGGAGTAGGCACCTGAATCAGGCTGGAGAATCACAGTACTCCAGTCCCTTGGCCATAATAATTGATTCTGAGATGGGCGAGTTACACAATCCAGACATTGTTGAGTCCTTTGGAAAACTGATGCAAACACTGGGAGGTTGCACTTTTTTTTAGGAACAATGGCTACAAAGATGATATAAACCTTCTGGATGTTTGCTGCTTTGGTAAGACTTCTTGAAAAAAAGCAAAACTGAGAAGAGAGAGCCAGAGAGATCAAGACAGAGACAAAGATGCAGAGACCCAGAAAGACTAATGTTCAAATGCTGAATCCAGCCACGCTCGAAGTCAGCACCATTTTCTTTGATTACTCATTATATAAGCTAATAAATCATTTGTTTACAGCAATTTGAGTTGTTGTTCCATCACTTGCAATCTAAAGATCCTATTAGAGAAGAATAATGTAATGCCTTCCTAAAGAGTTTTCCCCAGAGTATTTTTGGGAGCGCCAAAAGGGGTTCCAAAGTGACCCTAAATGGTCCCTAAGTGCCTCCAGAACTGGTCTGAATTGTCCCTCTTTATTGCCACATTGGAGTCACTCAGAGGAGACTTTGCTGCTTTCATTGTGAGTTAAGCTTAGAACATGTTGGCAGGAGAGCCGTCATCTCTGTCGCGTGGAGACCTATCACAGGGTAGGAGTCTCTGCTGACTGCTCTGGGAGGTTGCCGAATATGAAGTGAGAACAGGCTCCCATCTATGTTTTCATTTAGAAGTCTCAAAGCAAGTTTCCTTGATCCCCAATGTATGACTAAGTAGAGTGGAGACCACATTTTTAGTGGCCATGTTCACCCATCTTTAGAGAATGTCAGCCACCTTCTACACCTGGGAATCCTCCACCTGTGTCCTTTGGGCTCTCCACAGCAGGGCAGCTCATGTGCCAGTTTCCTTCCACTGTAAGGGGACAACCCTTAGGTACCCTGATAATCCCACCTCTATTTTTATTTGGCCCTCATTTGGTCTTCCCAAATTCAGCTGACATCTCTGCTTATATGCGGTCATGAGCACTGTTCTCATTCTATGTATTTCATGTTTTAATTGCAGGAAGTGTCTCATTCCTGAACAGTTCTGTTACAGTTAGGGGAGAGGGCCACTATGGGTAGGGCTCAGTGTGGTCACTTATCACTGCTGTGCCATTTTCAAATACCGACTCTGGCTCTGGGGGATCCACCAACATTCAATGTGGATTTAGATTGCTGAGGCTGGATAGCAATGAACATATCAGACTGCCATGTAGGCTGATGGAATTTTTGAGTCTGGTCTTTGAAAATGACAGACTGTTTAAAATAAAAAACCAAACCAAATATTAAAATAAAATAAAGTAAAATAAAAACAAAAAGCCCTCCGGTCTCAAAGTAAGAAACTGATAGATTGGTGGCTGGTCAAGCTATACCAGCATTTTAAAAAATGATCAGCATTATGGTAATTAATCTTACAACAGGCATAGTTGGCATCTCTTAAGGACAGATGCTATGATAGGTACCTTCCTATGCCAGAAGGGAGCTGTGCGATATACTCTCTAAATTTGCAAGTGAAATCTGAAACAAGTGGTTGAATAAAATCTTTGGTAAACCTTGGAAGCTTCCAAGAAGCTTTTTGTTCTATGAGGTCAAGTTCAGGATTACGTATGTGGTTTGAAGTTTTGGGCAGTAGTTGGTGAGTAAAACACCAAAACACACGCACTGAGGTTTGGCTGCAGAGAGAGTGATAGATATTAGCACAGCTCCCCATGCTTTTTGGTAGAGAAGCAGCACCTGACACTATTAGACATTTAATTTAAAAGTCTACAGAAACTTAGAGTTCAGAAAGATATAAAGTATTTAAGCATTTTTTCTCCCTGTAAACTTTGGACGCTTTCAAATTGCCTGATATAGGCAAAAATCTTAGAAGTAATTAGTAAAACCCTAACACATGGAATCACTCAACACACCTGAAAGAGCCCAGTAAAACAAACACGTTTCAGGATTTGCGACAGCATCTCTTGATTATCCTTTCTTTTACCTTGTAATATTTCCTCCCATCTCGAGTGTGCTCTCTGGATCTCAAAGGAGAGCTCTTCTGCTCTGCAGTTAGTCTAGAATGACCACTTTCCAGGTCTTCACACTCCATCCTGGCACGCACGTCCCATACCGTGTTGTTTGACCCACTATTGGCATCAAGGAGCTGACTCAGCAATAATAGATTCCAGCCTGCAGGGGAAATCTCTCCCTCCTTCCTCTTGCTTCCTTCCCTCTCCTGCCTCACACTCCAAAATGTGTTGAAATGCTAAAAGAATGCAAAAGAACAAATGAGAACTTAAAATGAAAAAAGACACTGGATAATACTTTGTTTTTCTTCCGTAACACAGTGTTGAAGCAGACATGTTTTCTGAGTAAACGAGCGCGCTGTTTGGCACCATATGTGGAAAAAGATCCAGTGATTTGTCAGACATCCTGAACGGCCAAGAGAGCTGCTTCTTGCTACCGATGCCATGTGTGGGAACATTTGGGCCAAGTGTCTGGTAGGCCGGTGTTGCTGTTGGAGTGCAGTCCACACCAGCCGGAACCTGTGCAGCAGTTTGGTGTCAAAGTGATGGGTCAGATACTTAAGCAGGAGCATTCACAAGCTGGGCCGACTTCCCAATATAAAACCTGTGTCCTCATTGATGTAATACAAGTCTTCGCTTAGGTTTGCCAGTTTTAAAAAAAATTCAATATTTTTAGTCATTCTTTTATTAAGTAATATGGGTTATTTTAAGAAGGAGCGACACCAGAAGGAAATGGGCACACCACAGAAATGAAAACCCAACCAGTAAACATTTGTACAGTTCCTCACATGGTGGCCAAGGGGAGCAGGAGACACTGAATGACACCAGGGAGGAGTTCCTTATTTTCTTCTCTCTGGATTTTTCCACATAAATTATCATAAACTGCGGAAGGATTAAACGTTTTGGTGTGCTGCAAGCTTCCTTCATTTGGGCAACTAGAAAACATCACGCATCTCTTTGTTTTCTTTCCTTTCTCTTTTCACCAAAAATGATTTTATTTTTAAGTAATCTCTACACCCAACATAGGGCTCGAACTTAGAACCCTGCGATCAAGAGTTGCGTGCTCCACTGACTGAGCCAGCGAAGAGACCCATTTTTTCTCCTTTTACTCAAACATTCATCTCTACGTTTGTGCCAAGTCACAAAGCCTTTCCCCTCAAGAGCAAAGCCCTCTTCTCAGATGACTTCTCTATAGGTTGTAGCCCCTTATTATTTTCTGTTTTGGTGTGAATACTAGATTATTTATATGACAACCAGGAGGGTCCCAATGCTCAGAAAGAATTTTTCAGAAGGTAATCTCTGCAGCAGTTGTGAAGTATAATGGTGGATAACTAGCCCACATTCTGCCACTTTCCCTCAGTGTCCATGGCAGACACTACATATCCATAGTGGCACATCTTCCCACAGATTTTGAGTGTGCTTTAGAATCTTTATCCAGTGGTATGCTCCAGACCGCTGTGATGAATCAGAACTGATTTAAGAAAGAACTCTTTTTTACCAACCCTTAGTCCCAGTGTTTCTGGTCAGCCTCTGCTAAGTTGCCTACTTTAGCTCTCTTGGATGGCGGGAGATAGACAGGGATTCCCCCCCGACTGGAAGGTACTTCCAAAATGTTTATTTCTGGAGCCCCCTGAATCAAAGAAGCACCTGGCTTTAGGGATTCTGGAAGAATAACATCTGGGAAGTCGTTTCCAGCCATAGGAATTTCAATTCCAAGTAGCTCCGAGGAACCAACTGGCACGACAGTCTCGTTAACACTGATCTCGCAGGCTGCTAAGATTCTTTGTTACCCGAGAGCTATCTCCATTCTGTAAAGGATTTAGGTATAATCTGGTGTGCCCCTCTTACAATAACCTGAGTTATAAGAGGACAGTAGGTTTAGAATTAGCAAAACAGGCTATAGCTGCCTGCCAGAATGAAAGAGGGAGGTCAACGCAGCCATGCCAGAGAGAAAAACCTCAGTAATGGCCTTTCATCAATAACATACTTTTGATCATTTAGACAAGGCAGGGACTACAGTTAATTACTGTCCTACCTATGAAGAATGTTAGGTAAATTAGGAGGGCAATAAGATTATGTTGTGAAAGAGAACAAATTGTAGTTTTTAAAAATTTTTTAGATTTATTTATATACTTGAGAGAGGGAGAGACAGAGCAGGGGGAGGGGCAGAAGGAGAGGGAAAGAGACAATCTGAAGCAGACTCCCCCACTGAGCAGAGCCTGACGCGGGGCCAATCTCATGACCCTGAGATCATGACTTGAGTGGAAATTAAGAATCAGATGCTCAACCTAGGTGCCCCAAGAGAACAGATTGTTTTCTACCCATGCTATTGAATATACTTGAGAATATAAGAATTATATCTTATTTAAAATGTTCTCTAGGGGCTTCTGGGTGTCTCAGTGGGTTAAACTTCTGCCTTTGGCTCATGGTCTCAGGGTCCTGGGATTGAGGCCCACATCAGGCTCTCTGCTCAGCGGGGAGGCTGCTTCCCCCTCTCTCTCTGCCTGCTGCTCTACCTACTTGTGATCTCTCTCTCTGTCAAATAAATAAATAAAATCTTTAAAAATAAATAAATAATATGTTCCCTAATGCATGCTCTTCCATTACTGGGTCTGGCCTTTGCCCAGGCAGTCTGAATTTGTTTTCCCCTGCACAGTTCTAAAGGGCCCACTGTGGGCTTAGCAGAAAATAAGTAACCTCCTACCCCACAGACTCTTGTGTAGACTGGCCTGATTCCTGGTCCCCTTCCTGACTCAACTGGTTCTAGGTCCCTTCTGCTCACCTCTTCATTTTCAATTCTTATCCGAATCTTTGTCTCATCTCTTCCATGTTGTCTCTTTCACAAATGCAACATTGACTTCCTTCCAACTCCTGACTCTCAGCTTCTTTTTACAAAATACTTAGAGAGGCATCACAAAGAAACTGGGCCCTTAATAGAGATAGCTTGGAATAGATCATCCTTATGTCTTTCCCCTAGTGTTGCCCCCAACAAGGGCAGCACTTCTTATTGCTTATTTGCCGAGACACAATAGTGAGATTTTAATAAGAACATTTTAAAAGCAGGTTTATCAATTTGTTGTGTTTTTATTTGTTTATTCTGAAATTTCTTCTTACTTTCCTTATGGTATATTTCTCCCCAGTCTTGGTATTTCCACCAATAAACAAACAAACAAATAACCTTAAGAATCTTTGTTTCAAGTTGTTAGCTATTAGTGAAATTTTCTTTATAAGTACCTCTAACTGCTCAGGAGAATGATTGCCATGGAGTACCTGTTTTTGCGGGAGTATTTATTTTATCTGGCAACTCTCGTAGGGTTTGAGGTGCTTTGCCTTGAGACTCTCATTTCTGGAACCTGGCAAACTAAAGAATACTGACTACATACCAGGAGTTTTCTTCTCTAAATATCTCATTATTTCAAGGACTCAGTCTCAAATACATAAAGGCATTCACAAACAGAGCACAAATGGATCACAAGAAGTTATTCAAGACCTACTCATTATACAGGTTCAACCTCCTCTCTTTGACCTTAAAGTAACATGTCTTCAGGGAAATCTTATCTGAACTTCTAGTCTAGATGATGTTCCTATTTATACTTAGTCACAGCACTCTTCCCTCGTGGGCCTTCCCACTATCATAATCATGTAGTTATTGGTGTGATTATTTATTTACTGTATTGCTTTACCATTACAGGCTTCACGAGACAGGGATCTTATTGGTTTTGTTCTGTGCTATACTCCAGTGTTTATTACTATACCTGATAAATAATATGTGATCAATAAATTTAGAAGCTACTATAGAAGATTCTATTTTCTATGGCAACAAATAGAAAAAAAAATCCACAGGTATAAATAGGACAATAAATATGCAAAACACAGATGAAGAAAACTTTAAAATACTTCTGAAGGATACAAAGAAGGTATAAATAAATGCAAAGGAATACCATGTTCTTAGATAGGAAACCTCAATTACCACAAAGAGGTCAACACGTACTGAATTAACCTGTATATTTAATATGTTGTCCAAATTATGCCAATGGATCCTTTTTTGAACTTGAAACTTCTAATGTTCCAACGAAAACAAACAAAAGAAGGGCCAGAAAAAATTTAAAACAGCAATAAGGAGAGATTATACCTCCAGATAATGTATTACAAAAACTTTAATAATTAAACTCTATTGTTGTCACATGAACAGGACACAACAATGGGATAGATGAAAAAGTCTAAGTTGCATTGCAAATTAATGGCAAACGATGAATTTTTCATTAAATGATGATGGGACATGTGATTTACCATCTGGAAAAAAAGTAAAGTTGAACTTCTACCTCAAGTCATATACATCAGTATAATCTGCAAAATGGATAGGAAATTTAAGTCTACAACTGAAACCATAAATGTAATAGAAAAAAAATGTACCAAAATTCATTTGTGTTCTTAGAGCAGGGAAGGTCTTTGTAACTCTGTTAGAATCTAGAAACAATAAATGAAAGATTGATAAATTAACTAGACCACGTACAAAACTTTAAAAAAATCCCTGCATAGCAAGAATAAATAAAAACCAAGCAAGTGAAAAACAACCCCTTATGCAAAAGTAAGAAGACAAATAACAAAATAGGGTGAAAAAAAACCCCACACAATTCTTATCACAGAATAAAAAGCTGATCTCCCTATGTAAAGTGTAAAGTTTTTATCACCACATTTGTACCATTTCAGTTTTAACAATGGAAGAGTTAGTGTGCCAAGATGGCTTGGTCAGTTAAACGTCTTACTTTTGGTTTTGGCTCAGGTCATGATCTCAGGGTCCTGAGATCAAACCCTGAGTCAGAGTGGGGAGCCTGCTTCCCCTCTCTCTCTCCTCTGCCCCTCCCCTCCACTAACATAAATAAATAAAATTTTAAAAAGCAATGGAAGATCTAGAGATCATATTAAAAGTTCCTAGAAATTATCAAGAAAAGACCCAGACCAGCTATCAAATAGAGAACTGACACATTTTTGGTGACACTGTGGGGAAACCCATGGCTCACACCTGTTAGTGGGGGTGTAAACTGATAAAAATTTATGGAAACAACTCAGCGAAGGTTATCAAAATTATATATGCATTAATTATATAAAGTACATGAAAAATATGAAGTTAGGGACATTGACCTGGTGACCTAATATCCATTTAAAAGAGACTATACCCATATTAGAGTATACGCATATAATGTGTTATTGCTCAACTTAAAAATGACTGATATCACTCATATGTACATAAGGAAGCCATCCAAGGTCCTTATGTAAAGCAAAAAAGCAAGGCATGAAACTAAGCACACAGTCTAAAAAAGATTTTATCTATATATATGTGTGTACATGTTGTACACATATACTTGTGTACACATACACAATGTAAACATATTGAATACCCAGAAGGAAATTCACAAAGGCTATGTATAAAAATTCCTAAGAAAGCTTCCCATTAGGATGGTTTGAGAGTGGGAAGTTGGAAGTAGGTGATTATGGGATGGGGTAGGAGATATACTTCTCATTGTAAGACTTCTTATTGCTTATTTTACTTCTGAAAGATGGTAGTGTAATGAACACTTATTAAATTAAGCAAATAAACTGAATTTGAGAGAAGAAAATAATATCACCTAGAAAAAAAGGAAACTGCTCATTCTGTGAAATCAAGTTCCATGGATTGGATAAAAGTATATCAGAGGGGTGCCTGGCTGGCTCAGTCAGTAAAACATGTGACTCCAAAATGCTGGGCATAAAGTTTACTTAAAAATATATTTTTGGAGAAATAAAAAAAAAATAGTGCACCAAAGGGACACTAAAACCAGTGTCACAATGTTTTCTGTTCTTATTATTTTAAACTGTCTTAAGTTGGTTCTGAAACTAGATAGGGGGCAAACAAATAAATGTGTGTTTATGTTAACAAACTGTTGGTTACTCTTGATTTATCTAGATGGACAAAGAATTCCTTTACATTAGGAAGTGTTTGTTACCTCAGAATTATGTGAGTACTCATTGAAGGCCCAATTAGTGCCCCCTCTTAGGAGACATTCACTGGGGTTTTGTGCTGCTGAAGGACAGATGGAAGACATCCTGGCACTTCATCCATCAAGAAAAGAATCTCAAAACCAAATAGAGTAAATTGATTAACTTTTCACTAGAAACAAAGCCACCTCAAGGGGAAACCAAAAATACCCCTCTTCTCCTAGACAGTGCTGTTGTGGTGTCCATCTTTGCCATGTGAAAGGAACATCAGAATCAGAAGTCACTTTTAATTAAGCATAAGGTTTATCACTGCAGTTGTACCATTATCCTTTGAATGATGGAAGAGCTGGGGGGGTCATAAAATAAATTTCCTTTCTTATAGAAGATGTCTCTATTTAGGGTCACTCTTTATAAGACCATACAATGTTTATGTTTGAAACCCAAACAGAAGTTTCCTTGAGATTCTGTTTAAAATAGAGGTCCTGATGAAATCCACATGGCTGATATTTAACCAAAGTGATGCTGATTGACAGGGGAAAGAACTTTAATAACTGTTAAGAAATGGGACCTCGGGGCGCCTGGGTGGCTCAGTGGGTTAAGCCGCTGCCTTCAGCTCAGGTCATGATCTCAGGGTCCTGAGATCGAGCCCCACATCAGTCTCTCTGCTCAGTGGGGAGCCTGCTTCCCACCCCCCCCTCTCTGCCTGCCTCTCTGCCTACTTGTGATCTCTACCTTTCAATTAAATAAATAAATAAAATCTTAAAAAAAAA
The DNA here is from genome assembly GCF_022355385.1 of Mustela nigripes. Classification (NCBI taxonomy): domain Eukaryota; kingdom Metazoa; phylum Chordata; class Mammalia; order Carnivora; family Mustelidae; genus Mustela; species Mustela nigripes. The sequence goes on from NC_081561.1 coordinate 105,014,609, forward strand.
AAAAAAGAAATGGGACCTCATTGTGGATTGAGGAAGTTTACCCCAAAATTATGAGGCTGAGATGGAAAATCTTAAATTCCTTAAATTCCTACCAGAGTCACTACTAACTCCTGTCTTCCTTGACATCAATGGCTAAATTATTTTTCCAACCTCACCTTGCCAGGAAATCCTGCCAGAACCATCTTTGTCCTCATCATTGCTTGGATGAACTATTAGAAAGTGATGAGTGGGGTTCAGTGACAGGGAACAGGAGGGGGAGGGGAAAGTGGCCCCAAATGAGCAGAACAGACTCAAGTTTTGCTAAGCCATTTCAGGCCTTGGGTTTAAAGAGTTTCAGGGTACCATTCTAGTACCATTTTCTTTTTTCTTTGATACCAATATTAACAGTATCTATGAGATGATTTAAACTAATAATGCTGCCTAATATATTTTCACCTTCTTTTTTAAGAAGCAAAACTTCTGTTCTCAGTAGCTCTGCTCTTTTGAACTCTTCAGAAGGATTACTTTAATCAGGACTTTGGATTCTTGGAGGAGCAAGAAGGTGGAGGAGAAGGAGACTGAAATATCATTAGGTTCCAAGAGTTCAGCTAGATAGTTATCAAACCATTCTGAACACCTACAGAACACCTGGTATCTCAACAGGAGATCGAAGAGACAAATAGTGGCAAATCTAGGAATATAAAAGCAACCACCTTCTGGAAGGTAGGATGTCAGGGTTCAATCTCAACAGGTCCAGGTGTTCCCAAAGGAGGGGTGGTGTCAGCCACACAGTGAGTTCTGGTCAGTAGTCAGGCATCTCCATCTTTATTCTGATTTTAGGGCTTCTTATATAGGCAGTTAACTTGGGGTAGGGGTTACATTTGTGCAAAGGACATTAAAAGACTCAAGCACTCATCCAATAATTTCTCTTTGTTCTGCACATGTTATTCTAGTTAAGCTATAATGGGTACAGATTGGCACCAGGGATGGGGGACAGGGTCTTGCTTCTTGAGTAATCATGTCCCTCAGAAAGCCATGGGAGGTAGCACAGATATATGCTTTTTGGTAACTTATTCTGGGGTCTTCAGGAAAACAGGATATAAGTTAATGGAAAACGAGAAATTGAGGGATGAACTAGGTAGTAAGGAACTGCAGGAAAACAGGATATAGTTTAATGGAAAATGAGAAGCTATCTGGAGGAACTAAGTATATAGGAGAGAAGTAGGAACAAGAAGGCATTACCTTTGAGGAGGCAGGGTGTATATCAATGGCTCAGCTGTGGAAGCATTGGACAAACATCAACCTAGGGAGGAAACTGTCTATCACAGTACACATCTGAAGTTCTCCATTGTCCTAGGTACAGAATAATTTACCTCCTTGAAGTTGCTCCAGCACACAAGCCTGAGAGACGTTTGCGGCAGATTAGCAAGGGGCTCTTTATTTGAGAGAGATACAGAGATCAGAGAAAAAGGCAAGAGACTATCAGACCATGCTTATTTGCAGGGCTATCTGGCCCTTGGCAGGATTAGACCTGCATCAGTTCAGACCTTAACCTAGTAGGGCAATACCCTCAACCAGATCTCATGGCTTCCAATAGTAGGAAATGCAGAGAATTGAATCTGAGGCAAAACACAGATAGACCACAGGGGGAGGGCCCAGCTCCTGGCAAGTGAGAGAGCAGCAGAGCACAAAATGGAACTTTTAGAAGTCTGCTCCACTGAGGGAGGGACTCTCCAGAGGCTAAGCAGGGGAGGCTGGGGTGGGGGGAAGTGGGGAGTCGGGGGTGGGGGGTTGGGTAGAGCCCTCACAGAGTCAATGTGGTCTCAGGATACGTGGGATCACAAAAAGACCAGTGTCTGAGTGTGCCAGAGCTTCCAGGTAATCAGAGCGGGGAGGCTGGCTGCAGAGATGGAGCCAGAGAGTGGGCTTTCAGCTCAGGATTACCTTAAACCATGATCCGAGGCACAGCTGGGACACTGCTCCTTGAGCAGAGACCACACAAGTGGCAGATCCAGGAGACTCATCTTCCTCCTCTGGGAGGAGTGGCATGAAGCATGCAGCAGGAATCTGCTGAGTTTGGAGACTCCAAACAGGGCTGTGCACCAGAGATAGAAATGCTCAGTCACAGGCTAGGTGAGCTCAGAGTGCAACCAGAGACAAGGGAGATGCGAGGGTTGACTTCTTTTCTTTGAGGAGTGGACCTCTGAACTCTCGGCTTCTATGGGGCCAGAGATTGGGAGGCCACCACCTTCATTCCCATCCTCCAAAGCTGTACGGAAAGCATTCAGGGAACAAAACTCCCAAGAGCAAAACCAAACAGATTACTTATTCTGGCCCTTGGCAAGGGCAGTGAAATTCCCCCTTGGGAAAAGTCATTTGAGAATCAATGCAACAGGCCCCTTCCCAAGGAGATCAACAAGAACATCTGTCCAAAACCAAGTTCACCAATCAATGAGAATTTCAGAACTTCAGAGCTATGGGAATACAGCACATAGAATTCATGACTTTTTCCCCATGATTCTTTAGTCTTTCAAAGTTAAATTTTTTTAATTTTATTTTTTTCTTATTCTATTTTTAAAATTTTTCCTCTTTCTTATTTTAACATTTTTAAGTATTTTATCTTATCAATACCTTTTTAAAGACTTAAAATTTTCATTGTTATAGTCATATTCTATCCCTTCATTGTATTTGACCTTATTTTTTTGTATACATATAGGTTTCTCTTCCTTTAAAATTTTGGGATCAGTTTCTTCTAATGGATCAAAATATACCCTAAATCTAGCACATGGCTTTGTTCTAGTCTCCAGCCTGATCACATCCTTTCCTCTTTTTTTTCTTCTTTTTTAAAAAATTTTATTAACATATAATGTATTATTTGCTTCAGGGATACAGGTCTGTGAATTATCAGTCTTACACAATTCACAGCACTCAACATAGCACATACCCTCCCCAGTGTTTATAACCCAGCCACCCCATCCCTCTCCCCCACCCCCCAGCAACCCTGAGTTTATTTCCTGTTATTAAGAGTCTCTTATGGTTTGGATTTCTCCCTATCCCATCTAGTTTCATTTTTTTCACTTCCTTCCCCTTATGATCCCCCACCCTGCCTCTCAAATTCCTCATATCAGAGAGATCATATAATAATTGTCTTTCTCTTATTGACTTATTTTGTTTAGCATAATACCTTCTAGTTCCATCCACATTGCTGTGAATGGCAAGATTTCATTTTTTGATGGCTCCATAATATTCCATGGTGTGCACGAGTGCATGTGTGTGTGTGTGTATCACATCTTCATTATCGATGAACTATGGATAATGGCTCTTTCCATAGTTTGATATTTCTGCTATAAATATTGGGGTGCATGTACCCCTTTGGATCATTACATTTGTATCTTTAGGGTAAATACACAGTAGTATGATTGCTGGGTTGTAGGAGAGCTCTATTTTCAACTTTTTGAGAAGCCCCCATACTGTCTTCCAGAGTGGCTATACCATTTTGCATTCCCACCAACAGTGTAGGATGGCTCCCCTTTCTCCACATCCTTGCCAACATCTGTCATTTCCTGACTTGTTATTTTAGCCGTTTTAGACTAGTGTGAGGTGGTATCTCACTGTGGTTTTGATTTGTATTTCCCTGATGCCGAGTGGTGTGGAGCTCTTTTTCATGTGTCTATTGGCCACTTGGATGTCTTCTTTGCCGAAATGCCTGTTCAGGTTTTCTACCATTTTCTTGATGGGGTTATGTATTCCATGGGTGGTGAGTTTGATTAAGTTCTTTATAGACTTTGGATACTAGCCCTTTGTCTGATATGTCACTTACAAATATCTTCTCCCATTCTGTGAGTTCTCTTTTAGTTTTGTTGGCTGTTTCCTTTGCTGTGCAAGAATTTTTTATTGTGATGAAGTCCCAATAGTTTATTTTTGCCCTTGCCTCCCTTGCCTTTGGCAATGGTTCTAGGAAGAAGTTGCTGTGGCTGAGGTCAGGGAGATTGCTGCCTGTGATCTCCTCAAGGATTTTGATGGATTCCTGTCCCACATTTAGGTCTTTCATCCATTTTGAGTCTATTTTTGTGTGTGGTGTAAGGAAAAGGTCCAGTTTCATTCTTCTGCATGTGGCTTCCAATTTTCCCAACACCATTTGTTGAAGACACTGTCTTTTTTCCATTGGAATTCTGCTTTGTCAAAGATTAGTTGACAATAGAGTTGAGGGTCCATTTCTGGGCTCTCTATTCTGTTCCATTGATCTATGTGTCTGTTTTTGTGCTAGTACCATACTGTCTTGATGATTACAGCTTTGCAAAGAGCTTGAAGTCTGGAATTGTGATGCTGCCAACTTTGGTTTTCTTTTTCAACATTGCTTTGGCTATTATGGTCTTTTCTGGCTCCATAGAAATTTTAGGATTATTTTTTTCCCATTTCTTTGCAAAAAGTTGATGGTATTTTGATAGGGATTGCATTCAATGTGTAGATTATTCTAGGTAGCATAGATATTTTCAGAATATTTGTTCTTCCAATCCATGAGCATGGAACATTTCTTTGCATCTTCCTCAGTTTCTTTAAAGAGTACCTTTTAGTTTTCTGAGTAGAGATTCTTTGCCTCTTTGATTAGGTTTATTCCTAGGTATCTTTTTAAAAAATTTTTTTTCAATTTATTTATTTTCAGAAAAACAGTATTAATTATTTTTTCACCACACCCAGTGCTCCATGCAATCCGTGCCCTCTATAATACTCACCACCTGGCACCTCAACCTCCCACCCCCCCGCCACTTCAAACTCCTCAGACTTCCTATATTATCAATTCCTCTTTTAGATTCATTTTAAATTTTCATCTTTACAGTCATATTATATCCCTTTATCATGTTTATTCATATTTGTGTGTGTGTGTGTGTGTGTATTTTTTTTCTTTCTTTAAAGTTTTGGGAGGCAGTTTCTTCTAACAGACCAAAATACACCCAAAATCAAGTGTGTGACTCTGTTCTATTCAATAGTCTAGTATATCTAATATATATTATATATGTAATGTGTATATATATATATATTTTTTTTTTTCCTCCTTTCTTCTACCGCCAGTATCAGGTCTCTTCTGATATGATTAGTGCATATTTTTCTGGGGTTGTTGCTACTCTTTTAGTATTTTGTTCTCTCATTCATCTATTCTTATCTGGATAAGCTGCCAAGGTGGAAAAACTCACCACAAAACAAAAAAAGTAGAGGCAGTACCTACAGCTAAGGACCTAATCAATATGGACATTAGTAATATCTCAGAACTACTATTCAGAATGACAATTATCAAGGTGCTAGCTGGGGTTGAAAAAAACATGGAGGATACCAGAAAATCCCTTTCTGGAGAAATAAAGTCCCTTTCTAGAGAAATAAAATAACTAAAATCTAACCAAGTTGAAATAAAAAAGCTATTAATGAGGTGCAATAAAAAATGGAGGCTCTTACTGCTAGGATAAATGAGCCAGAAGAGAGAATTAGTAATATGGAAGAACAAATAATGAAGAATAAAGAAGCTGAGCAAAAGAGAGATAACCAAATATTGGACCATGAGGGGAGAATTTGGGAAATAAGACATAAGACAAAACAATATTAGAATAGTTGGGATCCCAGAAGAAGAAGAAAGAGAGAGAGGCAGATGGTATATTGGAGCAAATTATACCAGATAATTTCCTTTATTTGGTGAAGGGAATAAGTATCAAAATCCAGGAGGCACCCCTCAAAATCAATTTTAAAAAGCCCACACCCCATCATCTAATGATAAAACTTTCAAGTCTCAGTGACAAAGAGAAAATCCTGAAAGCAGCTTGAGACAAGAAGTCTGTAAGATACAATGGTAGAAATATAAGATTTGGAGCAGATCTATCCACAAAGACCAGGCAGGCCAGAAAGGACTGTCATGATATATTCAGAGCACCAAATAAGAAAAATATGCAGACAAACTACTATAGCCAGGCTGTCATTGAAATAGAAGGAGAGATAAGAAGCTTCCAGGACAAAGAAAAACTAAAAGAATTTGCAAACACAAAACCAGCCCTACAGGAAATATTGAAAGGGGTCCTTTACGCAAAGAGAGAGCTTAAAGTAACAGACTAAAAGGAACAGAGACAATATACAGTAACAGTCACCTTTCAGGCAATACAATGGCACTAAATTCATATCTTTCAATAGTTACTCTGAATGTAAATGGACTAAATGCCCCAATCAAAAGACACAGATTATCAGAATGGATAAAAAAAAAAAAACCCAAACCCATCAATATGTTGTCTGCAAGAAACTCATTTTAGACTTGAAGACAGCTCCAGATTTAAAGTGAGGGTGTGGAAAACAATTTACCATGCTAATGGACATGCTAATGGACATGAAGAGAAACTGGGGTGGCAATCCTTATATCAGATCAATTAGATTTTAAGCCAAAGAGGAGATGAGGAAGGACACTATATCATACTCAAAGAGTCTGTCCAACAAGACCTAACACTTTTAAATATCTATGCCATCAACATGGGAGCAGCCAATTATACAAGCTAGTTAATAACAAAATAAAAAAAAAACACGTCAACTATAATACAATAATAGCAGGGGAAATTAACACCCTCCTCACTGAAATGGACAGATCATCCAAGCAAAAGATCAACAAGGAAATAAAGGCCTTAAATGACACACTGGACCAGACGAACATCACAGATATATTTAGAACATTCCATCCCAAAGCAGCAGAATACAATTTCTTCTCTAGTGCACATGGAACATTCTCCAGAATAGATCACATCCTGGGTCATAAATCAGGTCTCAACCAGTACTAAAAGACTGGGATCATTCCCTGCATATTTTCAGACCATGGTGCTTTGAAACTAGAACTCAACCACAAGAGGAAAGTTGGAAAGAGCTCCAATACATGGAGGCTAAGGTGTATCCTACTAAAGAATGAATGGGTCAACCAGGAAATTAAAGAAGAATTGAAAAAAATCATGAAAACAAATAAAAGTGAAAACACAACTGTTCCAAATCTTTGGGATGCAGCACAGGAGGTCCTGGGAGGAAAGTATATAACAATACAAGCCTTTCTCAAGAAATAAGAAAGGTCTCAGGTACACAACCTAACTCTACACCTAAAGGAGCTAGAGAAAGAACAACAAAGAAAACCTAAACCCAGCAGGAGAAGAAAAATCATAAAGATCAGAGCAGAAATCAATGAAATAGAAACCAAAAGAAGAGTAGAACATATCAACAAAACTAGGAGCTGGTTCTTTGAAAGAATTAATAAGATTGATAAAGCCCTGGCCAGACTTATCCAAAAGAAAAGAGAAAGGACCCAAATTAATAAAGTCATGAATGAAAGAGGAGACATCACAACCAACACCAAAGAACTACAAACAATTATAAGAACATATTATAAGCAACTATACACCAGCAAATTTGACAATCTGGAAGAAATGGATGCATTTCTAGAGACATATAAACTACCAAAATTGAACCAGGAAGGAATAGAAAACCTGAACAGACCCATAACCAGTAAGTAGATTGAAGCAGTCATTAAAATCTCCCAAAAGACAAGAGCCCAGGGCTAGATGTCTTCCTAGGGAAATTCTACCAAACATTTAAGAAGAATTAATACCTAGTGTCCCGAAACTGCTCCCAAAAATAGAAGTGGAAGGAAAACTTCCAAACTCATTTTATGAGGCCAGAATTATCTTGATCCCAAAACCGGACAAAGACCCTGTCAAAAAGGAGAATTACAGACCAATATCCTTGATGAGTATGGATGCAAAAATTCTCACCAAAATACTAAGCGATAGGATCCAAAAGTACATTAAAAGGATTATTCATCACAACCAAGTAGGATTTATTCCTGGGCTGCTGGGTGGGTTCAACATTAGCAATCAATCAATGTGATACAATACATTAATAAAAGAAAGAATAAGAACCATATGATACTCCCAATAGATGTTGAAAAAGCATTTGACAAAGTACAGCATCCTTTCTTGATCAAAACTCTTCACAGTGTAGGGATAGAGGGTATACCTCAATATCGTCAAAGCCACTTAAGAAAAACACACAGCAAATATCATTCTCAATGGGGAAAAACTTAGAGCTTTTCTCCTAAGGTCAGCAATGTGGCAGAGATGTCCACTATCACCACTGCTATTCAACATCATACTAGAGTCCTAGCCTCAGCAATCAGACAGCAAAAAGAAATTAAAGGCATCTGAAACAGCAAAGAAGTCAATCACTCACTGCTTGCAGATGACATGATACTTTATGTGGAAAACGCAAAAGACTCCATTCCAAAACTGCTAGAACTCATACAGGAATTCAGTAAATTGTCAGGATATAAGATCCATGCACAGAAATCAGTTGCATTTCTCCACACGAAGAGCAAGACAGGAGAAAGAGTAATTAAGGAGCCGATCCTGTTTATAATTGTACCCAAAACCATAAGATACCTAGGAATAAATCTAACCAAGAGGCAATGAATCTGTACTCAGAAAACTATAAAGTACTCATGAAAGAAATTGAGGAAGACATAAAGAAATGGAAAATGTTCCATGCTCATCGACTGGAAGAATAAATATTGTGAAAATGTCTATGCTTCCTAAAGCATAATCTACACATTAAACACAATACCTATTAAAATACCTATTAAATCTACACATTTAACACAATCCCTATTAAAATACAATCAAATTTTTTCAAAGAAATGGAACAAATAATCCTAAAATTTATATGGAACCAGGAAAGACTCCAAATAGCCAGAGGAATGTTGAAAAAGAAAACCAAAGGTGACAGCATCACAATTCCAAAATTCCAATTCCACACATGCAACCTCTATTACAAAGCTGTAATCATCAAGAGAACATTGTACTGACACAGAAACAGATACATAGATCAATGGAACAGAATAGAGAACCCAGAAATGGACCCTCAACTCTACGACCTACTAATCTTTGACAAAGAGGAAAGAATGTCCAATGGAAAAAAGGCAGTCCCTTCAACAAATGGTGTTGGGAAAATTGGATAGCCACATGCAGAAGAATGAAACTGGATTATTTCCTTATACCACATACAAACATAGACTCAAAATGGGTGAAGGGCCTCAATGTGAGAAAGGAATCCATCAAAATCCTTGAGGAGAACACAGTCAGGAACCTCTTCGACTGTAGCAACTTCTTCCTAGAAACATCGCCAAAGGCAAGGGAATAAAGGGCAAAAATGAACTATTGGGACTTCATGGCGATCAAAAGCTATTTCACAGAAAATAAAACAGTCAACAAAACCAAAAGACAACTGACAGAATGGGAGAAGATACTTGCAAACAACATGTCAGATAAAGGGCTAGTACCCCAAATCTAGAAAGAACTTATCAAACTCAACACCCAAAGAACTAATAATCCAATCAAGAAATGGCAGAAGACATGAACAGACATATCTGCAAAGAAGACATCCAGATGGCCAACAGACACATGAAAAAGTGCTCAACGTCTTTTGGCATCAGGGAACTACAAATCAAAACTACAGTGAGATACCACCTCACACCAGTCAGAATGGCTAAAATTAACAAATCAGGAAACGACAGATGTTGGCAAGGATGCAGAGAAAGGGGAACACTCCTACACTGTTGGTGGGAATGCAAGCTGATGCAGCCACTCTGGAAAACAGCAGGAGGCTGTTTGAGGAGGCTCCTCAAAAAGTTGAAAAATAGAGCTACCCTATGACTGAGCAATGGCACAACTGGGTATTTACCTTAAAGATAGGGGCATGTTCATCCAAGTGTTTATAGCAGCAATGTCCACAATAGCCAAACTATGGAAAGAACCTAGATGTCCATCAACAGATGAATGGATTAAGAAGATGTGGTATATATATGTAATGGAATACTATGCAGCTATCAAAAAGTAAAATCCTGCTATTTGCAATGACGTGGACGGAACTACAGGGTATTATGCTGAGTGAAATAAGTCAGTCAGAGAAAGACAATTATCATATGATCTCTCTGAAATGATGAATTTGAAAGGTAAAGAGGGGGTTCAGGGGGGAAGGGAGGGAAAAATGAAACAAGATGGGACCAAGTTGGGGGACAAACCATAAGAGACTCTCAATCTCAGGAAACAAACTGAGGGTTGCTGGGGGTGGGATTGGGAGGAGGGATAGGGTGGTTGGCTTATGGACATTGGGGAGGGTATGTGCTATGGTCTATGGTGAGTGCTGTGAGTTGTGTAAGCCTGACGGTTCACAGACCAGTATCCATGAAGCAAATAATACTTTATAAATTAATAAAAATTTTTTGCTCTCTTATTCACTCCCTGCATTTTATTTTATTTATATTTTTTAAAGATTTTTATTATTTATTTATGACAGACAGAGATCACAAGTAGGCAGAGAGCCAGGCAGAGAAAGAGGGGAAGCAGGCTCCCCGCTGAGCAGAGAGCCTGACGTGGGCTGGATCCCAGACCCTGGGATCATGACCCAAGCCGAAGGCAGAGGCTTTAACCCACTGAACCACCCAGGTGCCCCACAGTCCCTACATTTTAAATGAGTATGTCTGAGGTACATATTTGGAGCTCTTTTGTTTTCTGAAATAATCAGATACTTGTGGATAAATATATATAAATACTTACTTGTTCCTTATTAACTGTTATCCTCTGCTAGAACAAAAACTTCATAGAAATAGGAGACTTGTCCATCAACGAAACTAAAATTAGTGGCCAAAACCCTAAGTGGAAACAGTACATGTGTGCAGTCTCAGAGGGTCTCTCTCCAAATTTACTAATAAATGTAGTGGTTTTAAAATATGACCACAAATTCAAGATAGAGCTTTTTTCCTCTGCCCCTGAGTGTGCACTGGATTTAGCAACCAACTTTTAAACGCAGACTAGAAAGGGAAAAAATCCTAGCTATATCATGGAGAAACCTGTCAGATACCACCTTCACTGAGTAATTATGGTTAATTTGATAACTCATGTTGATATCATGTGTCACCTGATACATAAGTAGGACACATCCTCTCAGTGGTAGTCTTCCTAAAAATGTATAACCTCAGTCCAATCAGAAGAAAACATCCGACAAACGTTAATTTGAGATCGTTCTTCACAATATCTGACCATGATTCTTCAACTATCTGAAGGTCACAAAACACAAGAAAAGACCAAAACCCTGCTACGGATTGGAGCAGATAGGATGACTAAATGTACTATGATACCCTGCATTGGATCCTGAGTTAGTAAAAGGGCCTAAGTGGAAAAGCTGATGAAATTGGAATACACTCTGTTATTCCGTTAAAGAGACAAAGGAGTCTTGCCTGTCCCATTGCCTCCAGATTCTCTATATGCCGCACAAGTTTTGGCACACAGTAGGTTCTGTATGAATAGTATTGATAGAAAAGTTTGGGTTCAAATCCCAATGCTGTCATTTAGAATTTTCTAACATTGGGTAAGTTGATTAAGCTAAACCTCAACTTCTTCATCTTGAACAAGAGCATCTTTTTTTTTTTTTAATTTTTTTTTTATTTTTTATTTTTTATAAACATATATTTTTATCCCCAGGGGTACAGGTCTGTGAA
>NC_081561.1:105026544-105172522 GCF_022355385.1 Mustela nigripes
CCGGCAACCCTCAGTTTGTTTTGTGAGATTAAGAGTCACTTATGGTTTGTCTCCCTCCCAATCATGGAGGCTTAAGTGGGTAGAAGAACAAGAGCATCTTGAAGAGCCTCAACTTCTTCGTCTTTAACAAGAGCATCTTTCTCCTAACGATTCCGTTGCAGTTTGAGTGCTTAGCGAAATACCTGGCACCTAGTTCACTCCGGTCAGTGTAGACTGCCTGTGGTTGCAAGCTAGCTCGGCACCTGTTGGGACCTCTTTCAGAGCAACTTGTAACCGGATGGTAATTTCAGAACCTGACGTGTTGGATACTTGGTTTACTTGGTAAAGAATTTTGCTTGTTTTAAAATTACTTCTGAATTCCCAGTACCTGTTTTACTACCCATGTTGCCAGCGATTGCTTTTCTTTCCAGCCATCCAAAATGTTGACCTCTGAGCTCATTATATGGTTCATGAACATATTGTTTATAAACAGCAGTGGATTAATTGTCCTAGATATTGTAGCTAGTCCCGATTGATCTGCTAATCGTTGCCTGGAAATGAGGTTAACAAGTCATTCTAGCTGGGCTCCTAATGCATATCATCTAATTTACTGCCCTGCACTGTTAACTGTCCAGACCCTAAAAAACATTTCAGAGTAGAAAAATTTAGGGAAACTGGTCCCTACATTGGCTGACTGTGTAAAAAAAAAAAAAAAAAAAAAAAAGCCCAGGAATAAATAAAAAAAAAAAAAAATAGAGACAAACAAGCCAGAAGTAACATGGAAAAATAGGTATGACAAATATAATCAAGGAAGAGGAGAAAAAACATCTATTTACAAAAATAAGAGTAGACAGTACCCACTTCTTTGATATTCTTAGGAATTAGAAGATCTTTTTAAAAATTCATTTAGGAGAGAGAGAGAGCAAGAGAGCACAAGCTGAGGGAGCCACAGGCAGAGGGAGAAGCTGATTCCCCACTGAGCCGGGAGACAGATATGGGGCTCTGTTCCAGGATCACTACCTGAGCCAAAGGCAGAAGCTTAACCAACTGAGCCATCCAGGTGCCCCAGGAATTTGGAAATCTTGATAAAACAGGTATTCTTGTTTTAGAACACAAAATCATTATAGAAGTAGAACATTTTAAATAGACCGTCAACAATGAAAAAAACTCTAACTAGTAGAAAACTACCTAAAAAAAGTAGCAGGCACAGTATTTTTTTTCAATTGATAGTGCATTCTTATAGTAAACTATTGAAGAAAATAATTTTCATAATGTTTATCTGTCACAATTAAATTAAAAGATAGAGCTATCTTTTTAATTTTTTTAATTTGGCAAAATAAGGAGATTATACAAATTTATCTTTTAGTTACCTAAAAAGAATGACAAATGTTAAAATTTACAATTAAAGAATCAGTCACCCAGCCTACTCTGTTTCCCTAGGAATGAACAGACAGTTTAACATTAAAAATATTAATATATGCAGGGGTGCCTGGGTGACTCAGTGGGTTAAACCTCTGCCTTCGGCTCAGGTCATGATCTCAGGGTCCTGGGATGGAGCCCCGCATCGGGCTCTCTGCTCAGCGGCGAGCCTGCTTCCCTCTCTCTCTGCCTCTCTGCCTACTTGTGATCTTTGTCAAGTAAATAAGTAAAATCTTTAAAAAATATATTAATATATGCATCAATATGTCTGATAAGAATATCCATGAAATAATTTCAATAGATTCTTGAGAAAGCATTTGGTACCACTTAATATCTATTCCTGATTTAAATATTACAAAAAGTTGGAAGACTTGGATATTTCCCTGGTAAAGCATGTCTATCTTAGTCCAGCCCGTAACATGCATCATGTTTAATGGTGAAATGGCAGACATTCCTCTTTCCATGCTCATGCTCATGATTTAACCTTTTCCTAAATATCTCACTGAGGCAATTAGATATTAAAAAATATGAAATAAAGGTGTCGCATCTTTATTTCAGACTGTATGATTATAAACTTGGCAAAAACCAAAGAAAAAATGAATGGAAAACTCTGAGAAAGAATTTTAAATAAAATTATCAAACATAAAATAAAAACAAATAGTATTTCTTATATTGAAAAAACAATTAGTAGGTTTTAAAATATGCCATTCTAGGGGTGCCTAGGTGGCTCAGTTGGTTAAGCATCTACCTTCAGCTCACGTCATGATCTTGGAGTGCCAGGATCAAGGCGACATTGGACTCCCTGCTCAGTGGGAAGCCTGCTTCTCCCTCTGCCTGCACTCCCCCTACTTGTGCTCTCTCTCCCTCAAATAAATAAATAAAATATTTTTTAAAAAAGCATATAAAAAACAAAAATAAAATATGCCATTCTAAATAGCAAAAAGAAAAAAAAAATACACTGAAGTAACTTCCAAAAGGATTATGAGGACTATATACAGTTATAAAGTTAACAAACTTGGCAGAATAACAGGAAATCTTAATACATTAATACATAATACATAATAAATATTTCTAGATTATGTTGGAAATGTTTTAAATATGTTATTTATAAATTCTAAATTATTTTATAGACAATGCAATCATAAAAAAATACTGATTACCCTTGTTATGATTTTGAAGATCATCTGGAAGTATTAATAGGAAAGAAAACCTAAGTCTGATGAGGATGCCCTTACCCTGACAGATACTGAAATGTATTTTAAGTTATAATAATGGCAGAACAAAGAATACAATGCATATTACTGAAATAGGCCTCTGTATGGGACTGCTGTTTAACAAAGAACACTACTTCCAGAGTACTTAGAAAATAGGATTCTGACAAAATGTCATTGTAAGCAACAACAGATGCAACAGAAACAGTAGATTATAAAGGCTGGTGGTCAGTGATAACTTCTACCAGTTTTCCCAAATTCTCATACTAATCCAGACTTTGGTGATAAAACCTGGTCATGCTGCACCGTGGGATTCAGATAAGGTATATATGCAATGGGGTGACTGATCTTTAGTAGAATAGGGGAGAAAGAGAGAGTTTTAATAAAACAATTGAAAATCCCAAAGGATATTAATAGAATATATGTGGGGTATGAAGGGGGACGATACATAGAACACTTATATGCTCCTACCTAAATTAAGGTTTAAAATATTATCATTTCCTTTAAGGTTTCCTGAGGAGCCCCCATCTATCTCTATCCATTCCCTCAGAGGCTAATCACCTTTATATATTTCAGTGTACCTTTGTATGCCTAACTAATACATCACATACCTGTTAATTGTATCTTTCATTCAGCCTCTGTCCTGAGATTCACCTATAGTGTTGTATGGGATCAAAAATTGTTGCTTTTAGCTGCTGTGTAATCTACTGATTTCTCTCATTTTATACACATGAACAACATGTAAATCTCTCCATATACAAAGACTTATTTAATGTATTTCTTATCTTAAAATTTTATTTACTTATTTGAGAAAGAGAGCATGCACATGAGTGGGGAGGGGCAGAGGAAGGCTCCTGCTGAGCAAGGTGATCACTGTGAGGCTCAATGCCAGGATCCCTAGATCATGACCTGAGCCGAAGGCAGAGGCTTAACCCACTGAGCCACCCAGGCGCCCTCCATGTAATACTGCTATTTTGTACTTTCTTTTCTCCTACCTTTTCTGTTTCTTTTGTAACTTTCTCTTCCCTTCCTTTGGCTTGATGGAGAATTTTCTCTTATTCCATGTCTTCTATTTGTTGGGAGACTTAATGTGATATCCGTATTTGAACTGATTACTCCTGCCATGTTAACATGCATTCCTAACTTATCAAAGTCTAAAACGGTCAATATCTTTCTCAGCATCTGCACACCGTTAAGCCCCTGAGGACACTGGAGCTCCAATCACTTGACTGTGTACTCACATGCTTTCAGTGTTTTGTTTTTCAGGTCTATTTTCACCTCATCTTTGCAAGACATTAGTACTCAGTGCTCAATGATTTATCCACCTCCTTACCCTTTTCTTTGGGTGTCATTTCTCTTCTTCCATCTCAGATCTTCCTTTTGTGAATACTTTCTCTCCTCCTGAGGTACACTGTTTAAAATTCCCCTGTCACCTGTCAGTTGCTGGCAAATTCTCTCAATGTAGATTTGTCTGAAAATGTCTTTAATGTATTATTCTTGAAAAATATTTTCTTGCATGTACAACTCTAAGTGTACGCTTATTGTTTTCTTAACATATTGGAGATATTTTCCCCTTCTGTTGTTTTCCTTTCGTTGTTTTAGACTAATTGTCCTTTAATTTTAGGTGAACTGATTTTATCTCTGGATACTTTCACACTTTGTTGTTGTTGCTATTGTTGCCTTTGGTTTTGTGTACTTTCACCACAATGAAGTCTAGTAGGTGTCAGTTACTTTATATTCATCCTCTTTTGGACTTTGCTGTAAGTCATCATCCAAAATTCCCACCTCCCCAGTTTTGTATTTTGCAAATTCTTACTGCTCTAATTTTGTATTCTGCTCAGTATCAGACCAGGGCTCCCTCTCTGGGCAGATAAGTTTACCTTCTTCACAGAAAAAATTGAAGTCATTACATGGGAAGATTTCCTCAATTTCCCTCACCAAAACTCTGGCCTCATCTGTATCATTACTTTCTTGCATATTGTATTCCCTTGAAGAAACCTCTTGATTTGAAACATCATTCCATGAAGATGAAGCTACAAGAGGTGTTAACAGTCTAATATCATACCTCTCCTGGGGAGGAGCAAATATTGGGGTGATGGGCCCCTGACTCTTTAGTTTTCCTCTTCCCTCTCTGGCCCTTCTTTCCCTGTCTTCTTGAGGCTCATCCCTCCTCATCCCTCCTCATGTGATGCTCACTAAGCGTCAAAATCTCATCAGTCCCAGTTTTGTGGCCCCTTTTCCCACTACTTTCTCCTTAGGCAATCTCATTCAGGTCCATGGCTTAGCTTTTACCTCATAAATAATACAACCATAAGTTGGAAATTTTATCTCTCAGAGACCTCTCATCTGAGCTCCTGACTTCATGACTCCTTGGCATATTTACTTACATATCACCAAGATTCCTCAAATTCAGGATTGAGATTATGATCTTCCCTCCAAGTTACCCTTCTTCCCAGTGTTTCCTGTCTCAGTGATTGCACCAGCATCTGATACTTCATGTACATAAAGGAGAAACCAAGGAGTCATGTTGGGTACCTTCCATTCTCTCACCTCTGCTCTATAATCAAAGCTTGTCAACTATTACTTCTTTAATGTTTTAAAAATTCATCAATTTATTTGCATTTAACAGCTTAGCCCAGCCTTCTTTCAACTCCTATCTGTATTATTTCAATAGTCACTAAACCACCTACATCTTCTCTTCTTGTACTCCCCAGCTTGTGGGGTTTTGGAGTAAATGTTTCAGAAACAAATTACATCCCATCACCTCATTGCTTAAAACCTGACAATGGTTTTATAATGCTCTTAAGATAAAGACTCAGATCTGTAACATCACCTTGAGACCCTCCATGGTCTCTCTGTGCCTCTTTCTCCAGCTTCCTCTCTCAGTCTTTGCATTCCACCTACACTGGCTTATTTCATATCCTTGGAATCAGGCCCTCTTTGTGGCAGTTCTGGCTGTCTGAAGAGCTCTTCTCTCTTCAGCCCTAATTAAATTCTACTGTGCCTGCAGATCAAAATTCTGGAAAGCTTTCCCTGATGCAGACTCTTTTGTTTAAACCTCTCACATCATATATGCTTCTTCCCTTCAGAACATTTATCTCCACTGGGAAGCATACATTCATTGGATGATTAACTAGCTAATGGTTTTCTCCCCATCACATCTCTAGAATTTAGAACAATTGCCAGCACATAATATGTACGTGTACAGTATTTGCTGAATGTGTAAGTGAATGGAGAGTGTCCCATTCGACGTCTGGTGCCTACAACAGGGACTGAAATAGAGAGCAGTCAAAAAAAAAAAAAAAATCGATGCCACTTCTTCCGCATCTCCATAGATAAATTAACCCTACTCTGTCATTCTCCAGTTTTGGTTTTCCAAAGTTGCAAAGGACCGTTATACCATATTACAGGAGCAAACCTACAACCTATGTAACCAATGTAATCTTTGCAGCAAAAGCATTTTCCAAACAAAAGTAAGAGGAAGAAATATATTTTTCAGCCTAACTAGAGTCAATTAGTCAGTCTGTTCTAGTTTTCTGGACTCATGACTTAAAAATACAAATTCATTTGAA
Organism: Mustela nigripes; assembly: GCF_022355385.1. Taxonomy (NCBI): domain Eukaryota; kingdom Metazoa; phylum Chordata; class Mammalia; order Carnivora; family Mustelidae; genus Mustela; species Mustela nigripes. The sequence continues at coordinate 105,032,726 of NC_081561.1, forward strand.
TTTGAGAAAAATCCCTGTCATTAAGTTAAAGGCAGCCCTCTGCGTTCCACTCACAGGAAAACAAACCCTCTGTTTATCTAGCATCTTACATTAAAAAGAAGCATTTAAGACAAACTTGTTTTCCCACAAAGTGGCAGCATTCTCCATATTAAGTCCAAGATTCTCTTCTTCCCCTTAGTACTTATGTACATGTTTTAAACTACTTAACTTTCTTTATCTTATTATGTTCATCGGAAATCCAGTGTGGACAAGAGTAGAGCTTCTATTTAGGGACCGACCACAGGCTCCAATCCTGTGGCCATGGTATATCAGCACTTCTCTGAGCAGCATTCAAAGGGCTGACTTCTCCACAAACACTGATCTTTTCTTTGTGTTTCTAGCATTCTTCACACTCTGCAGGATCCCAAGGCTTCTTCTCTCTGTGTCCCAGTGGTTGCTCCCACTGCTTGGTACTCTGGAATACCTTTGGCCCAAGTATCCTACCCTGATTAGTCCCCCAAAATCATTTATGTAGAAAATATATTTTCTTTTTATTTTTCATATATGTTTAACTTGGCCTCTAAGCATTCAACTTTTTTTCTTGAGTTAAAATTCTTTCCAAAGTAAGTCAGTGTTTCTTTCCCCCTTTCCCTCTATCTCTTTTATTGCTCTTCCTCTCCCTCCCTCCCACCTTTGGCCCAAGTATCCTACCCTCTAAGGAATGCTCCATAGGGTCCCCAGGTTTTTGTCAGATTCTTACTCAAAGTCCCTTCCTTTTTCTTTCCTTTCCTTTCCTTTTCTCTTCTTCCTTCTCCTTCTTTCTATCCTTGCCATTCCTTTTCTAAAAGACTAAAAATCCTGATTTTAAAAAAAAATCCTCCTTTCTCTGGAATCTCTGGTTCCTAGAGATAGTTTTATGGCATAGACATTTAAAATTTTCTTCTTAGTCCTTGAGTGTGTAATAATTACACAGATTTCTTTCTCTGCCTTTCCCCAAAATATAATACATGTATTTTATCATAATGATCCCTTGCTCTTAAATGATTCTTTGATGAAGTTCATCTTCTTACCCATAATCTTACCCATAAACCCATAATCTAGGTTAACATTTATGTAATGAGGGGTGCCTGGGTGGCTCAGTGAGTTAAAGCCTCTGCCTTCGGCTCAGGACATGGTCCCAAGCTCTCTGCTCTCCAGGGAGCCTGCTTTCTCCTCTCTCTCTCTGCCTGCCTCTCTGCCTACTTGTGATCTCTGCCTGTCAAATTAATAAATAAAATCTTAAAAAAAAACATTTATGTAATGAACAGTTTTATACTACCTCAAGAACACAGGGTGGTAGGCTGGGGGTATAGAGTATTCCAGGAGTCTGTGGACAACATAATAAATCTAAGAGCCAATTAATACCACCAACTATATGAAATGCTTGCTATTTAAATGTCCTAAGTCTCAAACACTGGTGCCCTGAAATTCTTGCAGAATTCAGGTATCCTCCTGCCCCTTCTGGGATTCGAGTTCTGATGATCTAATTCCAGCCTGCCACATAATTGGGGCCACAATATGAGTCACTTTAGCCCACAGGAGCCACCAGTGGCTGCCACAGTCTGAAGCCACATAAGCCTCTTGTGCTACAACTGTCTTTATCAAATGAAAGCACTTTGATCTCCTCATTGGCTATTTTGGTCCACAATATGATAGTGCCTAAACTTATACACATTGTAGCAAGAAAATGAGCTGAGATGGGAAGAACCAATAACCTTCTCCCCTCTGGAGTTTCAGCAGAAGGAGGATACATGCAGGGTGGAAAAAAAGGGAAATGTGGACAGATGTTACTTTTTGTGTGTGAATTCAGTTACGGTCAGAGAGACGGGAAAAATGTACTTTAGCCAAGATGCGAATTGGATACCCGGATTAGCTGCTCCTTCTTGGAAGTGTGGAAATAAACAAGGACCAATCAAATGAGAAAAAGCAAAAGCTATTTATTCAGAGCTTGCTACAAGAGAGTCAGCGCTATCGTTTTCATTTGGCAGAGATGCACAGGCTGGCAGAATGGTGGGAGAGCTTTTTTTTTTTTTTTTTTTTTTAAATTTCTTTTCAGCATAACAGTATTCATTGTTTTTGTACCACACCCAATGCTCCATGCAATATGTTCCCTCCTTAATACCCACCACCTGGCTCCCCCAACCTCCCACCCCACCTCCCCTTCAAGACCCTCAGGTTGTTTTTCAGAGTCCATAGTCTCTCATGGTTCACCTCCCCTTCCAATTTCCCTCAACTTCCTTCTCCTCTCCATCTCCCCATGTCCTCCATGTTATTTGTTATGCTCCACAGATAAGTGAAACCATATGATACTTGACTCTCTCTGCTTGACTCATTTCACTCAGCATAATCTCTTCCAGTCCCATCCATGTTGCTACAAAAGTTGAGTATTGATGTCCTTTCTGATAGAGGCATAATACTCCATAGTGTATATGGACCACATCTTCCTTATCCATTCGTCCATTGTAGGGCATCTTGGTTCTTTCCACAGTTTGGTGACTGTGGCCATTGCTGCTATAAACACTGGGGTACAGATGGTCCTTCTTTTCACTACATCTGTATCTTTGGGGGACAAAACATCTTTGGGGGAAAAATATACAGTGGAGAAAAGTCTCTTCAATACGTGGTGCTGGGAAAATTGTGCAGCTATATGTAGAAGAATGAAACTTGACCATTCTCTTACACCTTACACAAAGATAAACTCGAAATGGATAAAATACCTCAACTTGAGACCGGAATCCATCAGAATCCTAGAGGAGAACATAGGCAGTAACCTCTTCGATATCAGCCACAGCAACTTCTTTCAAGATATGTCTCCAAAGGCAAATGAAACAAAAGCAAAAATGAACTTTTGGGACTTCATCAAGATCAAAAACTTCTGCACAGCAAAGAAAACAGTCAGGAAAACAAAGAGGCAACCCATGGAATGGGAGAAGATATTTGCAAATGACAGTACAGACAAAAGGCTTATATCCAGAATCTATAAAGAACTCCTCAAACTCAACACACACAAAACAGATAATCATATCAAAAAATGGTAGAAGATATGAACAGACACGTCTCCAATGAAGACATACAAATGGCTATTAGACACATGAAAAAATGTTCATCATCACTAGCCATCAGGGAGATTCAAATTAAAACCACATTGAGATACCACCTTACGCCAGTTAGAATGGCCAAAATTAGCAAGACAGGAAACAACATGTGTTGGAGGGGATGTGGAGAAAGGGGAACCCTCTTACACTGTTGGTGGGAATGCAAGTTGGTGCAGCCACTTTGGAGAACAGTGTGGAGATTCCTCAAGAAATTAAAAATAGAGCTTCCCTATGACCCTGCAATTGCACTACTGGGAGAGCTTTATAGTAGAGGAAGGGACGCCTTCTGGGGTGCCCGGATCACAGGCATTGATGCGCGGGAGCTGTGAGTGGGCTAACTTAGAAGGGAAGGATTCTATGGGATTGGTTAAAAGTGTGTTCTTGGCCTTCTCTGTTTGGTCCTAAGGTGGGAGTGGAAACAAAAATTTGGGAAACTGTCAATTATTCATCAAGTCCTGGCCACTTGAGGCTGATTGTTACAGGGGTTATTGTTTGAGTCCTGGATTGTTACTACAGATAACAGTCTGACTTTCTATAAGTCTGGCTCAGAGCAGGTAGACTTCCTGGTGGGTTCAGAGAGATAAAGGGCTTGGTTTCCTGGTAAGGTTACTGTGGGTTGTAGGTCATGTTTCCATTTTTTTACATGATCTGGGCATCGTTGGTATCCAGTCTCCCAGAAATAGGGGAAGGCCTGAAAGAGGGAAGGAAATGCCCCTTCTCTACTGCTCTCTTCCACTCCCAGAGAAGATGCTGGTTTTAAGGGGAGAAACTTAAGTGTGAGGAAAGGGGCATAGGTAGGGCCCACTTGCCCCCCAAATTTGACCAGTCTTGAAAATTCCCATTGAGGATTTGTTCCCAAAGTAATAAAAATGAAGAGTGTACAGACACAAAGAACCACACACCAAGTTTGAATTAAAATGTGTGTCTAACACAGAGAGGATTTCTGTTTGAAATGATGTTCCCTGTGAAAACACTAACGGCATTATTTTGTGGTATACCTGGTGAGAGGGTGGAAAGGTACCATGTGCATGTGAGTGTGTCTGCCAAAGAGTGGGGAAAGAAAGACCAAGCCCAGAGAGAGCCCAAGAAATGTGACTGACCCATTAGAGCTCCACATGGTTTGGAGAGACTTGGGGAATGCCCCTCTCAACATCACCTCTGAAACAGACTCTGTTGCTGGGGATGCACATACAGTGGCCATTCTGAGAAGTATCTCAGGCTTGTTACTTTTGATTTGTGTCTCTGATCATTCTGTTGATGGGCTGGCTTTAGTGAGTGTGCCCTGGTTAATATTCATTGTGATTGATTTTACAGTCTGACCCCAGCCTCAGCGGACTGATGGCAGTGAAAATGAAAAGTATTTAGGAGACCAGCCAAAGTATCTGTACTGCACCTTTGAAAAATGGAGGCCCAAATGCCCTGATATCCACTCTAATTTGCCTGCTTTACCTGGTGTTAATTGCTTCCTGGCCTTACTCCTTAGAATGGGCCTTGAAGTTTCATATCCTGTTCACTTGGAAGTCCAGCATTTTAACCCTTTCCCCAAAACGGAAGTGGATGCTTTTTCATTTTCTCTTTTGGTTTTCACTAAAGACAGTTCAATTAACCTTTGAGCCACAGGTTGGACAACTCTGACTTGGCATCCAACCATCTTCTTAAATTTCCTCCTCCACTGGATTCTCGGTGGTAAGATCAGGAAATTATGATGAACGATTAATTTATTTCCTAAATCAAGTCAATGGGAGTTTGTGCCAACGTTGTATTTTGGGAAGCCCATTTTAAGGGAAACCTCTCTTTCTTCTTTTGTTAGTGTATCTATCATTCTTTTTTGCTATAGATCACCTTGCATACATTTCTTATTAATCTAGTTTCTCTATAGAAAACCCCTTCATAGATGGAAAAGAAAAGAAAAGAAAAGAAAGCAAGCAAATTAGTTTAAGGGTCTTTGGACTACCCTTTTATGTACACGGCCTGTTCCCCCACAGCATTTGGTGACTGCACTACTGCCCTTCCTTGTATTTAATGAGACCTGTGGGCAAACACATGATTCAGTGGAAACTAAGAGGCAGAGTTTAAATATGCTCCGATGACAGCTGGCTTACTTGTGTGAGCTGTTGCAAAAGAACTTTACTAATGGTTCAAGCAGATGGACAGAAGGAAGAAAGCTAAATGTTAGAATGTGTGAGAGGCCAGAGGTCAAGGTGAATGGGCCTGGTGATTTCCTGAAGTCTGTGGGTGTTTCGTGTTGCAGCCTAAATTAAGGGTTGTTTCTAATTTGATGCATTTTTCTAAACTTTAAGTAGGTTCATTAAACCGGAAATAAATAAATAAATAAATAAATAAAGTCTCAGCTCTTCATTTAGTTCCCAATTAAGTTTTGAGTTTTAACTTCCAAGATAATATTGCATTGACTTGTCAGTGTATAGATATTTATAATACATTTTAAAAGGCAAGATCAAAATGGTTTACTTAACAGATTTTTTTTTTACAAAACATAATCTCTTAAGTTTTTTTATTATCAACAATGTACATATACTGTACCCTTTGGTTTTTTTTTTTTTACTTTAAAATAATTTTTCCACTGGGGCAGGGAATTACAAAACAATTTAGATGTTTTGTGTAAAGAATAACTACCATTCATTTCTTGCTTGAAAATTCTACTTTCCAGATATTTGCTGAGGTTTAGGTTAAAAATCCAAAGTCATTTTTATATTCTCATGATTTCGTAACTCTTATATCTTTCAGCTTTAATCAAGTTTTACTGAAGCCAAGACATTAACTAACCTTTAGGTTGACAATCAAACCCTTTAAAGGAGGTCATAAATTTAAAAGGAAGATTGTTTTTGTTCCAGAAAGGAGATTATTTTGAAAGCTAAAATATATGTACCACTTACGGAAAGAAACAAAGCAGAGCTTTGTTGCACAAGGTCCATTGTATATTTCTCTGGTTCAAGGAATGGAGCAGGTCTCCCCAAGAAATGGAGAAAAGTCAGCAGGCACCACTCCAGCTGCCCAGGTACCATGCCTTTCTTCCAATAAGGATGTCCCAGGCACTGGCGGTTGCCCTGGGGTCAGTTATTTATTTATTTATTTAAAAATAAGCTTTTAATTATATGAAACCAAAATTTTCAGGGTGTGTAGAACATTACCACAGCAATTAGACATATTGTTTATCACCTTGATTTCCAAACCCTTTCAGACTAAAATTCATTTGGGAGTTGTAAAAATTTGCCAGGACTGGCCATTAAAAAAATTACCTCAAATCACAATTAGCAGCTCTTTATTTGTGGTTTTAATATGCACATGGAGGTGCTGTTTGTATTGCCATTTCAGGAATAATTCATTGGGATGAGGTGAATTTTAAAAATGAGTGTGCAAGTAGAAGTGGAGGTAATTTAAATCCAAACACATTCAACCTTCACAGTAACATCCTTCCTTAGTTGGTTGATTTTTCTGATATGTTGGTTTCTGGTGATCTAGTGGGTAAAATCTTTGAAGGTTATAATCCATTATTAATTAAATGGGTTCTTTAGATGATATGAAAGGCCCCAAAAGAAACCTAGGAAAACAAAATATAACACTTACCAAAGGAGGGAATACAAATAAAGTAGTTACTGCTTTGTAACTGTCTCTGTTTCCAGTGAAAGACTTTGACTAGAAAATTTTTGTAAACATTGTATTTAATAAGCAATATATACCTAACAAGAAAAAAATCAGTTCCACTGATTGAAATAATTTCCTCAAATGGCTCTAACCTAACCAACCATTTTTATGAACAAAAAGATGTAATCTTTGCTGACAGGAGACTAGATTGAGGAGCTAAGGGATTGAAGAAGCAGCGTCAGTGAACTTGACTCAATTATGTAAGCTTGATTTATTTTTAAACATAATTTAAACATATTTTTAATATATAATATAAATATATGTTTTAAACTACTATCTGGTCATGGGGCACGTAGGTGGCTCAGTGGGTTTGGTGTCTCCTTTGGCTCAGGTAATGATCCCAGGGTCCCAGGACGAAGTCCTGCATTAGGCTCCCTGCTCAGCTGAGAATTTGCTTCTCCTTCTCCCTCTTCCTGCCCTCCCCAGCTTGTACACTCTTGCTCTTTCTCTCACTCTCTCTATGTCAAATAAAATAAATAAAATCCTTTCATGGTGGGTGGATTTGTATAATTCTTAGTTGTTGTTGTTGTTGTTGGTGGTGGTGGTGGTGGTGTGTGTGTGTGTGTGTGTGTGAGTGTGTTTAAGATCTTATTTATTTGACAGAGAGAGAGAGCACAAGTAGGCAGAGCGGCAGGTAGAGGAAGAGGCAGGCTCCCCGCTGAGCAGGGAGCCCAAGATGGGGCTCGATCCCAGGAACCTGGGATCATGATCTGAGCCCAAGGCAGCCACCTAACCAACTGAGCCACCTAGGTGCCTAGTTGTTGCCTTTTAATATATACTGAGCCCCACATTTTCATTTTTGTAACTATGAGGAAGGATAGGCTAGGGTGGAGTAAGGAGCGGTGGGCTTGGTTCCTGACAAATGTGACTACACTTTCCGCTCTATTCCTCGTTGCTTTTGTGAGCTTGGGCAAGTTCCTTGACCTCTCAGGAACCTTACTCACCAAGTGGGGATGATACCTAACTCCTAGGGCTGTTCTGAGTTTTAAGTGCAATAATTCATATAAAATAGCATGATCTGTCTAGCAAATAATAGTTTCCCTCCTCTTTAAATCATTGGTGAGGCATTTATTCCAGCACTGTGCTAAAAGCCTTATACCCGTGTGTCTTCTTTAACTTAAAACAAAGCAAAATCCAACACAAGAACACATGAGGACATTTCTCCAACCATTTGGCTCTAGCACTGAGGACCCTGAAGTGCAGACACAGCTGTAGTCTTACCCCCTGCACGTTGTGGAAAGACAGTGCCCTGTGGGCAAGGAGAAGAAGGAATGATGTAGGGGGTCAGCGAGTAAGGGGCCAGAAGGGTTTCACATTTTTGTAATTCTACTACTCGTACTGAACCCTTTTTGGAGATGACAATGAAAAAAATACATTATAATTGCTTATTTATAATGCAAGGATAACAGAAAAGAAAACCTTTTTAAAGATTTTTTAAAAAATGTATTTATTGATGAGATACAGAGAGAGAGAGAGAGAGAGAGAGAGGCAGAGGCAGAGGGAGAAACAGGCTCCCAGCTGAGCAGGGAGCCCCATGTGGGGCTTGATCCCAGGACCTTGGGATCATGACCTAAGCTGAAGGCAGACGCTTAATGGACTAAGTCACCCAGGTCCCTGAAAATGTTATTTAAAAAAAAAAAAAAAGGAATGAGTAAGATCTAAATGAGCAGGATGTTGGGGGATCCTCTAAAATGAGGTTACTGTGCTGTTGGCATTCTGGCATTAGTAAGTCTGTTTCTTCGGTTCATACTGTATGGTAAATCACAGCAGTATAATACAACAAAAGCATTCTTTTTCTTTTGCACAAAGTCTATGGCAAGTCTGACGGCCCTGCTGGAGCAGTGGTGCAATTGTCTTCCACGTGGTCTCCCAGGGATCCATTTGTTTCGACCTCAGGGCTCTGTCCCCTCACCTGCCCTATGATTGCTGCAGCAGGAGAAGAGAATGCTGGAGGCCTTTCCCACACCATTAAATTCTGCCAGTTCTTCCCGATCCATCCACAGAACTGGGCCCGCGGCCCGCCTAACTGTGATGGGAGGAGGCTGCATGGCGAGTGCCCCAAGTCTGTACCATACACATTTCAGACTGTTGATAGGCTGCTATTAATTTTCAGATGGTGACATTTATGATTGTCTTGCTGAAATAACTTCTATCTACCAAACACCTTCAGCTAGTAGAAAAGTGTCACTTTAATTTCAACCATTTCTGATTAAGACACATTAAAGGGCTTAAGACCGTTTTAAAGGGCAGATGTTATCTGGAAGTGATTTAGAAAACTGAATATTCATTATTATTCAGTCATCAAGGATTATGTAATGTTTGCTCTGCTCCGTTTCAAGCACAAGAACGGGATATTACAGAAACAAATCTGGAAAACAAACAACAAAGCAAAAAGCAAAAGACCTGGTGGTCTTCACTCTGCCGCAGCAAACTGGTGGGACTTCCTGGGTGTCAGACATTTTTCATCTATCCTGGACTGTTGGACAGCTGGATGGGTGGCCGGTGGGAGAGATTTGAGGGTTAGGACAGCTCCCAGTCAGGCACCTCCTTGAAATTCTTCCAGATTCTTCCACGCTGTGAACCATGGAAGCTCCCCACTTTCCCCTTATTTGAACAATAACAGCAGGTTCCCTCCAGCTTTGGTAGTATTTTTAGAAGATAATTCCACAGGAAGCAAACCATATTTCAGTAATCCAAAAGGTAAAACCATCTCACGATCACTATAATGATGAAATATATTTTCTTGGTAAAGAAACTGACAAATATGTCAGTCGGGATTTTTAAAATAATTTTTGATCATGGTGGTCCTTGGGAGATTATTTTATTCATCCTTAAGAAAGCAGAATTTAGGGGCATCTGGGTGGCTCAGTCAGTTAAGCATCTGCCTTCAGCTCAGGTCATGATCCCAGGCTCCTGGGATCAAGCCCTACATTGGGCTTTCTGCTTAGCAGAAAGTCTGTTTTCTCCCTCTGCATGCTCTCTCTCTCTCTCACTCTCAAATAAATGAGTAAAATCTTAAAAAAAAAAAAAAAAAAAGGAAAGAAAGAAAGCAGAATTTACTTCTTTGTGATGGACATGGTGAAATTATAGAAGAAAGTAATGAAAACTTCCTAGTGATTTGTTTTCTATGGCCTTGGATTTTTGTTTTGAACAGGTTAAAATGTTGCATTTATTAAAAGTAGTAAGAAGTCATTGCAGGAAGCACGCCCCAGGGAGAGGTGTGCATAGGGCAGAGGCTGGGACCCGAGTGCACAAGGAAGGTCTGACGTACAGCAGAGAGGCCAGTGTCAAGTGAGCAAGGAGGGGAATAAAAGGTGAGATCAGAGTCATGGAAGCAGGACACAGGCTATTGTTAAAAGCCAGACAACGTGTCCCAAATGGAGTCACTTACGCTGAGCCCCATGACACCAAACCAAGACTTACCTTGATTGCAATTTTAGTTCTTCCGGAATTGGAGTCTTCAGCCAGTCAGTCAGGACTTGCCTGGCCAAAGTACTGGGTTTTGGACCTGAGTATTCTTTAAAGTGGACAGAATGACCACATTGTGCTTGAGGGATACATGGGAGAATGACTCATGTTGTTCTAGATACTACATGGGGTGCCTGGGTGGCTCAATTAGTTAAGCATTTTTTTTTTTAGATTTTATTTATTTATTTGTCAGGGATAGAGGAAGAGAGAGAGCGAGCGAGCACAGGCAGAGAGGCCTGGAGAGGCAGAGGGAGAAGCAGGCTCCCTGCCGAGCAAGGAGCTCGATGTGGGACTCGATCCCAGGACGCTGGGATCATGACCCGAGCGGAAGGCAGCCACTTAATCAACTGAGCCACCCAGGTCAGGTCAGGTCATGATCCGAGGGTTCTAGGATCGAGCCCCACATCGGGCTCCCTGCTCAGGAGGGAGTCTGCTTCTCTGTTCCCTCTGCTGCTCTCTCATGCTCTTGCTCTCTCTCTCGAATAAATAAATAAAATGTTAAGAAAATAAAATAGATACTGCTTCCTCCCCTGTCTCTCCACCTAGAGGGAAGGAGAACAGGCCAATGTTTGACAGTACAGATTCGGGGATATCCTGGGACACTGGTTTGATGATCGATGCCTTTTGATTGGTAATCTTGATGCATACCTCTCAGCGATAAAATTTCTATTGTTCTCCCTGAAATTCAACCTAGTGAAACTTCCTGGCCTCTCTGGACCCACACCTCCTCTCATGCCCATCTGTGTTACACACACGCATATGCACACACGCACACACGCATGCACATGAGTATACACAACTTCCTTGGCCTTTATTGTGTATGGAGAAAGGTCTTCCTCTCTTCCTCCCTGAAAAGCGATCATCAAACAGTGAATTACCCCTATCTTCTCATTCCCATGCTAAGAAAAAAAAAAAAAATCCAAACGCAGTTAAAAGAAAGCTAGGAATTATTGTTTATGACAGAAACGTCAATTTTGTGAAAAAAAAAAAAAAATGTCGGTTTTACCAGATGCTTCTGGTCTTGGCTGCCTAATCCATTTGCTCTCTCAACAGCTGCAAGCCCTTTGTCAGACCCCACACCTCCTCCCATGTGCTGTCTCTATCAGTCAGAACCCAATTGGTGCCTGCTGCAGGCACTAAACTTCAGGCAAATAAAATAGCAGGGGTGAATCATGAATGAGACCAGTAAAAATAACCTTCCTCTGTGCGTCTAAATTATGGGATCACAAGGACACTCCCAAATACCCAGAAAGCCGAGTCAGTGATTTGGAGGGTAATTTATTCTCAGCTGGAGAATCCAAGGCTATTCCCAAAAAAGGCAGAAAAAAAATCGTATTTACAGAAGGTGTATTGCTACAGATCGTATTTTACTTAATCCTCGCACACCCTGGGAGCATTGGAGCCCCTGCTTTACAGATGACAAAACTGAGGCTCAGAGAAGTCAACCAAGTTACTCAGAGATACTAGGTCTGATTGATTACTAAGGCTGCACCCTTGAGGTTGGTCTCCTTGCCCGGCCTAAGTCCTGAGGCCCCTCGCAAGCCCACTTGCCCTCGATTGGATCCCCCATTCTCTCCAATACTTCCAAATATTTCTTGAACTTACCATATCCAAATAAATGCTGTCACTGAAAGTTCGCAAACCTATAAGAGAGCCTGACACTAGCAAACACTATGTTTTGAGAATTTTCAAAACCTTAAATTCAGAGGGTACCAGGGTGGAAACCTTTCTCCACAGCTGCCACAAAGCCACACTGACATGGGCTTAATCACTTATTAAGTGATATGCTCCTGCGAGTTAGGCAAAAAAAATTCACATCCAACCCTTAGAACAATTGGGCATTAATACGTTATGAATGTTCAGAGCTGGTAATGAGTAAATGTTACATCCAACAGCCTGTTCCGCTAGGTCAGACCTTGATTAGGTCTTCCTTTAGGAGCACTGTTGGAGTTAATATTGGACGGCACTTAAAAAGCAAGGGCGCTAGAGACGGGCCTTCCAGGCTCTGCCACCGACTAGCTTGATTTCCCTTCTCTGTGGCTCCATTTCCTTCCCTTTAAAATGGAGCTGAGGCAACTTGGATCACGGAGCTCGTGCGGGCACTGCGTGAAATGATGGGTGTGGAATGCCCAGGATAGTGTCTGGCACATAGCAGGAACAGAAGTGTTAGCTATTTTTGTTCCATGTCACAATGCAAATTTTCTTCTCATGCTTCATTTATTTGTTGCCCCATTGAATTCCATCCCTCAGTTGAATTGCTAACTTTATTCACCAGACCTGGGGCTGCACATCTTCATCCATGTTAAATTTCCAATTTACACTCCACAGAAGAGGCATTTCCCCTGGCAAAGAAAGAGCGTGGCTGTTTCTGGCAGAAAATGTGGAGCCTCCAACAGGATTGTTTTTAAAGGGACAATGCTCAGCTTACATGGGTAAGTTCCGCGATGTTGGTTTCAAAAGCAGTTCTATTGCTTTATAGTCAGACCTCATAGAGGATGGTATCTTTGACTTGCTTCGTGACAGTTCCAGCTCCATTTATAATTTCATAAGCATGTCGGGATCTGTCCAAGATGTCACGTGTTGCTCTGAATTAAACACAAGCGCCAAATCGTTTGAAGTTCACTCCATCTGTAATTGCTATCAGACACTTCAGGAGCTGGGTCTAGCCCTTATATTTGATACCAGCTGAAAGGGAACAATATCTTTGACCAATCACCCTTTTCTAAGTGTCTGGCACTCAACAGGATTTACAGTTCTGAGACACTGCTTTACACTTCTGCCACCCTTCGTTTATTGTAGTGTAAAAGTGAAACAACCAGGCAGAGATGAAGTAGTTGTGTTTTTATCTGACCGAGATGTGTCTCGGTTTCATGTTTCCACAGCAATTATATTAATAACTACAGTTTCATAAAACCTTATGCAAAAGCTTGCAGTCCTGTAGGATCCTTAATAGCATTCCTTTTCACATACAGACACATGGTTGGGTCAAGAGGTCATATAGTTCTGCAATTAAAAAAATATTCACGGGTATGACTGATTTTTCTTATTCTTTCAAGCCTCTCTTGTCTGCAGAAGGGGAGATGGAGGAATGAATATTTGACCAATTGCTGCTATATTTTGTGTCTTGGGGTACACTACCCAAAACTGTAAAAGAGGAAATTTGGTATTTTCTTGTTTCCTGTTTTAATTTCCTTTTCTATATTCTCATCCCCTTCTCTAGACTTTCTATTGTAACCTTTCTTTCTCTGTCTCCTTGTCCTTGACCTGTTTCTTTCCTTCCCACTGGGTAGAGATTTAGTTGTCCTGCTATTCCCCACAGCACGCAGAGAGGGCCCTCAAAAATTGTGGATGTGTAATAATTATTTCTCCAATCAAATTTAAACTATTTCCTAACATGCTGCTAATGAAGAGTGTTAGTTAAGTGTGTTAGCTCTTTAGGGTGGTGGGGACAGTTCACGGACTCCATAGACTCTTATCCTAGGAACATCTCATTTGAGCTGAGAGTTGTTAAAGACAGAGTGCCCAAGAAGGAGGAATGGATTCAGTTAGTAGAACTTCAGGCCAGTGAGGAGGAAGCATTTAGGAGTAGCTGGAGGAGTCCTTTCCTGAATCCTCTCAGTTATTCCATGAGAACGTAGAGCGTATGTATGTATGTGCATGCACGTGAGACAGAGACAGGGGGAGAGAGGGAGAGGTGTGTAAATATATCTTTGGCTGACAAAAAAAGTATTTCTATCTCTGGGGTCTTAAAAAAAGCTTATATACTTCTAGGTACTCTATTTTATTTGTTGGAGCAAGTCCAAAAATCAGCTTCCTACAGAGTTGGAAGAAGAAAAAAATATTGAAATATTCTGATTTTTGTATGGAAACTATGGAAGTTGAGCCTTATAAAGAATAATATGATAGGGGCACCTGAGTGGCTCAGTTGGTTAAGCATCTGCCTTTGGCTCAGGTCGTGATCCCTGGGTACTGGGATCAAGCCTAGGGTACTGGGATCAAGCCCCGCCTAGGGCTCCCCGTTCAATGGGGAGTCTGTTTGTACTTCTCCCTCTGCCCCTCCTCCACCTACCCATTCCCCACCCCATCCCGCCCTGCTCATGCTCTCAAATAAATAAATTAATTAATTTAAAAAAAAAATGCCTTTAAGGTCTTTTTTTTTTGTCTTTTTGTTTCACTTTGTTTTCAAACAGAATTATAACCATGGAAGATTATTAATTCCATCGAATTTTTCTTAATCTTATTTCACATGCAGAGTATGACTACACCTTTCACACACCATACAAAGGAAATGCAAATGTTTTTAGCATATTGCTAAAGTCTGGTTGTGAAATTTCAGTGTATGTCTTTTAACATGAATAATATGTTTGATTAGCCCCAGAAGGAAAAAGACCTTATTTCAAAAATGGTACTTTAGCCTTTGTTTATACAGAAGGTTTTCCAAAGTAACACTATGAAGAGAATGATTTCATTCTGCCTCACTTGAAGTAATGAAACTATACAAAAGTGTCCCCATCATGGGGTATAATGTGCTTCCATTAGAGCCTTATTTTCTTGTCAATATTTTTACTTTAGGACTTCATCTTTTGATGCGATGGAGGCTTCAAATTAAATCAGAGACAGTGGCTTTCATTTTCTTGCTTTAACATGACACACATATTTCCAGCTCTAAAGGGATTGCCAAGAAAATGCTTAACTCCTCTCAACTGGCTATTGAAAGTGCCAGGCCAGATTTGACTCCTACATCACATCCACGGCTTTCACCTTGCCGCGCATTTGAAGTAGGTGCTTTGTGTTTAAAAGTGAAAACTGTAAAACCTTTGGTGTTCTATGTCTCGGACCCTGAGTTAGCTCTTCTCCTTTCATAGCAGAAGAGCTAAAGATATGAAAAATACGTGGCCAGAGCATGGAATTGTGGCCTCCCGTCTCTCTCTTCTCTGGAAACTAAAGGAATGTTGAAAGTGTTGCTACTTTATAATGTAAGAGGTGACCAAGCATTTGCAGCTCTATAGACCCCTCCTGTTGAATTCTTCTAAACCTCAGACCTGGCCAGCAGGTTTTTCCCAGACGATTTTCATTTTCATAACATTCACATCCAATAAACTTGCACCAAACACAGTGTGAGAGAAAAAAGGGGGACAGGAAATGGCTCTGTTGCACGGTTATTACATCCTATTGCCTGTGGGTTGCTTGTTATGAGTTTTAACTATGTAAATATGACGTATATGACATCAGAATTTAATCTTAAAGCTTCTAGGTGGGAGATAGAGTGTGACTTTATTGTTAGGGCCAAAATCAGCTGGGTGTTGACAGCTCTCAAAAGTCACCGAGTAAAAGCTTAAAAAGAAAGAGCTCAGACTGATAAGCTGTGCTTTGACTGACAGCTTCAGGCCTGACTGCCACTATTGAAAACAGTTGGGCAAAAGGTTTGTGGGAGAAAAGCGTGTTATTTCATAAGAAGCGATACTGGGAACTATCAGGAAATTTATAAGCTGGTGAAGCACAACACCCAGAGAAAAACAGGTGTGAGGTGCAGCAGATCTAGACCCTGGGAGAAAGGACACTGTCTGCGAATGAGTTAATTCATGGTCTAAAAGGACTTTACGCCCAAGAATGCTGACTTGGGGAGAAAAATAAAACAGCGCCGGCCACTAGTTTTGGCTTTCAACAATTCATTTGTCAACAGTTCGTGGTGAAGCAGTCTGGTGTTGGGGGCGAGAGGAGGAATAAAATGCCCAAGCAAAAGATCACAATGGAAAATAAATGCAGGAGGAAAAGGAATAGGGTCCTTTTTCCATCTTTCCAGTAGAGTAGAACCAATTCTGACACTGTAAAATCCATTATGGAAACAATAAAATAAATGCATTCTAAAGTAGCCATCATTGGTCAATGGAAATGTTATGATTGCTCTACATGCCATAGCTTATCAAATATTATCCATAAGGAAGTATTCAATTCCTGTTGTGCCAATTATCCTACTATGTGCATCATAAACTTTTATGGCTTGTTATGGAATGTCACTTGGCTAACGATTTTTCCCTTCAAATATTGCATCATCACATTCAGATGGAAAACATATTCTAATGTGGCAAAGTGTTAAAGAAATTTAATACTCTAGGGCTAAATGAAACTGCTATGGTTCATCTCCTGGATAAGAACAACAATTTATGAATGCAATATTCATTTCCTGAGGTGAGCACAAGCAAAAACTTCATCTGAAACCTAATACCTAGATGTTTGGCCTCTGGTAGTTTCCTCATTTAACTCATTGATGTCATATATTAAGGCCACTGGTAAGATCACATCTGGGGAGTGCTCACTTTTTCAACTTCCCTAATTACTTTTACAGGGAACTCCTGGCATAATTGCCTTAGCTGAGACCAGACCACAGAGTTGACAGGATCATCTTTCACTTTTTATATATGGCTAAAAAATGTCAAAATAATCTATTTGTTTTCTCTTGATCCTGAAAACGATTAACGGTTTGGTATTTGAATTCACAGAAGCATTTATTCAGAGCTAAGGTTCTAGAACAACGTGTGCGCTACATGAAGAAATCATGAAATGACAAACAACCTGTATGTGTCTCTTAAGACAAGGGAATCTAGAGATGGGGCCATAGTCATCTTTGTGAAAAAGGAACAAGAACAAGGCCGAGAACTGTAATTTTTTCCTTCCAAAAGTTAAAGGTCTACACCATATATCTTAGTAGATTAAACACAGTCAATTTAAGTCACAGGGAAACACACTTAAGTTTTATCTGTGAGTATCAGGGAGTAGTAGGACACAACCAGAGAACAATATTTTGAGCAAAAAAACCCCCACAAAAAACAAAAAACAAAACCCCTCCTATTTAAATACAGAAATTCTGGACCCCAGGGTGACATGACCAGCTAAATGCATGAGAGGTTGATTGTTGACACACCTGAAACGTCTACAGAACCAGCAACAGGTTTTGCTCAAAGCAAGAATTTTGAAGAACTTTGAAGAACTGTCAGTCACCAGGGACATTCATAACCTGGGGCAGTGAAGCAACAACAGAGGGAAAGGATAATAACACAGAATAAGAAACCAATTCAGATGAAGACTGAAAAAACAGGGTGTGAGGGAAGCTCCATGGCATCAAATCAGAACACAAACCAGTCATGTGCTTTCCTGAAGGGAGGCCGTGTGGAAGGCTTGTGGCAGGAGAAAGATGAAAGCTAAAGAGAAAGCAGAAAGAAATCCGGCCTGAAGAGACTGAATGTGTCTCCCCCAAATTCATATGTTGGAACTCTAATCCGCATGTGATGGTATTTGGAGTGGGGTGTTTAGGGAGGTGATTAGGTTGTGAGGGTGGGGGGCTTATGAGTGCCATTCATGTCCTCATAAGAGGCCAGACAGCTAGCTTGCTCTCTTCCTGCTAAGTGAAGCTGCAAGGAGAAGTTGGCAGTTTGGTACTTGACCTTGGACTTCCAGGCTCCAGAACTGTCATAGATTTCTGATGTGCATGTGCCAATCCAGTCTCTAGTTCTTCATCATAGCAGCCCGACCTGAGATGTAGCCTCTTCCAGAAGAAACCCTGCCTACAGCTCTTGGGATGAGGTAGAGCCTTCAGTTACTCTCCTCTGATGCTCTAATGCTAGGGTTGAAATCTCTCCACATTCCTCAGTCTTTTTCAGTGCACCTTAAAAAACGCTCAGAATTGGAGCCCCTGGGTGCCTCAGTCGGGGAAGCATCCGACTTTTGATTTCAGTTCAGGTCATGAGCTCAGGGTCGTGAGATGGAGCCCCGTGTGGGCTCCACGCTGGGTGGTGTCTGCTTGAGATCCTCTCTCCCTCTCTCTTTGTCCCTCCCTCTGCTCATGCTCTCTCTCTCTCTCTCTAATAATAAATAAATGAATCTTTTAAAAATGCTCAGAGTTTACTCACTTATCTGACCTACCAAGAAGAGAACACCTTTCTCTAGAAGACAGCCATGACATAATATTTCAGCTTAGCTGGAATTTTTTCCAGGAGAATGAACCCATTATTATCTTTGTTCTTAATGCCGACAGTCTCCGTCCTCATCCCTGCATAGTGCAAGTCAACAGCTCTGGGCTAAGAAGTGTGTTCCGGGGAGATGCCCGGCATACGTAAATCCTTCTTACCAGCTAGACTCTAACTCAGAGGAAAGATGTGGAGCACATGGGGTGGGGGAGGGTGTAGAAAATGAATCCTGTCCTTACTGATGCCTCACGTACTGTAGCGGGTATATATATATTTGTTTATCTCCCCTGTGCACGTCGCAACCCTGCACTGTAGGTATACAGTGAGAAAAGTCGCAGAGAGGAGATCTCACAGAGTTTAAAAAAGACTCCCAAGTTTGTGGTTTTTTTTTTTTTTTTTAAGATTTTATTTATCTATTTGACATAGAGAGACACAGCAAGAGAGGGAACACAGTTGGGGGAGTGGGAAAGGGAGAAGCAGGCTTCCTACCAAGCAGGGAGCCCGATGCGGGGTTCGATCCCAGGACCCTGGGCTTGTGAGCTGAGTTGAAGCAGACACTTAACAATTGAGCCACCAGGCGCCCCCCAAGTTTGTGCTTTTGCCACTATTCCATTCTGCCATGAGTTCCTCGTGAGATTTTTCTTCTTGAATACTCCAAGGAATCCTTACTTGAAATATTTGATGTGCAATAAATAAAGGTTATAAAAGCCAACAGAAAGCCCCTTTTCTAACAGCTGATCAATTACACAACTCTTCTACTGGAAGAATGGCCAGCATATCTTGGAAAAGAGCAAATGAAACCATTCAGATGCACAAACAAAGCAAAACAAAACAAAAAAAGTGTGGGGGAAGCATGTAGGTAGTGATATAAATCCCACAAGTGGTTAGAACATTGGATTCTCAGTGGATTGGAGCAGAAATTCTGCATTGGTCAGGACTGATAGATCCAGTTGTGTGCCAAGGACATGACTTGAGTGATAGGTGCCCATCTGAGAAAATTCCAGATGATTTTCCTATTTGTGGTCATGGACCATATGTCTGTGTTCCCTCCCACACCCTGTAATGAAGGAGGCTTCTTGTCCCCTGGAACCCTTGGTATTTTTGGCTTGAAGGCGTGAATTCTGGAAAGGAGACCACCAGGTGATTGAGGTGAATTCTGGAAAGGAGACCACCAGGTGATTGAGCCAGGAGACATAGGTGTGGACAACCAAAAGCAGCCACCTCAGTCCTGGTTATGGACAAGGTAATAGATGTCAAAGCCATGTGACCTTTACACACATGGATGCTAACCAGAAAACCATTGTGCAACTTGCTAGTTCCCAGAACTTTGGGAAAAGAGAATGGTATTATGAGAGATTGGGGGTTCAATCAGGGAGTTTTAAAAAGAACATAGAATTTATCAGAAAGAGAAGATTTCTAATATAGCCAAAATTAGAAAGTTAACTGGGAAATGCAGCAACAGAATTTTTATCCTCACAATAAACCAAGGCATAATGGCGCATCCAGTGGATGTTTTGTTCAACATTGTTCAACATGACAGAGACAGAGCCTGTCTCTTCCAGGAGCTTCTAAAGAAAGGTGCCCTGATGCTGAATGTCATCACATTCTGTGTGCGTGTGTGCGTGTGTGCGCCTGTGCAGGGGGAAACTGCTAAAATGCACAAAGAGCTTTACATGTGCCATCTTGTTTAATCCTCCCACAACTTGGGTACGTTATATGTACTATTCTTTTCTCTATTTGATCCATGTGAAAACCCAGGCTTGTAGAGGCGGGTGACTTCCCAGAGTACAAACCAACGTTTAAGAGTCAGGATTGGAACTCAGGTCTACTGGACTCCATACCCTATTTTAGCACCAGTGGGTGGCGCTGTTTCTCACTTAGCTCTTCAATTGGTAGATGTGCCTGGACCTCACTTCAGCTCTTAGAGGATGCTGCATTTTTTTTTTTTTAATTAAGACTTGAATAGATCATTAAAATTTGTAAAACCATTATTCACTAAAAACTGACCATAAGCTTAACATTGGGCTAGGTTGTTTGATGTAATTCAAGATATAGGCATTAATTAATGGATGAATGTGTGGGCTGTTTGGTGTCCTAGCACAACAGGCAAATTCCATGATATTTAGATATAATTATAGAATCGAAATACGTGTGCATGATCTTTGTCCTGTTTTTAAAGCAGAGCAACTGGGTTTTAGAATTGAAGTTTATACAGAACATTATTTTACTAAATTGATATTTAGCCCTCCTTTGCTGCAATCAGGTTCTTGGACTTCAGTCTTGGGCTAAGTACTCAAATCAGGTGCTTTTAGGAGTGTGTGTGTGTGTGTGTGTGTGTGTGTGTGTGTGTGAAGAGGGAGTCACATAATTGAGGAGAACATTGGAGAGACTGGCTCAGGTGGGGAAGCAGAATGAAACACCAAATCAAAGGCCAGACGTCAATTGTGTGCTGTGTTACATAAATCAAAGAGGCGCCAGATTAATATGATTGTGGCTTTAGATGTGAAGAAGAGGTGGAAAGGAGCCATTTTAGGAATCACGGGGAAAACTGATTGCTCAGTAGAGTAAGGCAAAGAATGATAATTTTAAGAGTGTGTATTTTAAATAGGAAGATAATTATAAAATCAAATATTCAATGAGACTATTAGAATAGGTTTCTTTTTTTTTAATTTAAATTCAATTAGCCAACTTAGTGTTCAATGATTCATTAGTTGCGCGTAAAACCCAGGGCTCATGACATCAAAAATAGGTTTATTTTCACAATCCGTATTAAGTTGCAAAGGACTGAACAAAAGTCATATGCTGCTGTCTGAGTGTGCTGTATGTGTCACCTATCAAAAGTATTCCACAATTTTTCATCTATTTTTTTTTAATCTCTAAGGCTTGCAACAAATTAAACCTTAAGATCTGTGAAGACAAGTAAATTTACATGCAGTGTCTTTATGTAGCTTTAGTGTTCATTCTCTTACCTTAGGGTCCCTGCCTGGAGAAAATTCATTTTCCTTTCTGTTTGATTGAAAGATTGTAACGACCCCCGCCCCCAAATTTACAATAAGATCAAAAATGGCATTTTATTTGCCCATCTGGAGATTGCCAAATGCATAAAGCTTGTCCGTGTGGAGGCCATCTGTTGTGAATGGAGACACACATGGAAACTTAATCCTTGAACTTCTTTTTCAACTTTCTCTTTTGCTTGCCTGAGAAGAAGGCGATTCAGACATGTCACTCGCGATACAAACTGAGGCTAAGACAGGTTGCTGCCTTTTAATGTCACAAACACTTTCTTTCGCCCAACTGCAGGCATCTCTCTGCCAAGATCTAAAGAGTGAAAAATTCTTGGCACTGCCTTTCCCCAAATCACGAAACAAACTGCAAGTCAGCGTCCGCGCTCTCTGAGTGACCGTTGCTTGGGCTTTACCTAGATGGGGGAAAGCGTGCTGGGAAATTGAATCCAGTTCCTTTTCTTTGAATATACCCATGGTTTCTCTAAGCAATTCAGAATGTCCTGAACTTCCTGGGCTCAATGTTTTGTTTTGTTTTTTTACTTTGCAGCCTTGCTTGTTCTGATTTCAAGATGGAGCAAATGCCTTGTTTGAACTAAAAATCATTTCAAAGTAACGTTACTTCTGAGGTAGGACAAATGAGTCACAAGGGCCTGGACTCCTCAGAGACACTTTGGATGTGGATAAAATTTTGCAGACTGGGCTATTTTTGTCCAACTTAGCTTATCTGCAGGTACAACATCATGTCCATAAAGACCTCAAGCCAGCATTTGACGAGACAGACTGGATGATAAGACCCAATGCACAGCTGAGAGTATGGAGGCCAGAATCCTTGTCTGGATGCTGTGGGCATCACACAGTCCTATGGCCCTCTCTTCGACTTTAACACCTGACATGCTGGCCATTAAATTCAACAGAACTGCTTCTTTAAGATCCCTGTGTTGCTTCTTATGTGGTCTTGTTGCTCAATCCTCTTTAAAGTCCTTCAAAATTTTTGAATGTTTTCAAAACATTTTTGCTTTGAAATGCTTGTTTCAAAGCATTTTGTGCTGTTTGTGATGTTTGTGATGCTCCCTTCTTGCAAAGTCTTAGCCCAAATTCTAGTTATCTCTCCCATAGGTAACTAGAACTTCCTGCCTCAGTTTAAACAGCCTCTGAAAATTCTCAACAGGCCTACCAAAGTAATCCTCTCTTTCTAGTCCTCCCACTCCCTGAACTGTAAGTGTGATTTCAATTTGCCTACTGCGCTGAAAAGAGAAAACGCAGTGGTAATGGAAATAGCAACTTCTTCTTCACTATTTTGAAGGGAAGTTGTACTCTTGGTAATCGTGAAAAATGGAAAACAAATGTTGGAAAATAGGGAATAGAATTAATGGATTATGGTGTATACACATAATTGAATCTTGAACAACCATTACAAATTGTTTTTTAAGACTTATTTATTTTAGAGAGAGTGAGAGAGAGTGCATGTGAGTAAGCATTCAGGGGGAGGGACAGAGTGGTTGGGGGGAATCTTAAGCAGACTCTGGACTGAGCTTGGAGACCAGTGCAAGGCTCAATCTCACCACCCTGAGATCATGACCTGAGCAGAAACCAAGAGTCGGACGCTTAACTGACTGAGTCAACTAGGCACATCCTCCTTCTCCCCTTCCCCCGTTAAGAATTACTTTAGGAGTGTGCTTAATGATTCAGAAACTGGTCACAATAAATTCCTGGGGAAGAATGGGTTAGAAAATAGTATGTGAAGTCTCACTACATTTTTTTTTAAAGGTTTTATTTATTTATTTGACAGAGCGAGATCACAAGTAGGCAGAGAGGCAGGCAGAGAGAGAGGGGGAGGCAGGCTCCGCGCTGAGCAGAGAGCCCGATACGGGGCTCAATTCCAGGACCCTGAGATCATGGCCTGAGCCAAAGGCAGAAGAGCCACCCAGGCGCCCCTCACTACATTTTTGTAATAAGAAATTTATATCTGTAGGTAGAAAGAAAGACTGAAGTACATACATTGAAATGTTATGGTGGTTATATCCAAGGGATGGAATTATAGGTGATTTTATTTTCTTCTTGAAGCCCTTTCTGTATTTTTCAAATATTCTACAATGATGTTATTTTATTTTAGTATCCATAAAAAATCATTTTAGAAAATGAGCAAAAATATTTCCCTTAAGAAGTGGTGATTACCTTCTATTATTCCAAAACATTTATCTAAATACAGACCTAGAAACTGGGTAGACAGAATGGTGTCACGCCTCTAAACCAAGGTGGGCTTCCGTGTGTAGCAAATGAGGCCAACATCCAGAGTTGTAGGATACTTTTTAGTATTTGACACCAGTAGGTAATTGGGTAATATTCAGATCTGTTTATGTTTCAACATTTCCAGAAATAATAGCATGTATTTCCTAAATAAAACCATCGGCAGCATCTTTGATCTGAACTCATGTTCAAGATCATTAGCATCTGAGTGAAAATCCTTTAGCAGAGCCCATCTCTTTTCATTTCTTCAATATTCCGCCTTAACTCCTTTCCTTGTTCAGTATTCCTTTTACTGGTTTATCTCATGTCAACTCAGAACCTTCTCTCAAATTATGGCATATGCCAAAAATGTCTTTCCTGTCCTTTAAGAATATGTTAAGATGTTTCCATGACTACACCCACCCTTCTTCAGCTGTTGGACCCACCCATTTGGTAGAAGAAGCCAGCCAGCATCTAACTCAGCTGGTGGAGCGGGGGCGGGGGGGGGGGGGGGAAATGGTTAGCAAGGGCTGCACATGTAGGCAGAAGAGTCTGAGACAACCTTGAAGAACACATCGCCATGTGGCGTGGGTGAGGAAGGAGGTAGGGGAGCAGAGTGGTTGTGAGGGGTGCAGACAGGCAGAGGACGCTTTGGGCCAGTCGGGGCCTCCCAGGCAGGGTGTGGAAAATGCAGCAGTCCTATTCAAAGTGATGGAAAGGGCTTACACATCTAGAAGACTCTTAGGGGCACACTTAAAGGGATCACAACCAGATGTGAGGTTCTCCCCACTACTCCCCTGACACCTAGCTCTCAGTAGGCCCCTGCAACTTCTAGCTCTCAGTAGGCCCCTGCAGACCTAGGGATTCTGATCAACTGGAAAACACGGAACAGAAGTAAAATGGAGTCAGCTGAGACTGAGTTTCTTCCATCTGTGAGAATGGAGTTGGGAGTAGAAAATAAGTTGAATTATGATAAAACAAAGAAAATTTTTTTTCATGCCTGAGTCTGATGACACCTGAGAATGATGCATGCCATGTGTAGGGCAGGAATTGGGCTTAAATAGATATTTATTTTATATGTGTGAAAAAAAACTATGTGTTTATAGGAAAGCTAGCTAGCTAGATATACAGGTCTCAATTATTTACATATTTCTGTAGTCATTTCCAATCTATTCTCCCCAAGCAGTGCCCAGGAATATGCCATCTATGAGCAAGGACTTAAAGCCTGTAAGAGGAGACTGGAGTAGAAAATGCTACGTACATATCTGTATTAGTTAGAACCCAAGAGAAAAGAACAGAATTTGGCATTTCCTTTGGTTTAAATGGAGCTGGCCATTAGCCTTGTGAGAACCCACGCCTCAGTTTCTGTGCTTTTTGCTTCCATTAAGAAGCCAAATCAGATGAGCAGAATGCCACAAAGCTTCTGTCGAATCTTCCCTGAAGAACCACTAAAAGAACCTCAGGACGTTGTTGAGTTTAGCCCTCAGGTTAGTCTCAGGTTCATACTTGAAAGCTTTTTGGATCCTTGGGGTGACACAAATAGGTCAAGTTGTGGAGGCTATCTAAAGAGTTGTGGGAACTGTGTAAGTTGGTGGAAGATAAAACCGGAAGTACACACGTAGCAATCAGCTAGGGGAAGATGCTAGGGAAGAGTTTTCAGGAAAAGGGAAGAAATGGGTAGGTTGGCCAAAGTCAAAGGGGGCTTGACCCATTCCAAAGATTCAAGAGAAAGAGCAGGGGATGTTCACGGCAAAACCAGGTAGGTAAGTAGGGACAATACATGTCATGGGATCTTGTTCTACTGCACAAAATAAAAAGATTGATAAATTAAGAGTTTCTTTGTCCCCAAATCCTTTCTTTCTATCCCCATCCCTAGCCCTTGAAACTGTAATTCTCTTTTGAGAGGACTCAGCTCAGTTTTCCTTTCTTTTCTTTTTTAGGATACTGACAAGAGGGCACAAAAGAGCAGAAGCCAGAAAGTAGGAGGAGAGGGAGAAGAAGGTTCCCTGCTGAGCAGAGAGCCCAATTGGAGTTCGAACCCAGGACCCCGGGACCATGATCCAAACCAAAGGCAGAAGCTCAACACACTGAGCCACCCAGGCACCCCAACTCATTTCAGTTTCAATTTTTTCAAAATTCATGTTGCTTTAGCAGACCCAGCCTAGCAGATTAATTCAAATTATGTTTAAGCTTTTTCACAGGCTTTGGCCTTACTAAGAGTATAGTCTGTGCCCACATAAAGCCAACATCATCTTTACCTCCCGCTTATGTGTTTTCTCCCTTCACTACCACAACTGATAGGAGTGTGATCTCAACACCAAATCAACACTTTAGGAGTCTGTGGTAAAATCACTTTAAATCTGTATTGGTTTTCTGTTTAAATGTTAATATAGACACGTAAAGTGATGATGGTAATGTCAGGGCATGTATTTGGATTATTATTGGGAAAGCCATCGGATTGATTTTTTTCAAAAATTAATTTGCTATTCAGCAATCATTTCTGTAAAACTTCAAATAAAAATGGAACCAACCTGAAAAATGGCACTGAATTTTGTTAAGCCTTACAACCATGACCAAAGCCACCCTGTAAACATGAGTCCTGTAATTTCTCCCTTCTTTTTCCATCCATTACTGTCCTACTTCACCTTTAAGCTCAATTTCTTTAAGTCTTCTCTCCGTACCTCAAATCCTAGTGCTCTGCTGTGTCCTCCAACCTCCAAGTTCCATAGTTCTTTCAGAAGCATTTATTGAGTCAATATTAGCTAATATGTGCCTCTGTTAAAAGCAGTGAATAAAACAGATCGTGCTTGCTTTCTTGGAGCATGTAGTCAACTGAGGTAAGTTATGTGAGGGAAAAGTAGAAGGCATGATGAGAAAGGAAATGAGGACCATTTCAAGATGGAGAATCATGGAAGATCTGCTGAAGGCAGTGACTCCGAAGTTCTGTCCAGATTGATGGGAGTGGAAGGAGATGAGGAGCCGTGGGTTCCATTTATGTAGAGTGGTTTGGTCCCTAAGGTCCTGAAATTGGGAAGTACTTAGAGCGTTCCAGGAATGGAGCAAAGCCCAGTCTCTCTGGAGTGGGGTGAGTAGATCCGAGAGATGAGGGTGAAAGAGTAGGGCCAGATTACACGGGGCCGAACTTCCTCTTGAAAGCGGTGAGATGCCTGTAAAGCATTTCAAGGAGCTGCACGTGACAGAGTCCTATTTGGTTTTATAGAAGGTCGTTTTGTCTCCTGTGAGGACAACAGTTCACAGGAAGCAAGGGAAGATGAAGGAAGGCCATTACCAAGGTTCTATACCAGTCAAGGCAAGAGATGACAGTGGCTGGTACCAGGGAGGTGGCGACAGGGATATATTTCAGAGGTAACTGATTATCACTCTCACTCATTTGGCACTTAAGGGATATTGTTCTAAAGTGCAAACTGATTGTTATTCTTCCCCACTGTGACTTCATCTTTTATCTCCTATGCTAACTTGAAAGAACTCTATTTGTGGGTTGATTAAAAAAATGTAATAAAAGAAAAGACTTCATTTCTGTTATTATAGCTGCCCAATTTCTTTTAAACCAAAGCTGGATTTCTCCCCCCCCCTTTTAAGATTTTATTTATTTATTTGAGAGTGTGAGAGATAGAGCACAATCAGGAGGGGAGGTAGAGGGGGAGAGAGGGGAAAAGCAGGCTCCTGGTGGACCAGGGGTCCTAAGGTGGGACTCTATCCCGGCACCCTGGGATCCTGACCTGAGCCAAAGGCAGGAGCTTAACCGACTGAGCCACCCAGGTGCTATCGAAGCTAGATTTCTTTCAGGATTCTATACTCTTCACTTTCTCATGGCCTCATCACATCCTCACACTTCCTTCCCTTGCAGCATGTAAACAAATTTGCTGGCAAAACGGGAAATCAATTTGAATATGGCAACCTCTAAAGAGGTCAGTGAGTTTCCATCGATCTGTACTTATACACATTATAAAAACATATTTAAACTCTCTTAGCATAAACGAATGCCTTCTTTTTAAGAGTTTCTCCCAGAAAAAAAAAAAAAAAAAGAAAACAGCAGATCCAAAGCAGAGCACAAATCACCATCCATTTGTTCCTTTTTTTTTTTTTTTTTTCTTTAGTAAGAGGTTGTGAGTTATGCCACTGTGATAGTGAATTTTATGTGTCAACTTGACTGGCTTACTGGATGCCCTGATAACGTACCTAAATATCATTTCTGGGTATGTCTGCCAGGGTGTTTCTGGAACAGATTAGCATTAGAACTGTAGAAGGACTAGATTTCCTTCCCCAGCGTGGGTGAGCCTCCTGCAATCCACGGAAAGCCTAAATAGAACAAAAGGTGGAGGAGGCGGGGAATGGCTGGCTCTCAGGGCGACTGCCTCAGCTGGGGCATCCACCTCCCTCTACCTTCGCCTTTGGTGTTTCTTGTTCGCAGGCCTTCAGAACCAGACTGAAGTCTACACCCTGGGCACTCCAGTATTCAGGCTGCAAACTGTCCCAGCAGCTTTCCTGCGTTCTAGCTTTCAGACCATGGACTGCCTTGGCCTCCATATTTGCATGAACTAATTTTGATCAATCAGTCAATGCTATTGGTTCTATTTCTTTGGAGAACTCTGACCCATCCAGCCACAGAAGCTGTTCCAGCCAGGGTACCTGCTGGGGCAGGATTTTCTGGACTGAATATTTACCTTGGTGCAATCCAAGAAGCTTCCCAAACCCTCCCCTACAAAAGATCCTTTCCAGGGTGCCTGGGTGGCTCAGTGGGTTAAAGCCTCTGCCTTCGGCTCAGGTCATGATCTCAGGATCCTGGGATAGAGCCCAATATCAGGCTCTCTGCTCAGCAGGAAGCCTGCTCCCCCCCGACCCGCCTTGCCTGCCTCTCTGCCTACTTGTGATGTCTGTCAAATAAATAAATAAATAAATAAATAATCTTTAAAAAAATAAAAATAAAAAAGATCCTTTCCACCATCCTGGCAACCTTCTGGAGTCCTCCAGGCAGCTTTCCTTTGGGCTGGAGCCCTGAACCCCATTATTAGATCGCAAACACTACCCAGTATCCCAGTGTGACCTTGGAAAACTCTTTGTCTCCATGCACGTTCCAGGTGTTTCACTCTATAAAAGAGATGTGGGCTAGAGCAAATCTAGGGCCTCTTTAAGTGTAACCACTTATGATTGTATTTTATTACTATCTTCCTTATAGTAGTCTAGTGGTCTAGTGACATGGCTTCAGACACCCGGTAGATTCCTGAGAGAAAGGACCGGGGACACTGCCGCCCCCGCCGCCGTCCATCGGAACCCCCAGCCTGACCACCTAGCAAGGATAAACTCCTGCTTTGTCTACAGATGTGAATGTCTACAGCGTTCATATGATTTGTATGAAGACAGACAAATAGAGTCATGAAGAAGGAGTTATTCAGGTCCAGTGCAGCCTCAGAAAAGGGACACGGACTTCTAAAGGCAGGCCCATGTTGACAAGTTGAAAAGCTCTGATTCCAAGCCCCCAGACTGAAATAAGTGAACAAATAAAACCCAGAATATCAAACGAACTCTGTTACAGGTGCAGCAGGCTGAGCTCTGGGTGGGCACAGACTTTCCAGATTCTTCTCTTAATCCCTGGCACCTAGCAGAGCCTGGCATATCATAAGCACACTGTAAATGTTTATGGAATGAAGGAAAGGTGCATTCCAGGGCCCGGCAGGGTGGGAGTTCCTTGCTGCGCACACATGGCCTGGCATGAGTAAGAAATAGTCCCAGCAAGGCTTTAAATGTAACACCTTCTTAAGGTGGTTTGCTGGGGATGGCGAGGGAGGGTGCCGAAGTGGGGATGTCACCCTTGGTTTCCCAAAGGTTCTTTCTGGCCTTTATTTGACCTCAGGAATGCTGCAACCCAAGGTTGGCAAGCTGATTGAAGCTGCGGGGACATGCACGCTTTTCAGTGGGAGTTGTCAAAAAACGAGACTCTGAAGCAGGAGAAAATGGAACCCGCCGTGTTTCTTCTTGTGCGTGTCTGGCCGGCTAGAAAATCCCAAAGCCTGTACTTTGAACATTAGCTGTGCCCAGGTGCAGCCTCGTCTTTCATCCCCATTAAAATCCACAAAGGGGACTTGTAATGTGCCGCAGAAAGAATATAGACGTGAGGTGGAATTTACACATCTGGAGGGCGTTTAATGAATGGGGAAAGGGGAGATGGTTACCTGGCAAGCCCGAGTAAGTGCAAATTAATCCGTTTTTATTTGCTGTCAGCAGGGCGGCCCTGTCTTCCACTTGGTTGGGACAGAATTGAGGCTGATGATGTTTTAGTGGAGTTTCGGAGTTTCGTTTAATTTTAATTTCACCCTCATCTCTATACTTGGCACTCCTCGCCCTCCCCGCCCCCAGCCCGGAATTCCACAGCCTTCTCTCTGCGGTGGGCCTGTATTTGGAGCAGTTGTTCTGCCTCGTGAACGCTTCACAAAATGTTCGTCAGGTGGGCCGGCTGGTTTCTGCTTCCCAGTTCGAAGCTTGTGAGGAGTCAGGATTTCTGGGTTAGGTTACCTCTCTGGCTTTGGCCCTGGTGGGAAGGCAGAATTGTCAGGCTGATAACTTTATTTATGGTTCCCTTTAACGGTGCCCTGTCTACACAGGCCTGAGCAGCCTCGGGGTGTCCTGGCTTTGATCTGAGGATAATTTATGCCAAGGTGTTAACAGTATGGTGGTATTTGTTCCAATTGGATAAAAAACCACTTTCGATCAATATCACTGCCCTTTTTGTTTGTTTGTTTCAGTGCTGTTTTTGTTACAATGGAGAAAAATGATCGTTCCACTCGATTTGCAAGGAAGAAAAGAGAGTTACAGGCAGAGCTAATGTCTGGGTGCTTAGGGCATTATTTTTTTTACTGAGCAAGGACATTGCTGACACAATTATGTTCATGTGCCTTAATTAAGTTTTTAAAGGTAGCGTGGGCGACTGTGGCTAATTCTGGGGAGTTGTCACATTTTGGGCAGAGTTACCATGTTCCAGAGTTAGTAGAGCAAGTATACTAACTTGGGTGGCAGAGTCCAGGGTTCTCATCCCGGCTGCCATCCGTCAAGCAGTCTGAGTCCAGTGTGAGATGAAATCGTGACCCTTGATAAGCGCAGAAGTCCTGTCCGGGTTTCCATTCTGTGACTTCCATGTTTAAACCGAGATTAGGGAATCATTTTTATCTCTGAACTAACAGAACTAAGTACATGCATATGTGCTCGAATAGAGTCCTTTTATTTGTTTAATGTTCTCTTTTTGGTATTTTTATTCCTTGGGTGTTTTCTATTTATTGGAAGCAGCCTGGAGGTCCTTAACCCCTGACTTGATTCTTTTTTCTAACTCAGAACACTGCTTTGGCCGTTTCGGTTCCAACAGCCACCTGACCAGTCCTGTCTCCCTGCCCTGCGTCCCCCACCTCCTCGGGAAGCTTGCCATTCGGACCTGTAAATTGGGACAGGACATGTAGGCAAATAACACTTTCCAGTGTGGATCTTAACACAGTTTTCCTGGCTAGAGATTTTTTTCCCACCAGAATAATGAAGCATTTAACATAATTTTTCTAATTCCTCTATTGTTATCATGGTTTAACAACAAGGAAGCTTGTTTCCAGATGTCTTGTTCAACGGTACCCGGGAACACATGGGAATATTTTGTAGTGGCTGACAGAGTGGGTTGGGGAAAAATAAAAACAGATGGACACAGATTAACTCTATCCTGGCTAGGCTTCCCTGTAGAGCCTCATCCTGAGATTTTCCCTTCTCGATTTCCTATCACTGGGCTGGCAATGAAAGAGAAGAAGCTATACTCACCCCATGTATAAAGTCACATTACATTGTGTACTGCCTGAAGCTAGGCAGTATTTGGTATTAGTTGATCTCTAGATGGCAAGAGGAAGATCTGGCCAGAAATCTGATTAACAGACTCGCCCTTTATGACAGGCAGAGTTAGTACTTAAAGCTATTCTGGGTCCATTCATATCACTTCCTCTTCTCCAGAATTGGAACTCTTAAGTCTCATGTGGTCTCTCTCTCTTATATTGAATGAAGGTGGATCACAGAAAAGTCTCCCCCCACTTTTTTTTTTTAATAAGATTGAACGATATATCAAGTGGCTTTTTGGCTCTGTTTCTTTGGGTTCATATCCTGATCTCAGGCTTCTGGATCTTTTTACTATCATTATGACAAGAAGACTGAGAAATAAATGGAATCAAACCCATTCCCAGAGAGGGACCAAGACTCGGGCATCCTGTCCCTGCCCATCGCGGTTCAGTGGCATTTCTGAGTCAAGGAGGCCTCCACTGCCAACTTACAGGTGATTCCGAGCCTGTCTTCCATCACTAGACTCATAGGTGTGTCTTAGGTTGGGTTCCCCACTCACAGAGCCTGAGATGAGGGTTCTTTTCTAGTGATCTATTGATGGAGACATCTCAGAAGAAGAGGAGTGAAGGCAACAGGGTAGGTCAGGAAAGAAAGCTAAGCAAGGAGATTTTTTAGCTTAGACACTAACTTCCACCTTGTTCCTTGAGGAAGTCATGGGATAAGGCGTGCATTACAGAGTTGTTTTTTTTTTTTTTAAATGAAAACTGCACCTTTATTCAAGATCCAGCTGTACAGACTAATTAAAACATTGCATTCCTTTGCTTTAGGGTAGAATTTTACCTACTCATTGTGAAGAAGAAACTATCTCAGATACTTGCTACTTTTTTCAATTAATAAAAAGGAGAAACAAATTAAGTATTCCCTGAACAATGCACTTTGGCAGTCAAGACTTTTCAAAACATGGGATCCATTCATGAGTGGGCATAACTAAAGCAGTATTAGATAGGGAGTTACTTGCAACAGGAGGCAAGAAGGCCAGTCAGGTCTTTTGAACCCCCACATCAGGCAGTCACGGGCCATTGACAGTTTCTAAGGCAGGATAGGGTAATCTCCCTGTCCTATTTGGCCAAGGGCAATTCTCTGGAGAAAGGGAAGGCTCTGAGCACTTTGCAGTCAATAATCCCAGCACCTAGGGCATAGCTGGACCAGCATTAAGGGGATCTTGGCAGGGTACCAAGAGTACCCACAATAGGTGGGAAGAGAAAGAGGCAGGAAATCTCAAAGTTACTGTAATACCCAAAGCTCCACTTTTTACAAAGGAATATTCTAGACATGAATCAGTCCTTCTCCTTCTTGAGGGTAAAACTGAGAGGGAAGGGAATGTTGAACAATCCCCTGGGATTAGAACGTATTAGCATTTCACTCTAAAGCTTTCTGCACATGATATCTCTAGCTACATAGAATACCAGTATGCTTTGCCAGTTATCAAGTTTGTTATTAGCATGAAGAATGGTGATGTCTCTGAGACTTTGTCTACTTATGTTGAGTTACACCACTTTTGTCTGTTTGTAACTCTTGGGAGATTGTTTCTATTGTTCTTAGCCTGGCTCCAATAACAACTTCCTACAGAAAGGCACTAGGCTCCTGCTTAATGTTTTACCACAGGGTCTCTTATATCCTGCCAATTGTCAAGATGTTATCTTAGCTATGGTGGGAAAATTATATAACCTTAAAGTGTAATTAATAGTTTACCAAATCCCTTCATTTCAAAAAGGAGATTCTAAGCCCAAAAGTGAAATAACTTGTTCAGTTCTTAGAACTAATTTGTCCCAGAGGGATAGGAAAGTAGATTCCATACTGTTTTCATTTGCCATACTGTTACTCACTGGGTTTTTGTTACCCCGGTATCCTTTTCTTATTAGTGATGACTGTGAAGACATCACTTTTTGGAAATATTATTCACAGGCTTCTTAGCAAGAGGAGAGTTTTCAACAACTTCCTTCTAACAAGGGACATCTCTCCTCCTTTCTTCCTCTTTCTTCTCCCCGATAAGAAAGAACTATAATGCTCAGGTCACAGAGAACTGATTAGACTTTATTTGCCGTGGATAGGAGTTATTGTTTATTCCGTGGTCATGTGAATCTTTTGATTGCTTTTCTCTGTTTGAATGATCATTAGGTTGGGGCAGGCCATGTGTCTTTCTCTGTTCCCACGGGGGCTAGATTTTTGCTTTGGATTTTATATAATATGGTGGGTCAGAGCAACTCAGTACCCCAGACTAAGGCTCTGGCATAAAAGAGACAAAATCTTTGCCTAGAATTAAAGCTTAAGGCTCATGTTCTGACCCAGCTTCATGAAAGTTCAGCATTATAGGATTTGGTGCATTGGCATATCAAATAAGGAGCTGATACTTTGATTTATCTTTCCTTGGGTATATAACTCCTTTGCGACCCTTTTGGAGAAGGAGATGATTTTCTGGGTAAGATTCAGAAATTCCTGTGTCCTCTGGTCAAATATTATCAAGTAATATCAAAACTGCCCCTAATGTTACTGTGGTACTGCTCTAGATGGATGCAGAGTTTATATTGAAGCCTAGGATTTTGTAATAGAAATGTATCTCTCTGACCCAGTGAGACCCACAATAAATATTTGTTAAGTAATTGAAATGGTGAGTATATGAAAGGTATTAACGCATAGTACATTCAGCTTCATCCTCTTCAGTTAGCAGTGGATTCAAATCTGGTTCTGTATCTTAGCCATAAGACTTTGGGCAAGTACCTATCTTTTTGGTGAGCCAATATCTTTTTTAATATATTAAATAAATGTAGAAAATTATAGTATTTACTTTAAAAGGTTGTTGTAAAGGTTCAACAAGATCACATACACATGGTAGCATTTAGCTTAAATGTTATCTATCATTTTTCTGATTCTAAGGGTTGTACCGACTGACATCGATACTATGATATTGTGTATATGTATACACTTTGGAGGGAGTTCTGAGTTGAAGGATAAATAGGGCATAATGAATTTCACCACTATCAGACTAAACTGGGTCTTTGCAGGCTTCACCGTGGAGCAAGTGTCATGTTTTTTTCAAGATCTGTCAAAACAATTTACTCATCAAACAGACCCAGAGTTAGGCAACTGTTGGTGAGTATGTCTGACCTTGAAAGTTCATGGGTTTCTTGAGTGTAGCCCTATATGATAATGGCTGGTCTTCCTTTTCTATCATTTATGAGATAAGAAGAGTTTCAAGTTGTATAATAAGTCCATCTTGATTGAATCTCTTTGTGTGACCTACCTGACCTATTCATGATCAACCCGGATGCTGGCAGCAGTCTTTACTTTACAGATTCCCAAATACAATTTTCAGTTTGACTGGAAAAAAGTCATCATTCTATTTAAAAGCTCTTTTTCAAGCTTGGGAGAAAAGGAAGTTCTAACCAATTCATCATAGAAAACAATGGTTATTAAATTAATACATATCCCAAAGGGGTTGTTAAAGTCATACACAGAATGTTTACCAAATGAAAATCTATCACTATTTTGAAAAGTCTGAGTCATTGAATCACATAAATTAATATATTCAAGCCATTGAAAATGTCTGGAACAAAGGATTTCCATCACCACCCCCGACCCAAAACATTATAGGCAAGCCTCAAGCAATGATGAGATTATTGTTAAATGCCATCTTTTCCAGTCTAATAAATGTTTTTAAATAGCATTTCAGTACACCCCCAGAGCCTAGATCTATAGAAACAATACTACTAGACTTTAAATGTGGAATTTAGTGGTCACTACCTAAAAAGTACATATAGAATAACACTGCCTCTTATTGTTTAGAATATTACTGTTCTTAAAACTCTTATTTAAAGAGCTTTTTAAGAGGTCACCAAGAACATTAGATGCCATGTTTTGAAGTCAGACAAATCTGGGCTCTGATTTGTGTATTAGAAAGACTTGTGAAGTCTTGTGAAGTGAAGGAAAAGACTCATGCTTTCCTCTCAGTTCTTCTGGTGAAATAGAACAGCTCTCAGGTACCCAATAATTGTACCTAATACCATATGATTTTCAGATATGTAACTTTAATGCAATTAATCAGTGAAAGTTGATGGCACATTGTGACTATAAGGAGAGTGGGCTCTCTGCCAGTTCTTGTACTTTTTGCTCATCTCCTGTCCTCACCCATTCTTGGCTCTGGATGGGGACTGATTCAGGTTTATCTCACAGGAGGACTGATCCTCACAGAAGGACCAGGCCTTGCAGCCGCCTTTTCCAGACTCCCAAGTCTTCTCTATTGACCAGTGGGAGACATGAACTAGATATTGATAGGTAGTCATTTCTACTTTTTACACTGTTGATGGGAAGGATCTCATTTGAGAAAGAAAGAAGAGAATGAAGTAAACAAACATAAAAATGAATTGGATTTTAAAGTAGTATTAGCCCCTGTGTTTACTTAGTTCACATGCATCTCCCTGCTAATTTTTAGCCATCGTGAGGACAAGAATTTTGTCTCTGGGGCTGGCAACTGTATGTGGAGAACAATGGCTGACAGATGGCTGAGGCTCAAAAATGATTATTGAATGATTGACTAATAACTAACTATTCACTTGAAGTCACTTAACTAATTAGTATAATGTTGGGATTTAAAAGCCAAGTTGGTCAAACTTTAGCATTGTGGGCTTTCCATTAAATTATATTGTGTTTGAGGACGTCTGGGTGGCTAAGTTGGTTAAGCATCTGCCTTCGGCTCAGGTCGTGACCCCGGGGTTCTGGGATCGAGGCCTGCATTGGGGTCTCTGCTTCTCCCTCTCCCTCTGCCTCTCCCCCTGCTTGTTCTCTCTGACTCACTCACTCACTCTCTCTCTCTCTCTCAAATAAATAAAATCTTTTAAAAATGATCTTGTGTTTAATAACCTTAAGATACATTTGAAGGGCTATATTACAAAGTTATTAATTTCATTTTCAATAAGAAAGTAACATTTTCTTCATTGTCATGAGTTGCTCCAGTCTGATGGTTCACATTGTTTATACTGATGGTCTGCACACCAGCCTAGGGAGAGTATGACATCTGCATCCATGGTGCTTTAAAAAAGTATTAGTCACGGGGTGCCTGGGTGGCTCAGTGGGTTAAAGCCTCTCCCTTCAGCTCAGGTCATGATCTCAGGGTCTTCGGATCAAGCCCCACATTGGGCTCTCTGTTCAGCGGGGAGCCTGCTTCCCCCTCTCTCTCTGCCCACCTCTCTGCCTACTTGTGATCTCTGTCTGTCAAATAAATAAAAACAAATTCTAAAAAAAAAAAAGTATTAGTCACCTTGTACATGTGATGTCTTCTGCTAGACACTTCAGAGACTATAAAAAAAATCTAAAACATGAACTACTCCTTCTTTCAAACAATTTATAATCAGGTTGTGGGAAAAATCCATCCATAACTAAAGGCTAACAATATAACCAGGTATTTGTATTCAGGAAGACCAAATGGGGTGGACTGAAGAGGAACAGGAAGAGAAAATGACTTCTGATTTCTTTTCCCAATAGTGCGGCAGAAGAGATAGCCCAATGGAGCATATTCAAAGAAATGAAAAAATTCTGGCCCAAGTATTAAAAATCATCCTGTAAAATATATCATTCAGCGGGTACAAAAGAAAGCAATGGGCATAGCCTCAAAATAAAGAGATAGTAGCAACCCTGGCAAGAAGAAGAAAAAAAAAAGACAAGAAAGTTTAACCTTGGTTCTTGGCCTAAAGGTGTATGCTGAATTCTGGCAACCTGGAGTTTCATAGCTTTGATAACAGTATTACAATGTATACTCTATAAAAGCATTATAAATCTAGGGATCTCTCCTGACCTCATGTCAACTGCTGTCCATAAAGTGAAAGACACGCAAGGGGGAAAAAAAAAAAGGAAAGAAGGGTAGAAAGAAAGGAAGAAAGAAGGAAAGAAGATTTCAAAGCAATGGATACTGTCTGGCCAAAACTTTCTTTGTAAAATACACATTACATATGAAAAATACATCAAAATATTCGTCCCCTCATAGGGAGGCTATGGGTGATTTTTATTTTCTTTTCATATTATTGTGTATTTTCCCAGGTTTCTGTAATAAATTTGTATTGCTTTTATAACCTTAAATATATGTTTAGGACTTCCAAAATTCCTGCGTGGGTTGTGGAAAGCTGGAAAGAGCATAGGTTCCATTCATGTAACAACAACAACAAACAATAAATAAGCCAGGCAAACCACAAATTCATAACTTTTATTGATCCAGGAAAAAAACTGAGTTCACAGACCTTCAGGTAAAGACAGGATGTAAACACTTGTTTATCTGGGGCAGATGCAGCTGGACACTGGTAAAGAAGAAATTATCCAAAGTTACTATGGTAGGAAAAGTAAAATAAAGGCTAACCACAGAAACCTTGGGGGAGGTAGGCACAACAGGAATTTTCATTCCCTGGTAGGTGGCTTACTACAGAGCTCACATGTTCTCTCAGAAGAGACTAGTAAGGGTCCTGAGAAAGAGTTGCCCGTGGCACCTGCCAGGGCAGGGAACAGCAAGCACTGCAGGAAAGGCACACACCCTCATCCAGCTCCTTTCTCTCATGGAATAAAATTCCTTGAACTTTGTATGCATGGGGGGGAGGGGAAGTGTCCATGCCTCCAGCGTGCCCTTGTCTTTCAGATACTACTGAAAATCTGTTGTAGTTGCAAGTGAACAGAACATGAACAACAACAAAAAAACCCCAACCTCTTGCCCTAAGGGAAGGGCAGGAATAAAGTGCTGGGCTCTGAACTACCTCCCAGGGATGGACTGAGAAGCCACACTCCTGAGATGCAGGGACACAGTACCTGAGTCAGACTGGGGCTTCATCAGATCCGCAGGGAAGGCTCCCCAGCACTAGACTAACAAATATCAAGTAAGAACTACCAGTAACCTGC
The DNA here is from genome assembly GCF_022355385.1 of Mustela nigripes. Classification (NCBI taxonomy): domain Eukaryota; kingdom Metazoa; phylum Chordata; class Mammalia; order Carnivora; family Mustelidae; genus Mustela; species Mustela nigripes. The sequence goes on from NC_081561.1 coordinate 105,070,916, forward strand.
GGTTGGAGAGCGACTAAAGCACAGAGAGGTACCCTCTCTCAGGGGAAGCTCAAAGGAAATGACTTAAACTTGACCCTGGAGCAAAACTGAAAACAACAAAATACTGCTTCCTCCCCAGTTTAAATGTGGGGTCTCTACAAGCACTGAGTTTGCAGATCTGAGATGTGGCTTCCCACTTGTAATTCAATCGTATTAGGAATCCAAATCTCATGAAATACTAATCATTAGCTTAGAGCAATGGCACATGATCTGGGTGCATTCTCCTTACGGGAGTATTTGTATCGGTCCTGGAGCCAGATGAATTCAGATTAGAACTCCAGCCCCACCACTTACTTGTTTTAGCACCAAGGGTAAATGACTTAATTGCTCTGACCAGTGTTTCTGATTTTACAAATAGAGATAACATTGATCACTATTGCGATTGTTGTAGGGATTAGGTTAAATGATACAGGTATCATACTTAGCCCAGAGCCTGGAACAAAGGGAACCTTCCATAGACAAGAGCTACTGTAATCACACAATGGGTCCTGGTTATACTAGGATTCTGCCAGGGGCGATAGTTTATGAAGTTTTCTTAAAAGGATTATCACATGTTCAAATGTTTATGAGTTGATTTATAAATGATCTAGAATAAGAGCTCTCTTTTGCTGTTTGTATATTAGCACCACAAGCTGAGCTATCAGGATGTAATTGTAGCAAACCAATCAGGTTTGCCAAAAGAAATAATTAAGAAAGATACATACAGAGGTGCCTGGGTGGCTCAGTCAGTTAAGCATCTGCCTTAGGCTCGGATCATGCTCCCAGGGTCCTGGGATGGAGTTGGGCTCTCTGCTCAGCAGGGAATCTGCTTCTCCCTCTCCTTCTCCCCCTGCCCCCTCCTCAGCCCCCCGCAGCTTGTGCTCTCTGTCACTCACTCTCTCAAATAAACTAATAAAATCTTTTTTAAAAAATGTAAAATAGGAGAGCTACATACAGTTCTATTGAACTAAAAGTTAGTACAAAGCCAGTAGAGAGCTCCGAGTATCTTTTTTTTTCTTTCTTTTAAGATTATTTATTTGTTTGTTTGTTTGTTTATTTATTTATTTATTTGAAAGACAGAGATCACAAGTAGGCAGAAAGGCAGGCAGAGAGAGAGGAAGGGAAGCAGGCTCCCTGCTGATAAAAGCCCGATTCAGGGTTCGATCCCAGAACCCTGGGTTCATGACCTGAGCCGAAGGCAGAGGCTTTAACCTACTGAGCCACCCAGGTGCCCCTCCGAGTATCTTTTTTTGGTGTCTGCAATGCTTGGACTAGATGCTAGCTATTCTGAGTTCCTTTGAATCGATTCTGTGTAGGAGCTACTCTGACCGGAGGGAATGCTGGGTAGCAGTGTCCGCTAGTGGAAGACTCGTGCGCTGATCCTACCTGCCTTTCACCTTTCCCCCAGTGCAGGCTGAAGTGGAGGTCGTCCTGGCCCCTCTGCACGGGGTCAGAAAAGGCCCCTGTGTCTGGGGCAGGAATGGGTTTATGAGTTGGAAGGACACAGCGGTGGGGAACGGAGAGACTCGGCTCCCTCACCTTCCTGTGGATATGAGGTTTCCATCCTCTGTCAGACCCACCTCCCTGCTCCTTTGATTTGCCTTTTACTTCACACAGACTGATTTGATAAAAACAAGTTGTACTTGAATTAGGTTTGAGGTCTGAAGTAAACAAAGTATCTTGAATTTTCAGTCAAATATTAGCAACGGAGAGTATTTAATATCTTTAAAACTTTATTAACAATGAGAACAGCTTACATTTATAAAGTATTTTTAATCAAAATGTTTCTGTGAGGTAGGGGACTGTCTTGACTACTTTGTTTTATAGAGGAATTTAGCCATAGAGAGATTTGGTGATTTACATACAACCAGATCCCTGAGTGCTAAACTGTAACATTAAATTCAAGAGAATTCAAGTATTGTATGTTTGGTTTCCTCACCTTCTCAACGTCACTACAAAAGTTTAAAAGGATGTTGTTTTTATATCTTTATTATCTGGAAGTGAATACTTTCTCTCCCTCTTTGTCTCTGTCTCTTTAATAAAATTCCTTCTAGAATAACCCATATTCTAGACTAGACAGTGACCTGTTCTGACATCTGATTTTCTTTGGAAAGCATTTTTTTTCTAGGGTACAATGTTCTTAAATATACTAACTCAATTATTTAAATAATCAGTTATAAAAGGAAATGTGGTCAAGTTACTCAAGTAATAAGACAAGGGGAAAATCCAATCAATATAAGCTCTCCTATTTTCAAGTGTTAAATGGCCATTTTATAACCTTTGTTACAACCACCACCATTATATAACCCGCACTTCTTTATAACACCTTAAAAAGCTTGCCTGTTTCCAAGAATGGTATTATAAATATATTCTTTTATTCTACTCTCATTATAACAAGAGAAGGTCAATGGTCTAAAGGGTGGTTTCCTATTATGAGAGGATAAAAACTAAAATCAATAAATCTCCAGATCATAAATGTTGCTACAGTCTGGCAAGGTTGAGAAAATTATGAGCTGAGCCTCATGATGTCTGGATATTGTAGCTTGTAAATTTCTACATACATATGTATGTGGTTATGTATATACTGGCTGCTGAACCCTTCTTAGAATTTGCTGAGAATGTGGTGGAATTTTGTTCAGGATCAGTTCTGGGATTACTGGGAAAATGTTGGTAGAAGGTGCCCAGTATATAAAAATGAAGATATGACACTAATTATTTGGAAAAATGTTTTTCAGATTATGAAGTCACATTTTTACCTTTTGGTTTCATTACTTTAATCAGGAAACTAAAATAAGAAACCATTTGCTTCCATTGTTCAATAATTTATGAGTGTTGAGATTAATTGGCAAAGCTTTTGCCTCTGTTATAAATGTTATGAGTGGTGATAATTCTAAGAGTTCCCCTATAACAGGAGAGATCATGTTATCTTGGCTCAACTGAAGACAATATACAATAAATTCTTATGCTGCCCATCATGGCCTTTTAGACAGTGTCACTTAGTGATTAAGTGCAAGGACACAAAATCCAGATTTTCCATTCCATTTCTGCCTGTGCCACGTAAGATCAGTGTGATCTTGGACAAGATACCCAACCTCTCTGTCCCTCATTCTCTTCATCCATAAATGGGGATACTAAGTTTCCTAATTAGACAGCTGTTAGGAAGATTAAATGGGTAAATAATTAGAAACGGCTCGTATACATAGGAAGCACCATGTATGTCTTGACTATCTTATTTATATAGAAATCTTACAAGGAAATCAAATGCCAATAAAAGGATGGATATTAAATATGAGATCTGGATTTTTCTAAAGCAAAGCATGACAACTTCAGGAATCTGCAGGGCTCACTATAAAAAGACATAGAGACAGATGTCTATGACAGAACATAGATGTTCTTCTAGGCTTGACCCTATAGCTGTAAACACATATACACACATATAACACTTGCAGCCATGAATGCCAGGAACAAAATGAAGCAGATGAGGATGTATACATGGAAATAGGGAGAAAACAAAGAAGCAGATATCTAAACACACACCTACTTCCATGGAGCCCCATAATTTTTAAACTTCCCTTATTAGTTCTCCTGATACTCCAAAAAGTACAGTGGAAAATGGCAGGACAAAACATGAAAAGAGAGAAACGGGAATTGAGAGGGACAAGAGTGAGGGGGTATAATAGCAAAGCTACAAACAGTTCAAGTTCTGCCCCAGTGAGCATTTTATATCACAGGGCTATGAGAGAGAGAAATAGTAGAGTCACAAAGTTTTACAGACCACATGAGGATTATAGTGGATGAACCCTTTACCTATTCAGAGCTTAGCCATATGATAAATTCCCCTCTACAGAATTCAGCTGAGAACTCATAACTGAGTTCCCCACCTAAAAGCTGTTGGAAGGCAGTGATGGGAAGCCTGGAATCCATATATTAAGTAAGCATGAATATCATGGATGTTCATGAGAGCCCATTGACTCTACCTTCCAGTCCAGGTAACTCTGAAAAAAAAAAAAAAAAAAAGAGGTTTTTTTCAACCCACAACATAGTAGGTAGAGTAGTTAAGGAAGGGTTTGGAGTGAAGGACATTATGATCGAAACTACATTTTAAAAGACCACTAACAGCAAGAGCTGTCAAAAAATCCCCCAAAACACAAAGCAATAAATAGGCATTACGAAAGCCCAACTGTGCAGGAGCAAACACTTCCACATCCCTTGAATGGAATACTGTCTTACTCTAAAGCACATTAGCTGATATCCAAATGACTAAGTCTCATTAAAAAAAAAAAAAGTTATTTGCTTAAGTAGGCAGACAAATGAGTGCATTAATCAGTAAGAGAAAAGTCTTCTATCTCGACACAAATCATGCCACATGAGTTCAGACTATCTGAAACTTTCATTTTAAATTCAATAGAAACACTGGAAATACCTTCCATAATTTGGCTGGGACTTTACGGACATCGTTATGCATGTGTCAAAGTATGCCTACCAATAATAAAAAAGTGGGGCAGAGTGGAAAGATCTTTTAAACATCCTCAGTAAAACTAACGACTTTAATGCAGGGACATTTTGCACATTGTGGGAGGTTCTGGGTGGCCTCTCTGGTTTGGAAATGACTGAAGTCAAACATCAACGGCTTCTAGTTCATATTCCACTTTTACCTTAACCTCACCCACCTTCATCCTGCCCCTAGAATTTGCCACCATTATCCACTAAATGGTCAGCCGCATAGTTTACGGCAGAGCTATTTGCAAAGTACTCTTCAGCCTCGGACAGAGGATCAGATCTGCAGAGATTGCTGAAGACATAGGTGCTTACCTCTCTGACAACTGGAACACACCTTCTAGGATCATGAAAAAGTTAAAAAAATAAAACAAGAATTCACAGGAACCTTCAACATATTTTTTATAAAGGACTTTTACGGTTGCAATGTTACTGTAACTTTCTCTTCCCCACAAATATATTAGAACGTTACCTCCTATATTCTCAGCCATATGTTTTGCTACTGTTTTTCAAATGCATGGAGGAAGTTCAGAATTTGTTTTTAATAAGTTTGGACCGTGGTCAGCAGTGGTTTGCCAAAACACTGTGGGCAACCAGCACAAAGAAGACCAAAGCTGTCCAGCTGGAATATACCTATCCTAGGTAAATATCTGGTAGCAGGGAGTTACAATGGAATCCAGTATCAGAAGGTAGGCAACTGGTCCAGAAATTGAACATCAGGTCCTGGGGGTCTGGAAACAGAGGAGGAGTCTAATTTGAGGGCAATTCAGGTCCTACTTGGAAAAGCCAAGGAGGAGATGAAAATTAGGTTAATAGCTAAAGGACAAACAGAAGTTAGAGGTCAAAGCAATAGAGTAGGTCTTTCTCTTTCATCCAGCCAAATCCCTCATTTCAATGGTTGACATATACATTTCTGTGCTTCAGTTCTTTCCCCCATTTGCCCCCCCTTTTTTGGCATGAAAAATAAGTTTTCTGTGAGATGATATAGCTGGCAAGTGGGAGTGGGCAGACAACATCTCATGGGGACTTTTCAGAAGATTATCCATTTTCATAAATTATTCTCAAATTGCGCTATCCATTTTAGGACTGAAGAGTCATTTGGGAATGTATTTGATCATCAAAAAATTTTTTTCTGGTGCTTTGTGTTTAGAATGAATAAAAGTTAATGGAGAATTTATTAAGGTTGACAGTCCACTATGAACTTCAATGTACTGTAAGCTGAGCTGGCAAAATACTCTTTAACAGGAAAGAGAAATGGGACAATGGACCTAACCTATCATATCACTTCTCAATGGCGGCTCTCCTGGGAGAGGCTTTGTCAAAACCTGTTTGTCATGTGCTCTGGGCTCTTTGAAGGCTTTCCTTCTTAGCTCTGGACTTCAGGAACACATTCAAGATATAACTTAACTCTACTACCTAACATCTGCTGTGGGGTTTCAAAACCACAGAGCAAGCACATTTAATGATTCAAAGTTCACAGCTTTATCAACAGCAACAACTGTTCACAATCAGAGTCAACATGCCATCACCACATGTTATTGACGTGATTTTAAATGAGGCTGATGATTACCACATTCACGTGGTACCTTCCCCAATGATCTGTTTTTCAAACACTAATTAATGAATCCTCTTCGGACCCGTGTGAAGAAATACTATAGCCCTTGGGTTGGTTGGTTTTACGGGCAGGCGTGTTAAATGACTCTGCTAACTTTCTCCACTCACCACTCTTGTTATCTTTCAACTCTCTCCATCGCCCCTACTTCACGTGCTTCCTGAAGCTGAGAGTATTTAATGTCAAAAGAAGAAAGCACATGCACGATGACATTTGGATGCAGCGTTTCTGAAATGTGCATTCCCAGTATAACGAGATGTTCTTTGCAAAGATTTGTCAAAGAACCAAGTTGGGGACAATGCATACTATAGACTCCTTGGAGATACCTAGTAAACATCAGCATATTAGAGACCACGAGTCTTTCTGCTGCTCTGAAAGCCACCCACTGAATACTCAACAGAGTCTAGAAACTGGTTCTGTCTGTTGTGCAAGCTGGGACTGGTCATCTTGACTCCTTCCTGTGTGCCTTGCCCAGGCTGGTGTCTGAGCTGGGAACCCAGAGCCAGCCACAAGTCTACCCTGGACAGTGGCCTTCCAGTGGCCTCCCTGCCTCCACCCTGGTCCTCACAGACCATTGTCTACACCTGTGCCATCCAATATGGCAGCTATCTTCTTGGCGCTACTGAGCACTTCAAGAGCAACCAATCTGAATTGAAACAAGCACCTAATTTTGAAGAAAGACCTAGCATGAGAAAAATATTGTAAAATACCACATATACTTTTTATTTAACGAAAAAAAACCCCCACCCCAGATAAAGGCTCTGAGTATTTCTACAGCATACATGTCTTTTCATCTGAAGTTAAGATTTTAGAAGAAGGATAAAGGGATTGAAGAAAAATGGGGACGTGCATGAGAAGGGGTGTGGAAGAGTGAGTGGGTAGATGATGATTGTGTTGGAGATGTCAGGCAAATGCAAGAGAAATGCAAATAACCAAATGAAATCCCCCATGTTTAAAAATACTTAAAGCAAGGGGCGCCCAGGTGGTTTAGTTGGTTAAGCAGCTGCCTTCAGCTCAGGTCATGATTCCAGGGTCCTGGGATCGAGCCCCACATCAGGGTCCCTGCTCAGCAGAGAGCCTGCTTCTCTCTCTCCCCATTTCCCTGACACTCTGCTTACTTGTGCTCTCTCTCTAACTCCCTGTCAAATAAATAAAATATTAAAAAAAAATACTTAAAGCAACTAGCACTGTGTTAGAGACTATGAATACCTTGTACAGGGAGGGGATGCAAAATCATCTGACCCAGATACTAATTAATTGAACGGCACTGAGTAAAACATTTTATCTCTCTGAGATTCCTTCTTCTCATCTTGTGAGTAAAACATTTTATCTCTCTGAGATTCCTTCTTCTCATCTTTAAGTAAGGTAAAGTTTTGTTCCTTTTTTTTTTTTTAAGATTTTATTTATTTATTTGACAGAAAGAGAGAGAGAGAGAGAAAGAGCATAAGCAGAAGGAAGAGCAGAGGGAGAGGGAGAAGCAGACTCCCCGCTAAGCAAAGAGCTTAATTCAGGGCTCAATCCCAGGACCTCGCATCATGACCTGAGCAGAAGGCAGACACTTAACTGACTGAGCCACCCAGATGTCCCAGGTTTTGTTCTTTTATGGAAGCAAACAAGGTTTTCATGGATAGAAAACATGTTCATTTTGCTGAAATTAAAAAAAAAGAACAAAAACAACAAAAAAGGCGGGGCACCTCTGTGGCTTAGTGGGTTAAAGGCTCTGCCTTTGGCTCAGGTCATGATCTTGGGATCCTGGGACTGAGTCCGGAATTGTGCTCTCTGCTCAACGGGGAGCCTGCTTCCCTTCCTCTCTCTCTCTGCCTACCTCTCTGCCTACTTGTGATCTCTGTCAAATGGATAAAATTTTTTAAAAAACAAACAAACAAAAAACAAAAAAGGCATAGTGTTGGCATTTCCTTTAATGGCTTTGTCACAGTTAAGACTGCTGCCATGTCTGTAGCCCTTGGACAATGCTAGTGGGTCTACCTTTAGGAGCATACTCCAATTCACAAACTTACAGAGGGGATTGCATAAACAAGGCACCGATATTATTTTCTTAAATCTAGAGGTGCCTCTAACAGCTTTGTTATGTGTTCCTTCCTGACATCTGGGACAGAAGTCATGTCTTCATCAGAATAAGTCATAGGGTGGTGGGCACCTGGGTGGCTCTGTTGGTTAAGCGTCTGCCTTTGGCTCAGGTCATGATCTCAGGGTCCTGGGATCAAGCCCTGCATCTGGCTCCCTGTTCAGCTAGGAGTCTGCTTTTCCCTTTCCCTCTGTCCCCTTGCTTGCACGTTCTCTTCTCATTCTCTATCTCAAATAAGTAAGTAAATCTTTATATATATATATATATACAAAAAATAGGTTGTGGGGTTCATGGAATCGCATAGGCATTTGTTTTGTATCTCAAGTGTTTGGTCACATGTTTACCCCAAACTTGGTCTTGGGACTGGCCAAGTCCCAGCCTAGAGTCAGCACTCTTTACTCTGGAACATGCACCTCTCCTGGGCCTCCAAGACTGACCAATGTCTTTGTGGACACTCATTTTAAAAATTTATGCATATAAATCCCTGAAGTGAAGTTTTGCTCTGGCTCTAGTCTAGGAGACTGTCTATCTTCCTTAAAGTCTTTTTTTTTTTTAAACAGATCCCTCTAAGTTCTTCCATTATTTCTTTGCTTTTCCGGTTTAACTCTCAGAAGACAGTTCCACCTCTCTCCTCTATAGTGGAGATCCTTCTGAGGGCGGGGCCTCACTGCCCCCCTCATGCGTCACCCATGCAGAAATCCACATTTACTCTTCTCTGGCACACGGTGTGGAGCAAATGTTAAACCGCAAAAGAAAACAAAAATGAAATAGAAATAAGTAAATAAGAACCACCAGCGAGGGTTTGAAGGTTAAAGACAAATATTTTTGCCCAGCTTTGCTGTACTCTCGTCAAAGAGAACGGAATCAACACATTTTTGATCTTATCATTAAACTAAGAATACAGCCTACTCTAATGAATTATTCTAAGGAACAAAAGAAATAATGCACATCAGCATGATTTATAACTTGTAACTTGCCTTTCCAGTGTAAGACATGTTACAGTTACCAAATCTGTTGCAGTTTACTTAAGACTTTGCTACTTAAAAATGTAAATACTCTGCAAGAACATGGAAACTGTAGGTGGTACTGGGAAGTCACACATGGGAGGTAAAATCAATTTGCGTTAGCTCAGGGCAATGTGTTGAACATTCAGGAACATTTCACCCAACGCATGGTTAGCCGGAATAATCAAATCAACATTAAGACTGAAGTTGGTCTTTCTGGTAAACTCTTAACAGGAGGGTGAAAACAAGTGAACTATGTTATCTGTGGGAGGCCTTGTTATGAGACTGTGATGAATGTGGCTGTTAAACATTTAGGCAAAAAGATTTGCAGCTCTCCGTGCCATAGGGAGCAGCTTTCTCCGTGTCCCCACACAGTCAAGTGATACAAAGCAAACTTGGCCGCTTCATAATTTCATGCAATTGTACCCTGGAGAGCTGAAGTATACAGGAAGGAGGTCTTTTGTGTACAAGTACCCATATAAGAAACTACAATGGAGAATTAATACATCCGTTGGCGAATGCTTCCCTACAATTATCTTTAGCTGAAATTTCCAAATGTTGAACATAATGAAAATTCCCCGGGTGGAAAAATGTCCCTGGTTAGCTTCAGTAGCTACTCGTTACTCTCTCAATGTTCTTACCAGGCAACCCGAACAAAAAGAAACCTCTTTTATGAAAATATTACCTGCAAAACGGGGAGGGGGGTGGTTTGGCCGGTCTGCTGCCGGCAGTAATTTCTCCAGAGGGTGTTGTGATTTTGTGGAGGGTGGGCGATGGTCTCACTCTTTCACTTGTGTAAACCCCTCATAGGCAAGACATATGCTTCATTTGGAGGGACCCTCCGGGTCAACTGAAATTAATTTGTGTGGGAGAGAGTTTCAGGTGGACAGTTAGGATTTTCTTTCTTGAGAGAAGTGTTAAATATTTGACACCACATATTACGCAGATATCATGCTTCACAATGGCTCAGTAGCCCACACAGGAGGGCATACTCCAAGCTCTTACCCTCATATGATAGTTGAGAGGAAACTAAACAGGAAAGAGGTTGCTCTTGGCCACACTCTCTGTCAAAGGTGGAGCAGAACTAACTGGGTGTACTTCCTCATGAGTGAAACCAAAGTCTTCAGACAACTAAACAAATATGTAAATGCTGACTAGAGAGAACTAATCTCCAGCTTCTTCCTTGTATGCTTGGATGAAGAGTCAGTCATTCCACAGAGTTGGCCCTCTGTGGAATTTCCAGGAAACACCTCATCTTTCACTGCTCTGTTCCCCAAATGGATGTCAAGATTCTTTGCTTCTCCTAGTTTTGTTGTTGCTGGTTTCTCTTCCTTCTTTCCCCAATCCTACCTTTGGGTGGCTGTGGTAATCTCCTCATGTCTTATCCTCTATGTTCCCTTTTTGCCATATTATCTCACCATTTATAACTATGACCCTTTTTAATCATTATACCCCAAATTTTTCTGCCTCTCTTACCTCTCTCTAGAATTCTCCAGTGGTTTTGGAGGAATTCTCTGGAGGATATTGCCACTATCCTCTTGTGCATCCATTTCAACCTCTTATCATTAATCATCTGAAAAACTGATTTTAGAATAAGTACTTCAAATTATCATAAAAACTGACAATCTAAATGTACAATAAAGAGCAACTAAATTTAGAATGCCTCAAGTCAGTGAAGTATTTTAAGTGACAATAATAAAAATAATAGAGAAATATGAAAGTTAATTTTGACAAAATATTAAGTGCAAAATGTTAAGCTTATCACGACTCATTTAATTCATATGTTTATGGACAAAGACAGAAGTGGAATATGTGAAACAAGAACATGGATGATGAGGGTAGTGAGATTATCTGAATTTTCAAATGTACAACATTCCTGTGAGGTCACACTTTTTGGATAATAATCCTTAGTTTTGACCCCATCCCTTTTTTCCCCTACCCAAATTATTAGTACTGTTACTGACATGGTTTTCTCAACTTTAGATTGAGATCGCTTTCTTTCAGTTCACAATTTGGAAGCTCTATAAAATCTGAACTGTGAATGAAAAGGATGATCAGGATATAAGATGAATGGTTGTCAGGAAAAGGTCATCAAAGAGGTTAAATTTCTGAATAGAATCTTTAATCAGTTTTCATTTTTTAATAATTCAGAGTTTTAAAATTGTAGCTCATTTACCAAATGGATGTTACCTAATTAGGGGGAAAAAAAAAAGCTGCTTCTCTCCATTGTCTTTTTCTCCATCTAGAAAACAACATAGTCTGTAAATGAAAAAGGAGCCCAGAAACATCAGGCAGGCAGGCGGTAATGTTAAGTAATAAGGTGGTCTGCCCTTGTGTCTTATTTGTTCAGTGTCCCTGGGATTAGGTGTCTTCCAAAGTAGCTGTTTCCAAAAACAAATACAGCAGTTTAAAGCAGAATGAAAGAAACCCTCTTGGACAGATGAACTGGTGCCTTGTCTTCCTTCAGGAAAAAAGTGGCATGAAATGCTTGAAGATTAATTTTGTCTAATTGCTCTTTTGCTGTTGTCACCGATTTCCCAACTGGCCGTCTCTGACCTTGCAGACTGGTCTCTGGAAGTGTCTTCAGAGGTGCCCCTTTGGTTTGGGCCAGTGTCTCCAGCAAAGTGCTGCTGAACCTCAGTCGCAGGTCTCACTTCCTTCAGGGCCGTGTCTCCTGCCCCTGGGACTGAAAGCTCAGGGACTCAGGCTTTAGAGATGCGCAGGTCTGAGGCTAAGCAGCAAGCTGTTCATCTGGATGCTCGAGATAGAGGGAAGGCACAAACTGCCTGGGTTTTAAGCTTTCCCAGAGGCCTGGGATGTTAGTCCTCCATCCAGCCTTGGACTGTTAATTTCAAGAATGCAAGAGTGGCTAGGACCACGACACCGTGCCCCAGTGCCAGAGCTAAGCCTGCCCTGAGCTGAAAATGGAATGGTTCAACGTTGCATGCAGGTTATTAAAGATTCTGCTTACTTTACAACGGTCTGTTAACAGCTCTAATGTCTTTAACATGTGCAGCCTATTGACTTTTAAGTAACATTTTATTGAAGTAACTGCCGCGCTTATTAGCCCGTAAGATTTACGCTTCATTTTCAGTCCTGAATCTGGGGGAGAGGGCGCCATTCCCTTAAATGGTGAGGTGGGAGCGTTTGTGAGATAAGAGATACTGAGTGTGAATGGGAACATCTGTGGTGCAGTAGGGTTAGGAAGAGAAGCAGTTCGTCTCCCAGGATTTGGAGTGTGCTAAAAGGTCACAGAGAAACAATCACATCTTCATTAATGGAACTAAAATTTGGAGGAAAAAATATTTGCAGATGTGGCCAGTGTGAACGGCTTACGTCACGGTGGTACTGTTTTACCGTGTCAGGTGGATAGTTAATTTCAGCGACTGTGAAATTTCACATAAATGAGCATACGGAAAAACATCAGGATTGATACATGAATGTTCTGTGCTGCTTTCAGCCATTTTGGAAAAATAAAAGATTTGCCCATCTGGTTGATATCTTTCGCTGTTGCTGTTAATTCTCAGAAACACAAAGAATAATGCTATGAAACGTCTAGATCCTTATGCACAAAGTAAGCCAATACAGAGATCTACAAAAATCTACAAAGACACCACGAGGAGTAGTTGGCATTCATTTGATCCCAGATTTAGGTGGTTATCAGATCATTAACCGTAGGATATAAGAGGAAACTTTAGGGAATTTAAAATAAAATTTGATTTTTATATTGAATGTATTAGAAATACATTAAGTTACAGCTGTAAACAGCTGGATATCTGTATTGTTTTTCCTTTTCCTTTTCCTTACTCTGGGGAAAACTGCTATCTTAAGTACAAAAAGGAGACTCTTTCCACATAGCTGCATATAGTGTGCTCAGTACGATAGCATGGAAATGAAATCGTCAAATGGCTCTACCAGTGAGCAGAAAAGAGAGTTCACGAGACTAGTAGGCATAAATACAACTTTCACAATGATGTGAAGTTTTATGGCCTATGGAAAACTCCACGTTTCTCATCTCATTTTTCAAGCCAAGGCTCAGAAATCAGCTGAAGGACCGGAGCACAAAGCATAGCTTTCTCATAACTTTCCAAACCAAAGATAAAGCATTCTTGAACATTTATGGTAAAAACTAAAAGGCCGATAAGAACCCGTGACTAACTCTGCTGCCAGTACTATTTCTTCTACTTTGAGACATTGTCTCTTCCTTTCTGAGAAATCCCATCACCCATGCTTGAACTGATGGAGGAGAACTGTCTGTCATAGCCACGGGTCTTAAATTACCAGCTTCTCAGGTCTGCAGAGACTTTGAGAAATGTACTAATATATTCACAACAGGAGGAAAGTGCCAACAGAAACAGATCCTGAATTGGTTCCCAAACAGGATGACAGAAAACGTCCACCCAAGACCACACACAATTCAGCTGCTTTGCAGGGTGGGGTGGGGGGGGTGGGGGGGTGGCCGCAATACACTTGTTTTGCTTCACCGCCTATCAGCAGCCCGGGAGCGGTTCACGTGGGGACTAGATGGCTCCTGCTACTTAATTAAATTTTGCACTTAGCTCAGCGACTTAGAATCTGTGTTGTTAAAAAGTATATATTTCTTCCAAGTAGCTCAGATTCCAAGGGATGTTTCCTTTAAGAAGAAATAAGCCGCGGGGGGAGGGGGGTAAGGGGGGAGTAGGGGCAATGTGCAAAAAGAAGAGTTAGGTTTCTGTTCTGACTTTCCACACTGGCATGTGTATATATATATATGTGTATATATACACACACACACACACACACACACACACTCTACGGATCCATTCCATATACATCTCTCAATTATCTTATTTTGGAGCACTTCTTTAAAAAATTGCATGAATATCATTCAGGATAACAAAGCCCTGAAGTAAGAGTTCTGTACTGCAAGAGCCTAGAAAATCAATACAAATTTAAAATCAGTTTCTGGTCGGCTGCTTTCTGGAAATGGAATCTTTTAAAGGGATTGTGAGATCCCCTGGGTTGGCATCCACAGGGTGAACTTTTTATATATTCAAATCGTATACCCGGAAAACTCCAGATTCCTAACCAGAGCAAGTGAGGCAGCGCTCCACCTCAGATAACCGGAAGAAGTTCCGCATCTAGCCGCCTTGCTTAAAATCTAAGCATTATAGGCGCAGAAATGAACTGCTACGTACTTGGAAACATCTGTGGCGTCTTAGTTAACTTCTGATTAATTGGAGATACGGCCCATGTGAAAACAATTGATATAAGGCTGAAAAAGATGGGTGATTATAAATTCCAAACATTTCAGGATCTTTATATGAGTTTTCTCAACCTTGGTTAATGCTTTAGTTCCAACACCTTTAATAAAATCAAGGTGACAGACCATGAAAACATTGACTTCAGAACTACAAGCAAATCTGATACTATTGTTGAAAGATGCCTGGGGGCACGTGGACTTGTGTGCAGCAGCCGAGAAGGCCGTGGAGGTGGTGGAGGTGTGCGGGCTCTGCTGTGGGGAACCCAGGGATTCCTCAGAACGGCTGCAGGGGCTTTGAAATCTGAAACCTGCTAAAAGAGAAGACGCTGGAGAGCAAATCCTACACAGATCACAGGAAAAGGAGTGTTATCCAAAGGCAAATTTATTTTCTCATAAAAAGTAGATTTTTGCCCCCCTGATTTTAAGTAAAGTGGGGTTTTATAAATTAATGCCGGTGCAACATAAAAGAGGCTTAAATGTGACCATAAAATGTTTTCACACTGCAGTCCTCCCACCACCGTCAAGCCCAGACCCTGAAAAGGCAAGTAGGCAATTTCACAGCTAACTGAAACACGGATTGCTAAATAACATAACCTTTTCAGACTTCCAAATAGTGTGTTTCATGAAACAAGTAGTTTTGTAACTGTCCGGATGGGAAACAGGGAGAAATAAAACCTGGGTCATTGTAGGGACCTGAGAGATTTCTATTGAGCAATCCTAGTGTTCTCTAAGAAAAGAAGAGGTTCTGATCCACATTCATTACCATGTTCTGCCATGTTTCCATTGGCTAGAAGTAGATACAAAAATCGAAGCATATTTATTTCATAATGTGATCAGTGTTTATTTTTGAGCAAATCCTTTTTGATTTATTTTCTACTGTGCTGTGATAACTTTCTGGAAAAAAAAATGCCCCTATATGTAAAGAAGGTTAAAGATACTGTACTCCAAGGATTTTAGAATGCCAGAAATTTGGATATTTCCTAAAGAAGGATTCCTCTAGAGAGAAAATTGGGGTCTGATGTTGCACAAGTAAAAGTGAAGTGATTGCGTAGGGGGAAAAATGCGATGTTTCTTGAGAAAGTGATGAGAGTGTTCTCTTCTGCTACAACAAATTAAGCCAAAAAAGTTGCATTTGTTTTCACATGACAAATAATGTTTTTCTTAGAATATTATTATGGAAAAATTTTAATCAGGTCGTATGTAGGCTGTATCTGAAAAATAAATGAATTACACCTAAATGAAAATGCAATTTGAAACAAAAACAGTTGGTTTATGTGATATTTCTCTTTTAATCTTTAAATAGACAAAATATAGATTATTTCTGACTTTAAGTCATCCAGATGCTGCCAAACTGTCATAAAGAAATGTGAATTATGATATATGTTCATAGAACTTATTCCCATCCTTTCCTCTCTCATGCCATTTAGTAACGTATATAATTTTAATGGGAAGTTAGATCTCAATTAGATAGACAGATGTTATCTCCACATTAAAGTATCTGAAGTTAAAAAAAAAGTATCTGAAGTTAAAGCAATAGTATATCAAGCAAATCCCATTTTAGATGAGTAACTATATAAATAAAATTATGTACTACTGTCTCTTGTCAGTCAAATTCTGGGAAAATTTCGTCAAAATTGTAATCAGATGTTTAGTTTTTTATGAAATCATGTGTTTTCTGTTTATGTTGTTATTTACAATTATAATAGGTACTATTCATTAAAGAATATCTGCTCTTTTACCATTGTCCTCTAATTTGTCCTCTAAAAGATTATTTTAAAAATCTTTTTGTGTGTGTGTATAAAATCCTACTGCTCTTGGACATAAGGAAAAAGCATTCCATTTAATTTATCTACAAATTCAAAATACCTATTGGTTTTAAATTCAAAATAGAGGAAACGGAGAATGATTTTGGGTACTGGAAGAAAAAAAGGAATAAAAATAAATTCCTTGCACGAACCACCAGAATCATGACAATTCCTTTTCAAACAGGTTTATTTTTATTGTGAATCACATTAAGGAGATTGTATAAGACTCTCTAGGGATTGAAGCCTTGTAGAGACTCAGTGACTTTGCAGATTGCAAAGTGTTCTTTACCATTTCAGCATACAGTTCTTAATCTAAAAAAGACATTCGATTTCTCCCACATTCATACTTAAATCATGGAGCCTCTATGGCTTTCAATAATACGGGCATAGACACAGGTGTGCCATAAATCTGTAGAGAGGTTTATCATTTTCTTTCTTTTTTTTTTTTTTTTTAAGATTTTATTTATTTATTTGACAGAGAGAGATCACAAGTAGGCAGAGAGACAGGCAGAGAGAGAGAGAGGAGGAAGCAGGCTCCCTGCTGAGCAGAGAGCCCGATGTGGGACTCGATCCCGGGACCCCGAGATCATGACCTGAGCCGAAAGCAGCGGCTTAACCCACTGAGCCACCCAGGTGCCCGTGAGGTTTATCATTTTCAAAGCATTTTCTCACAGGAAGCCTTGAGAGATAGGCAGAATTTCCATACTGCTGTACAGATGAGTCCACTGAGATACAGAAGAGTTGAGTCTACTAGATTCCAGATCTTAGTTAACTGAATTAGAAATACAACTCAGTGGGCTCCTGGGTGGCTCACTTGGTTAGGTGCTCTGCCTTCAGCTCAGGTCATGACCCCAGGGTCCTGGATTGAGCCCCGCGTTGAGCTCCCTGCTTAATGGGGAGTCAGCTTCTCCCTCTTCCTGTGCCCTTACCCCTCCACTCATACTCTGTCTCTTGCTTTCTCTCTCTCAAATAAATAAATAAAATCTAAAATAAATAAATACAAGAGAGAGAATGAGAAAGGAAATGCAATTCAAGTTTTAAGACACCCAGCTTAGATGTAGTGATTTTGAAGATGACAGAACACACAGGGATGTGCCCACAACCCAAGGACCTAGAAAACCTTCATAGCAAGCAACAGTATAAATTAATTTTAACATCCTTCTTTCCAGGTATTTAACATCCTACCTTTCCAGGTACCTAATTCCAACTGCAAATTTTGATGTGTATGAACAGAAAAGAATCATTTACACAACTGTGTGTAAAAACTGTTAAATATGGGGACATGTGGGTGGCTCAGTAGGTTAAAGCCTCTGCCTTCGGCTCAGGTCATGATCCCAGGGTCCTGGGATCGAGTCCCGAATCGGGCTCTCTGCTCAGCGGGGAGCCTGCTTCCTCCTCTCTCTCTCTCTGCCTTCCTCTCTGCCTACTTGTGATTTCTGTCTGTCAAATAAATAAATAAAAATCTTAAAAAAAAAAAACAAAAAACAAAACAAAACAAAAAAACTGTTAAATATGGAACATATTGCCCTTGGGGAGAAGATGTGGGGCTGGAACCAGCATGTACTTGGACTTACTAGATCCAAGTCACAGTTGCCATCAAGTTACTGGAGGTCCCGTGTTCTGAGTTTGACTCGACCCAGCATGGCTCTGGTCCAGTTTAAATGCTAGTTGTACCACTGCTAGTTCTGTATCCGGGCGAGCTGTCCAGTCTTGCTCAATCTTAGTTTCTTTATCTCTAAAATAGGATAATCATAGCTCACTTTGTAGGGATTTCCATGAGGAGTAAATGAGCTAATGCAAATAAAGCAGTTGAAGGATGTATTAATTTCCCAGGGCTGCCATCACATGTTATCTTGATCTGGATGACCTAAACCAGCATTTATTCTCTCACAGTTCTGGATGTCAGAAGCCTGAAATGGAAGTACTACCAGGCCTTCCTCCAAAGACCCTAGAGGATAATCCTTTGCCTCTTCCAGCTTCTGGTGGCTCCCATTCCAGGGTTATCTGCTCTCAAATCTACCTTGGCCTTTCACTGATAAGGACACTTGTCCTTGAACACAGGGCCCACACAAATGATCTCATTTTGAGACCCCTAGTCTAATTACATCTGGAAAGATCCTTTTCAAAATAAGGCCACAATCTCAGATTTGGGGGATCAAGATGCTGTATCTTCTTGGGTGTTCATTCTTCAATCCATTGCATATAGGGCCTGGGTGCCATAGGAGACCACCTATCACTGTAATCCTTGATTTGGACTATAAAATGTGGTCAATTCTAGAATGATTAACTTAGTGGTTCCCAGTTCTAATTGTACATGAGAATCACCCGGGGCATCTTTGGTGGGGGTGGAACACGAGCATTTCCTTTTTTTTTTTTTTTTTTTTAAGACAATGTATTTATTTTAGAGAAAGAAAGAGCACGCGAATGCACACAGAAGGTGGGGAATAGGTAGGGAGAGGGACAGGCAGATGCCCAGCTGAACGCAGAGCTGACGTGGGCCCCATCCCAGGACCCTGAGATCAGGACCTAAGCAGAAATCAAGAGTCAGAAGCTTAATCTACCAAGGCATGCAGGCACCCCAGGTATCTGCCGTCTTCAAGGCTCCCCAGGTGATTCCAATAAACCAAGTTAGGAACTGCTGGACAAGGATATAATTAGAGGCTGGTCATAGAGACCCTGGGTTTTCTAGATTAAAACAGAATCTTTGGGTTCTCTTTGCTCAACAAATCTGTTTCTATTCTGGGATATAGAAACAGAGAGGAATTTCTTGTTTATCAGCTCACCCATGCAAATCATGGTACTTAATACCTACACATCGTTTTTGTCTGTGCTTTATGCCAAAGGTTACCTGTAGGAGT
This sequence comes from Mustela nigripes, assembly GCF_022355385.1. Lineage (NCBI taxonomy): Eukaryota > Metazoa > Chordata > Mammalia > Carnivora > Mustelidae > Mustela > Mustela nigripes. Next base: position 105,090,038 of record NC_081561.1, read on the forward strand.
AGAGTTTAATAGAAGGGTTTAAAGCAGGACTTGATGGAAACTTATAAGAAAACCAAACTCCAACCTCATGACTTTGTGGATTCGAGAGCACTCTTTGTAAAGGAGCTAGAGCTAGAGATAACCTTTGTCTCCAAATCTAAATTAAGTCATGCCTTTGGGTGCTGGTAGGGACACTGTATTGCTAGAAGAATCCTTTTCTAGAAATTTCCCAAGCACATCTTTTTTTTTTTTTTTTTTTTTTTTTTTTTTTAAAGATTTTATTTATCTATTTGACAGAGAGAGATCACAAGTAGGCAGAGAGGCAGGCAGAGAGAGAGAGGAGGAAACAGGCTCCCCGCCGAGCAGAGAGCCCGACGTGGGACTCGATCCCAGGACCCCGAGATCATGACCTGAGCCGAAGGCAGCGGCTTAACCCACTGAGCCACCCAGGCGCCCTTCCCAAGCACATCTTACTAATAAAGATGCCATACTGTTTTCTTGCAAGAACTCTTGAGGTCTTAATTACCATGGGTGATGTTTGCTGGGTTTGGCTGTCCAAAATATTAGTAGACTCTTCTCTCAGTTTTTTCTTTCAACATAGTTTCACATGCTGACCTCGATGGACTACAGATTTTTCTTCTACAGAAAAACCCCAGAAGAAACTTGGGAAGGACACCTGGTATAGTGCCACGTGACTGAGGAAGACAGCGTTAACATCCAAAGCTTAAACACAACAGGTCCCTGCTGACACACACATTGTATTCAATGCTCTTTCTACCGGACTCGCCCCGTCAGTCATTAAATGCAGGTTTTCAAGAGGTCCCCTTGGTGATCCCTTTTGTCTGATGACCTCACCTTGTCCTCTCTAAAAACATCAGTCCCAGAAATAACACAAGACCTTCTTTTACTATAAAGAATGTATATGGGGCAGCTGAGTGGCTTGATTGGTTAAGCATCCAACCCTTGATCTCGGCTCAGGTCTTGATCTCAGGGCTGTGAATTCAGGCCCCATGTTGGGCTCTACAGAAAAATTATAAAAAATAAAAAAATAGGGCACCTGGGTGGCTCAGTTGGTTAAGCGTCTGCCTTCAACTCAGGACGTGATCCTGGGGTCCTGGTATTGAGTCCTTCGTCGGGCTTCCTGCTCAGGGGCAGTCTGCTTCTCCCTCTTCCTCTGCCACCTGCTTGTGCTCTCTCTCTGTCTAAAATAAATGAATAAAAATCTTTAAAAAGTAAATAAATACATAAATAAAAAGAATGTATAGATGATAAAGCAGACTAGGGTACCCATTCCAGGGTTATCTGCTTTCAAAACACAGCTTTAGGTCAAAACAATGAAGCTCTACAAGGTAGCATGTAGGCTTTAACCAGATTTTGAGACAAATTTGAGGTAACAGAATGATTCAGGGTCTGATTTCTTGAAATCAGACAGCCTGACTGTTCACCTACTTTTCCTACATATCAGCCTGTGCCCAGGATGGGCAATTTTGGAGCTCGCACAGAATGCACTGGTTATCAGTTATCAACATGCCCCCTGTCATGGATAGCCTGAGAATCTCAGACAGTATACTGGAAGTAAGGAGATGAAAGTCTGCTCGGGAGGGGGACATGCATCCTGGGAAACGTAAAGCTTTTGGGCAGGAGAGAGAGGTGAGTGTAGGGACGCTCAAAAATTTTCACCCTGGGATAGATTGATACAAACATGGAAAACCATTCATTTTTTATATAGATAGCAAAATTGTATTTTGAAAAACAAGAGACTATCACAGATGTCACAGTTAAAGTTATCTCTGTGGGATGGGAGGTAAGATAGCAAAAATTCTCAGGAGAGGACAAAGGGCTCTCCTCTAAAGCAGAACAACGTTCTATGTCTTACTTGATAGATGGTTACATACGTGTTTATTATTCTTTACACAATAAATGCCTTATATATTCTTTTCTATGTAAGTTATCTTACACAATTAAAAAAATGATAGCAGGATTAGCCTGGATTATGAAGTATAAAAAAGACTATTTTTCTCATTGATGTCATAGGCTCTTTGATTCCAGAAGTATGCCTGATTTGTAAATTCATATGTCAATTATTAAACACTAGTTCCATTCACAGGCAACATCGTTAAGTTGAAAACTTTTCATGCTCCATCTTTAAAACCAAGGGAAGTTCTCCTCAGGGATTAGGACAGAGCAACACAGACAATGGCCTGGCTCATTAAAAACACTCCATTATCATCACCCTTTCTGAAAAAGAGAAATCTTGAGAGATAAGGAAAGTGGCAGTTCTGCTGACATAAAAGAAGTCATTGGAAGAGAGCATTGGGGCCCAGGCAGAAAAATGCCATTAAACTAGTCTTCCTGTCCAGTTTTCCAAGCTCTTTTCCTGGGAAGTTTCCCATTATTAACATCTTTTCTTTACAGGGTTCCTATCCACCCGCCTCCCACAACTGTTGTCGGTTTTCACCTCAATTATGCCTGCAAAAGCCATTTGTGAAGTCAACTGGAAGATTTTTTGGAAAAAGAGGGTGTGTGGATCCAGAAATGCTGGATTCGACTCCTGAATCGGGCCCCTTGTCCCAATTCTGTTCCTTGGGAATCGCCTAAAAAAATGTCACTGCCGGGGCTTGTTACATTTGGAAATGGATTTTTTCCATTGTGTGTGGGAGTCTTGAGGACTTATCAATCTCCAAAAATGTAACGACAGTAAAAATTTAGAATAGTTAACACAAATAGCCTTCGAGTTAGAGTCATTAAAACATTTTTTTTCCTGCTAATGTGGATACAAAAGTGTAAAGCAGAATTTCGGTTATATTCTTCCCCTTTACTCTAAAAAAAGTAATTGTGGAATGAACACAGGAAAGATAATGTTCCTTTTTACTTAATAGAAAAGAGATGACTGGGGTGAAGATGGAGCAGCTGTTAAAAAATAAACGTTTTTAATTCACGCAAGAATTTGCCATTTCACAATAGGATGTTTTGGTTCCTAATTTTCTTATCCATAAATCTAACGACTCACAGTCAGATTCTCTTTTCAGATTCCCAGAAGATTTAACTGCATGTATTCTTGTGTATTGGTTTTGGCAATTTTCTCAAATCTTATGGTTCCTTTGCAAAGTAACAATACGGAAACATTATGAGTACTGATTAAGGTATTGAAACTGATAATTAAACTAGAGTTTTTCTAAGAGTGAATTTGGTCACACAGGCTCACAAGGCTTTCTTTGTCGGGGCAGTTATTTATTTACTCTGATCGGGAAGGGGGTTTAAAAAGGGCTGTTCTTTAAGTTAGAGGACAAAATACTCAACGATCCCGAAAGTATCCCAAACGCTAAATTCAGCTATTGCTCAGCTACCAGAGCAGAAAAAGTAAGTTATGTAGAATTGTTAACGTTTGCATAAACCGGGTGAACCAATGTTCCCTTTAAGTCCACCGTGACTGAGGAGGGAGCATGGAGTAGAAAGAACTGAGGATACCCCGGCGGTGCCCTTCGCCCATTTTACCATGCGGTGGCGCTCTAAGGCCCAGATTCGCCCACCCTCGCCCTCCGTGCGCCATTGCAGGCAGCGGAGAACAAACCTCAAGCTCTCACTCTTGAAGCTCTTCTCACTGTACATGTAAAATATTTACAGTAAGAACTCACTGGCCGTCCAGAACTGATGAAAATAACAAAGTAATTAGAAATCAGTTGGACATTTGTATACTTAGCTATCCCGGCTATGTTTATACAGGTGATGGAAATGAAGGTTTGGGATAAAAGCAATAGTAGCGCTCTAATTTCCAACTTGGAATTAAATTTTTTCCTGAAAATATTTTAGTAGATCAAAAATAAAACCACTTTTGCATCTAAATTCCCAGGGATTCCCTCTTAACTTTTAAATAAATTATGCCATACAATACACTTTCAAAATCCAAGGACTCAAAGAGACTTAAGTTATTACTGAAGTCAGAGGTAGTGTGTATATGTATTTTCATGATAAAAGAAGGTGACTGCATTTTAAATAATGACGACTTTGAGCCAGCAGCTTGTTTCAGTTTCGCACCTCCGACCCCACCCATGAGAATTATTAATGAAATATGCAAAGTCTTGGAATAAACTACAATTTAAATGCTGTTCCCTAATAATCTCAATCATTTTTATTGTTTGACTGGGCAGATATATTGCTCTGTGCAAAGGGAAAAAAAGAAAGCACTCCATTTTCAAAGGGAAAGAAGCACAGAGGATAAGGTTCACAGCTAGAAAAATACATATGATTCATTTTAAAATGAAGCCGTCTTAAAGACAGTGGTCTGCTCAACCATCGCATCTTCCATCACCAAGAAGAAAATATTTTCATGTGTGCAGCTGGGATCATGCCATATCGAACATTTTTCATCCTACTCATTTTACTTAATACCGTATCATGGATATTTCCCCAAATTATTAAATGCTCTTAAAAAATCTGATTGTTGATAGCTGCATCATAATTGCTTCAACAATTTGCTTATTAACTGTTGGGCAGCCTATTTTCTATTTTTGTAAATAACAGCTTAATTACAAATAAAATTTTTCATATGTCTATAAATTCTTGTCAAGCAACTGCCTTTACATTTTCAAAAAAAGTTTTCATTTAGTATAAAAATAATATATTTGATCTTGACGTTAATTTTTTTTTTTTTTTAAAGAACCCATTCTTCACAGAATCAGTTCAATATCAGCTTACACGATGTAAAATTAATTGAATACAGACACGGGTTTTTTTGGTCTGGATGGTAAAGTCCCTAAGAAGGGTGTACTGATGTCAGATCTATTTGGATCCATTTTAAGATGCCTCATTTCTAGAAATGTAAAAGCTACCTCGGGAACTATTTGTTAATATCTCAATTAATGACAGGCTTACATACTCAACAGGTCTGAAATATTAAATTTCATTCAATATTTACATGTTGATGGTTTATGTTATCTATTACAAATACAGACGTATTTGGATTTGAAAAGGAGAGCAAGAGCTATGCTGGGAAAAACTCTGATGCCTCTCACCCTACGAGATTGCCTTTCTTTTTGAAAGGATTGTGTATTTAATTTTGTGCATTGAAAAGGAATTCCCCGTTTAGAGGTTGCTAAACACAGAGGACATTTGTCTGTGATCTCAAAACAATGGATGAAAACCTGAAAATATAAAGGGTTGCCTTGAATATACAGTTAAACATATGGTGTCTGCTTTGAAATATTCTTTCTTATTGGAGCATGAACTTTTTCAGAGGTATTCAAGCATAGCCTCTTTTTCTTTGACTTTCTGTTTACCTAATTCATAGTCATCATTTCTTAGTGAAGAAAAACTTCCTTTTTTTAAAACTCAGCCAATGAGATAGTAAAAAAGAATTACCATCCTGTGCAACTACATTTTTACGCTTGTGCTGTTAAAACTAATTAATACAGTTCAAGCAGATATTTCAAAAAATCCTACCACTGTTTCCACTGAACCAAATTTCATATTTACCTACCCCCCCCCGCGACTACTTAAAGAATTAAGTATTTTAATTGCATTCAGATAACAGTTTGGAAGTTGAAATATTATATTCACACATCAAAAGAGGCAATTCTTCAAAAGGACAACTTTTAAGGGTTCTACATTAAAGGGAAAGGACTCTTGAGAGTGAGAACTCTCCCGAAGGCAAGAAAAGTTACATACTCTTAGGGCTTTCCTTTCACTATCATAGCAAAGAAAGACAGGCAAAGAGAAATTAACTAAGCTTCCAGAGCGCAGTGACCAGGATGATGAATTTGTTTTTTTATAGTACCCAGGCCAGATCCTGATGCAGGTGGGTGTTTTCCTAACAAAGTTTGCCCGGTGGAAGGAGCAGCTCCATGGAAGTCGAATCCTCCTGCTCTCCATCTGTGGATGTCTGTCATTTGGGGACAATGACCAGCACTATATTTTCTTAACCCAATATGGACAGAGAACGTGTTTGGATTGTATTCTGTGACATCCCCTTCTCTATAGAAAAGGCCCAGGAGGGAAGGAGGTGGAGTCTGGCTTTTTAAGGATGGGTCTAATGCGTTCAGCTGTTATCACACTTTGCTGATTGTAATCACTCGTTTTATGGTTTCTTTTCCAGCTGCTCTAAAAATTCATTGCAGTGTCTTGTAGGTTTATTTTTAATATCCTGTAATTCAAAGATCTAAGAAAGAAGAGTTGAAATAGAAATCCATGTCCCCCATTCCCTCCGCATTTTTTCTCATGGGGAAGAAGATTTAGGATTTGAACACATTCCTTAAAATCCTTTCTGGAGAAATGTGTTCTTTGCTGTAGGGAAGGAGTGAGCTTGGAGCACATCCACAGGCTTATTCAACTGATGGAAGAGTTGGGAAAAGATCCTGATGGAAACACACAAAAGTGTTTATAAACTGAAAAAATTAATTCCTCCTTCGGAGCATTTATAATTAAAATGTTCCCTTTTTGAGCATGGTAGCAGAACAGTGGGACCCTGCTGGCATCCTAGCATTTCTAGATTCCTTAGAATATTTTCTCTAAACTCTGTTGAGAATCTAAAAACGTATTTAGTGGAGGGTAACAGTGTACCGCTCCGTAAGGGGCAGAATCCTTTCATACTTAACGGACCAAAGAGACGGGCACCCCCACACGTGCTGTCTCTGAAAATACCTTGCCTTACATATTTAAAATGGGCTTATTTCAGGGAAAGTTCAAGGTGTCAGTTTTCTGTTTTCTCCTGTCAGTGTAATCCTCTGAAGAGCAGGGTCTGAGAAATGACTCAGCTAGAATTACAGGTTGCCCTCTCAGCATTTTCCCTATACAGCAAACCCTTCAAAGTCCTTTAAAAGCCCATACAGAAAGAAACAACAACCCCCCAAACCCAAACCCCCAAAACTGTCTGTGAATCAGAAAGACCCAGGAGCTTGATTTCAGAGAGAGGTAGTTTTCCTGTCCGTCCGCTGTCACCACAGCTGTCAGCAAGATGCCTTAAACATCCTAATTGTCACCAGGGATCAGATTGTTCCTTAACTAATTGTTTAGATCGGCTAATCTACATCCATCATCTGCCAAGGGCGGGCAGTCCCAAGCATCCTGTGATTTAGATAAAACTCCTATCCTGGGTGTAAACACAATTGTGTGGGTGACTAAGGGTCAGCAGACCAAAAAGCCTACCTGTGGTTGGAACAAGGGTGAGAATTGCAAACCGAGGACAGGGGGAGCCTGCCAGTTTACAAGCCCCGACCACCTGCATGTTTCCGACTCGAACTAGTGCAAAATCAGCAGAAGATTCCATTTCATTGATCACAATATGCCAAGAATCCAAACAGAGCAGACAGATAAGATCACTGCCAAATCAGCTCTTGGGTGTGTGCTTGGATGGGCTTTGGGGCTTCTCTTTCTGACACAAATGGGCTGCTGTATTTCTGCTTGCTTAACAAGCCTGCTTAAGTAAAACTCCTAAAAACGCAGAGTAATACAGTGTAAATTATCTATGTAATACACACGTTTCCAATTAGCACGCAGCCTCCCTCCCCAGAGCTGCCTTAAGTCAGCTCTCCAAAACAATGAATTAAGTCATTATTTTAGACTCTGGAATTGTTTTCTTTGCGTTCATCTGCTCATTTTTCCATTTCAGACTCCTATGAGCCAGGCGAGCAAGTTTTCATGCCTCAGCAGCAAACCGTTCTGAAAAGAGCCATCAGCTCACAATTATATCGTTTTTAGGTGAAAGTGCTTTAAAGGGAACTACTGAATGGATTCAAAATTTAGAAAATGAAGGCAACCAGGATTTTGTCCTCAATTTACTGAGCAGAAGTTAAGAGAGGGAGAAAGACAAATCCATGATAAATAATAAACAAACATATGAGCCTTTCCAAAAGAACTATTTATTAAGATACTTTAAGGAAAGGGGCCCAGGGATTTTGTTAAAATAGAAGTTTGGAAAACCCTCCACGCTCTCTCCCTGTTTGGAGTTAGTACAGATCCTGTTAATTGTGCTGGAGAAAAACCTATACATTTTATTTAGCTGGTGCTTCCCATACTTGTTTGGATTTACTTTTACCTATTGATACGTTGTACAACCAAGGTGCTGTGGGACATATGCTGGAGAAATGATGAAATGGGAGCAATTGCTAAATAATCAGAATAACCCGCGTTTATTGTGGCTCACCCATTTCCCAGGCTTATTTTAAGCATTGCACACATGTTAATTCATTTAATCATCACAACCTCACCACCTAGGTACTCAGATTATTCCCATTTTATAGGAAAGCGAATTCACAGAGAGGCCATTAATTAGCACAGGGTCACAGGCAAACAGGAGAAGAGGGCTGGCTTGTTGTTCCACGGAGGCAGATGGACATGGAGCACAGATGCTGGAGACTTCTGTAAAACAGAACTGGGGAGAACCAGGGACCCAGCCCCGGGCAGAGGAGAAATAAGAGAAACAGTGCCGGTGGGGGACTCCGGGGCGGCTGGGGGCAGTGATGAGTGGCCTCGAGAATGTTCCTTTTGGATTACAAAAGCAGATATGCATTTATTGTAGGAAATATGAAACATATAAAAAACACACGCAGAGGAAAAAAGAAAATGAAAATATTCCTAATTTGGCCTCCCAGAGCTGACTACTTTTAGCCTATAGCATGTAGAATGCCAGACTTTTAAATAAGAAAATGGACTGATAATGTCCCTAGGGCTGTGATTTTCTCCCCCTCACCATAGCTTGGCTTGGTAGAGTAAATATTTTTCATGTCTATAGACATAGCTGTTTTCGTGAGTGCATCAGATTAGATGTATTTATTTAACAGATCTGTTATTGATAGATTCTTTTCATTGTTTGCTATTCTATCCAGTGCTTCAATGGACTGACTTGCACATCAATATTTTCCCCATTTGCGATCATTTATCATTCCATACAAACTAACACTAAGCCATTAAATCAAAGTGTGTGCATATACCCATATGTACATGCATATATATATATTTTTTTTTTTTAATGATCTTTATACCTATTGCTAAATGCCCTCCCCAGATTGTACCACTCTGTCCCCTTCAGCGTAAAATGAGAAAGCCGTTTACCCACACACCAAACCCCACAGGTACCAACATTCCTCTACTTTCAAACTTTTGATTTATAAGGTGGAGTGGAACAAAGCCATGCCTCAGAGCAAAGGTGGGTCACCCCTGCTTGTCACCAACAGATGGCAGTGACTGCCACATGGATGGTGTCGCTTGCATTTAGGAAGGAATTAACGTAAAGCCCTCTTTCAGAAGTTAATCTGTAAAACTCGTTATCAATTCCATAAATAAAAGTGTTACGTTCTTTCTTGCTTTGATGTATATTTCTTTGGTTACTAAGAACACTGAGCAGTTTTCATACCTCCATCTGTATTTCTTTTGTAAATTGTCTTGTCACTTATTTCGCCTACTCTTTTTCTACTGAAGTGTTCGCCTTTTACACGTGATTTTAAAAATGTGATTCCAGATTTTCATTTGCCTTTTTACTCGATAGTTTCATTTTTAACTGGACAGAAGACAGAGATACATATGTTTTAAATGCTTATAGAACCATTTCTTTTTATGTCTTCTGAATAGTTTATTTTTATATTTAAAAAGGCTCTACCTCAAGATCAGAAAAATATTCCTCCATGTTTTCTTTCTATTTTCTTTCATAATTAATTCTTTGCTATCTCTGGTACTGATTTCAGTGTAAGGTGTCAGGAGAAATTCAGCATTATTTTTTTCCAAAGAGCTAATTCTTTCCATACCACTTTAAGATAATCGCACTTTTCTATGCCTAAAAATACTGATTATAATTTATAATAAAATTTTGTATCTGCTGGGCTCTATTTCAGACCTTTCCCATCTATCCATTAGAATAATATTTTATTGCTGGAGTCAGTGGTTCATTAGTACTTATTCATGTATAGCAGTGCTGGTTGACGCTAACATTTTTTTCTTTTGTTGTTAACCTGTTGTTAACCTTTTAAAATACTGTATTGATTTTTATTTATTTTTTTAAAGATTTTATTCATTTATTTAACGGAGAGAGATCACAAGTAGGCAGGGTGAAGGGGAGCAAACTCCTCGTTGAGCAGAGAGCCGCATGCGGGGCTTGATCCCACGACCTTGAGACCATGGATCTCAGCCACCTCAGCCGAAGGCAGAGGTTTAACCCACTGAGCCACCCAGGCGCCCCTGTATTGATTTTTAAATCACGACATTAACACATGCTCCTTATAACAAATTAAACGCAAAGCATGGTGTATACATACATAAGGTTAATCATTTTCCCCTCCCCCTTCTAGTCCCACTCTGCCCTGAAAGCAAGGCTTTTACTCTGGTGAGTATCTTTTTGCACTTTTATCCGCGTTCTTACGAGAAAAGAAGAATAACGATGATACTATCAAGCTCAAGGCATTGTTCTAAGTGCTCTTCGTGAATTATATTTGTTTTTTATAACAAATGCAAGAGGTGATATTATCATTACCAATATATGGATGAGTAAGCCCAGTGTACTGACTTATAAATAACTCACACAGTAAGTGGTGGGGCCCAAATGACACAATAAGCGGTGGGACTGGGATTCAAACACAAGCAAGCTGGTCCGGAGCCGGATCCCACCTTTCTCTGGCTTCTCCCGCAGTCCTTCCTACCCTTTCTCTTCCTTCTTTTCCTCTGTCAAGACATGGGCTATTCTACACACATTGCCTGGAAACACGCCTTCTTCTTCTTCTTTATTTTTTTAAATTTAATTTAATTTTATTTACTTATTTGACAGAGAGAGATCACAAGTAGGCAGAGAGGCAGGCAGAGAGAGAGGAGGAAGCAGGCTCCCCGCTGAGCAGAGAGCCCGATGCGGGACTCGATCCCAGGACCTGGGATCATGACCTGAGCCGAAGGCAGCGGCTTAACCCACTGAGCCACCCAGGCGCCCCGGAAACCTGCCTTCTTTCACGTAAATTCTACTATAGTCTTTCGGGCTTGAACACACAGATGCGTCTCTTTCCAGATACACCCCCGTGTCGGCTGCATGGCACCGGACAGCCCCGCAGAGCGTAACTGAGCAAGTGGCTTCCTCGCTATAGACGCTCAGGCGGGCCTTCTCCGCCCACCGCCCACCGCCCACCAATGCTCTTAAGGTCTCTGCACCAAATGCCTTCACACCGGTCATTTCATTTTTGGCAAATAACTTTTCAAAAGCGCTGCTGCTGTGTCCGAGGGCACAGGTGGTTTTATTTCAATAGATACTACTGGATTAACTTTCGCGGTGGTCCACCACCCCAAACTGCCTGACGCGCACGGTCCCACAAAGCCTCTGACTCGAGCTCTTTCTTCCTTCTGGAAGCCGCGCCCAGCCTCAGGGCGCAGGCCTGCTCTCCCGCCGCGACAGCTTTGGCGCCTACCGAGCACCCCACCCCATTCCCATTCCCCAGAGGCACCACAGCACGACACACCGACACACCGGAGAGCACAGCGCAGGAAACAATGGAAAGTTGAGTATAAGACATCTCGTTTCTGGCCCTGGCCTGGCCTGCCGCCCTGCCGCCCCCCTCTACAGCCCTCCCTCCACCGGGCCCACCCTCTCCCGCAGGAGTCCCCTGTGGGGTCCCGCACCTTCCTGCTCTGGGGTTCTTCCACCACCCACCGGGGGGGGGGGGACTCTCTCAAAGAGGGATGATTTACCTTTCTCTCTGTTCGTGGCCTTCCTTGCAGACTCGGCCCGCGGAACCTCCCTTTAACAATCAGAACAGCAACAGCACACGTGGCCCCTGGTTCCCTCCCTTCTTTCCAAAGGGTCATTCTTAATACCGTCTTAATAAGGGATTTAGGTCCAATTACAATTTAAAAAACATTTTTTTTCCTTCTCATTATATCAGTTGTATGTGTGTGTGTGTGTGTGTGTGTGTGTGTGGCTGTATTGTCCAAGATTGTATAGTTTATATATATAGTATTGTCCAAATTGCACTAGGAAGTGGAATAGACTGGGACTGAAATGGGGTCTCTCAGGCCTGTCCAGTTCTGTCTTCATTGGCTCAGAGTGTCCCGTTTCTTCTGACTTGGGCCGATGGGTCTTCCTAACTAAATGCTGACTAATCCAAGTTCTTCGTTTAGCATTTTAGAAAATAAATAGGTTTCATCTGTCCTTTAAAAGCAGCTGATAGATAAGGCTATTTTGCTTTAGTTAATTTTGGGGGGCGGCTGGGTGGGGGTTGGAGGGAGTTCCCCCCCCCCCCCACATATCTGAATAGACTGTACACATCCTTTAAGACCCAGGTCAGAAGTCTCTGTTTCTAGGAAGCCTTTTATGCCTTTACTAGATCAGCTCTTTGGCTCTCTGTGTTCCCATTTCATATGATTCCTTTTTAAATGTTGGCCCTTGCCACAAAATATTAATTACTTTCTGCTTTCTTTTTACCCCCACATCAGATTATAGCTACCTGAAGGCAAGGGCATTTCTCAGTCATCTTTGAACCCTAGAACCTTGAGCACTCTGGACATATAGTAGATACAACAGTGTGTTTTGAATAAGTAGGGGATGGATGGATGGGTGGGTGGGTGGATACCCCTTATTTTCACTAATCACCTCATGAGGTTCACTTGGAAATGATTAAAATGGAGGACTCTCTGTGTTTATTACATCACACCAAAGAATTAAAAGATGGGCGCACCGGGGTGCCTGGGTGGCTTAGTGGGTTAAGCGTCTGCCTTCAGTTCAAGTCATGGTCTCAGGGTCCTGGGATTGAGCCCCGCATTGGGCTCTGTGCTCAGTGGGGAGCCTGTCTTCCCTCTCTCTCTCTGCCTACTTCTGATCTCTCTCTCTGTGTCAAATAAATAAATAAAATCTTGAAAAAAAAAAAAAAAAAAAGATGAGCACACCTACACTTGGGTGAATGGCCCTGTCAGAGCCGGTTTCTCCTTTCCCTGTCCTCTGGCTCTGGAAACCCATTACGTTCCTCCCCTCTCTGCCCTTCCTGAACTATAATATCCTAATATCACTGCTTTCATACAGTAACATTCAGTGGAAACTGTGAGATTTCTCTAAGCTTTGGGGGACTAAATGTTGAAAAAAGTACTGGAAGTCTTGAAGGAGATCTTCACATGGGATCGCTTTTCTCTGCGTGCAATGTGGGCTTTAGTTTCAACACTTCTGATATTTTTAGCCTTTCTGCCATTTTTTTGTGCATCATTTCTTCAGCTCAGAGGGACAGCGCTGCTTAGTGGGTAAGGCCATAATTCCTCATGCCAAACCACTGGTTCGAATTTTAGTTTACTACTTTGAGAAAGGCATTTCATGCAACTTTGGGAAAGGTCATTCAAGGTCACATTGCAAATGGAACATTTTACACATTTAAACCTAGAAAGCAGAATTCATTAAATAAGCAAATATTATCATTTTTGTCCTGGCACCCCTGTTAGTAGATGCCATTAAAGATGACACCATCTCAAAGATGGAGAGATTGTGGTCCGAGAAGGTGAAGGGGCTCCTTTGGGGTTAAATAGGAAGTCAGAACCAGACTGCTGACCTGCCAGTTCCCACACGGCCAGGATTTACTTCTATTTATTCCCACCTATACTATTATGAGTACCCCTTCTGCAAGGATGTGGGGCCTGTTGTATTTTGTTGCTATTTTTTGCGGGGGCGGGGGGGGAGACTTTCCTGGAAATGGCTTTTAATACTGGAAATGGCTTTTAATACTTTTCCATACTGAGCATGGAACAGGAATTTACAATGACCCATACCAAAATAAAACCAACCACCTCCTCAGCAAAATACCAATTTGAGATTGGGGGCTGGTTACTACTACATTCATCAGTAAGCGATTCTAGCCTCTAGTCTCTTCCAAATACCTTGTTCAGTCCTCATGTCATTACTAATTATAAGTCCCTTGAGGATGTGGACTATGGTTTATTCATCTCTGAATTCCACCAGGGGCTTATAGTAGTGTTTCATATATAGTAGATACTCAATAAAACAAATAGGAGCTTACTATCTAAGAAAGGATTCACAATTTCATTATTTTCTGCTTTTGATTTGCCAGAACAGAATCTGGTTGACTCTAAGAGTGGGCATCTTTATAATAAGGCATGGTTTAAGGGGCTAGCATGACACTTTCTATATCCAGTTAGTTCATGACCTATACTATCTGTAAAAAGAAAAGTTTTCATTGAGGTTCCTGGAAAATTAAACTAGTTTTGAGGCTAATACAAAATCTAGCTATCATCTTGAATGATGAGCAAATGTGTTTTGTTTAATCCTTATTACTGGCCTAAAGGAGGAAAGCCTGGTAATTTGGGCAAAGAAGATGTGTACTCTTGCTGAAAAATAAAAATATCTCCTAACTGTTGATGAGTGAAGACTTTGAATTCATGCTGCTAGCAGAGCCTACTAAATTAAATTATCAAGGTAGGTAAAAATCAAATTCATGTCACAGAATGACAGCTAGGATTAGAATTAGTTCTACATTCCAGTCAACCTTATAATAACTAAAAGTAGCCTAAATCAAGATCTGTAAAGCTACTAAAGTTACAACTTTTGTAACGAGGCTATATTTTAGCGGCTCTATTTCAATAAGGCACTACTTTTGGCTAACTGATTTGTCTCTTAGATTAAAATCATTCGGTCCTAAAAGAAATCTTACCTATGGAATAAAAATAAAATTATTATCTTCCATGCATTTAATGCCCAAGTACAACCAGATAGTTGCCTTTTGGAGTGCATTTATGGTTGCAAAGGTTTGCACATTTTTCATTTTACAGTCAATGTGCTTCCCATGTAACCGGGCAGACATACTCTCCTGGCAGTCATTGCTTCTTGCAATTTCTCTTTAATGTTAAGTCCTACAAGCTGTTGGGAATAAATAATCATGCCTATTTCTTGGCATGAAAATGTCCATTCATTCACCAAATATTCAATTTCACTTCCACCATTAGCAGATTTTCTTTGTGAGTAAAAAGGTAGCTTCCAGTGTCTTCTTAACTTCAGCTGCATCCCAGCTGTGTTTATTAAAGAAAGATTTCACATTGTCTGCCCTTTTGTTTTCTGTTCCATCGTTTTCCCCATCTGGATTTTCCCCCCATATCCCAGTGAATATATCCATATTTTTACAGACAGTAGGGTTTTTTTTTTTTTTATATCTTTCCCTGATGATAGCAGTTAACATTCCTTTAAAAGCTTACGTTTCACCTCTGTTCCCCTGTTCACATTTCAACTACGTGAAATTGGGTGATTTGAAACAATTTTAGCAGCTTCTCACTCAAATATAATCCCTTACGACTTGTGCTGGTTTTGAATTCTTGGCAACCATTTTCTATGCCACTTAGAGTCTCTGTAAAGGAAGGATTGTTAAGAATTACAAGCACAGAGGCAGTGCCTTAAAGAACAAAGAAGACACATTTTATTTCGAGAAAAATAAAACAGAATTTCACAGGCACTTCCCCACACTTTCTTCCTTCCCCAGGTGGAAACAGAAGTGGGTAGAGAAAACATACCCCAGGGCTTGAGGATAAATAGCGCCCACAAACTTTCTCATCTTGTGCACTTCTTTTATGAAAAGTGCGAAGATGTCAACCTCCAAACGTTTCTGCGACTAGTCATAAGGTTTGCATTCTACTTTCTTTTAAACTTGCCCAATTAGGAGAATAAATCAAACATCCTTTTTCTTTGTATGTTATCCCAATAGTGAAGTTTAATCATAATTAAGAAAGGAACTTTGATTAATTTGTGCAAAGAGAATAGTTTGCACAAATATAATCCATAGAATTTAAAAATTACTCATCTTTCATTTTTCAGAATCAAATAGTTCTGTACTATAGTTCTGTTAGACAGAAAATGGCCATTCATTTACAAAAAGTTCCATGGGCAAATCCATCCCAAGGGAAAAAATTAAAAGTTAACTATGAATTCCAAATTTAATGGTGTAATTTGTTTGTTTTACATTTTCTACTCACAAAATAGTTACAATGATCCTTAGCACAGTGCTGTGGTTGAGACTGAAGCCAGATGACTTGAGCTCAAATCCTAGCTCTGTTACTTCTTGGATGCTAGATTTTGGACAAATTACTCAACTTTTCTGTGCCTGTTTCCTTTCCTGAATATGCAGCTGATAATAACAGAATTAATTGTACCGTTGGTTTAAGGATTGAATTTGTTAACCTAGGTTGAGATCTTACAACAATGCCTGGCACCTGGTAATTTTCTGTCATTGTAAGTTGTTACTGGTAGTTACAGTTATACCATCTATCAGTCTGGTGCATGGGTCATATACGTCAAAGTTTAATGGACTTCTATGCTAGTCAAGCAAAGGGAAATATCTATTCTGATCCAAGTTGCATTTACTGAACACCAACTATCTGATTAGATCTGTAAAAGGGAGAGATGGATAACTAATTTACCTGGAAATTAAAGCAAACTTCAGGCACCCATAGATCTACTGAATCATAGCAAACAAAGAAACAACAAACTAAGAAATTGAGCAAATGAAAAAGTGTCTTTGTGAACCAACAAAAGAAAGTCAGCTAAATTATCCTGAAGCAGGAAAGAAATGAAATAAAGATTATGTTCATAATGCTGTCATTGGTTAGCTTAACGATGTGAACTGCTCTGATTGGTACTATGAGAGGTGAGCTATTTTGAGGAATGGCAAAAAGAGACAGAACAACATACAACAGAGAAATCTGGGGGTCGGGTGGGGGATGCTCTTAGATGGAGAACTTATTTTGGACATACCTCTTTATCTTGAGTTTAGAATTCTGACATATTTCAAAGTTCACTCTCATCCTTAAGCACTGTGGTTATTGGTAAAGGACTCTCCTCACCTCTTCTGTGAATGCCTTTTAGGGGAGGCGGATATGCCCTGTGGAACGGAAGCAGTGGCAGCCTGTGGGCTTGTTAATGGGAATGATTGTTGTGGATCCGAGAGCCAGGAATGAAGAGGAAGGAAAACACCTTCCTTGATGAGAAAAATTCCTTAATAAGAGAAGCCCTGTGGGGTCCCTTCATTGGTTTCTATTTATTCATCTTTTGTACCAAATTATTTGCATTTGTTGAGTTTCAATTTCATCATTTGTAAAATATATATATTTGATCAGGAAATCTCTAAACTTCAGTGTTTGCATTTCTGAAAAATCCATTCCTAGATACATAGTGTTATCACATGAATGGTTGGCTCCTTCTCACCAAGCAGCGGTCTAATTACCTTGTTTTCTGTTTTGTTTTTGTTTTTGTTTGTTTCTTTTTTAAGTAGTAACTGTTGAATGTTAGCTTTCCAAAACATAACCAGAGCAGTCTGTGGATAAAGGAAAGCTGAGTTTACTGCTTCTCATGTTAGGATAGCACTACTTCAATAGTCTCACTAGCATCTCAGAAGGGTAAGAGCGAAGCTGAGATTTTTTTTAAAGACATTTTAAACTCTGGCTTAGTGTGGGCGGTGGAGCTTGGCTATGGTTGGGTTAGGATTATAATATAGGTTTGGTGGACACAGCAAGGCAAGGATTTTGAGCCAAGGGGTTCAAGGTGTCCATTTGCCATAGTCTGCTGAAGGTTTCCGCCTGGAGCTACCAGTATTGGCTTTTGATCCAATCCCTACCTCTCTCTTAATGGATGACCTGATTTTCTACTTTACGGAAACCAGGCCATCTGGCATGTGTTATACTTGAATTCTTCTTTGTCCATCAAAAAGATCTTGATTTCATCCATTCTTTCTTCTTTACTTCTTTCTTAGAGAATAATGCATTCTTACTCTTAAAACTCAACCTATAGCTTGGTCTTATCCTACCTACCTCCTCATAGCCATTTGCACATTAATTATCAGCTCTTTCTTACATGTTAACCTTATCATTCCTCATGATTCCTTTCCCTTGGGCTAAAGACATGATTTTGTATCTTTTAGTATAAAACAGTATCTACTGGATGTGTGGGTGTCAAGCCAAGGTCTTCTGTTCTTTCTCTTCTAAGTCTTCATCTCTTACTTCCTTGACAACTGCTGATCCTGGTAAGGTATTGTCTTCTCAGTCTCCAGTGCTTTCCTTCTCCATCAAGATTTTAGAAAGTGTAGCTAATGCGACTTGTCTGCACCTTCTTGCTCCCATTTACTTTCCATTTCACTGTAATCTGCTTACTCTGGCAAATTTACCAGTGATTTCCTAATCTCCAATTGCAAGGAAAAATTCAAATTCCTTTCCTTTGTGGCATTTGACAGTGCGGACTAGTCCCTCTACACTGAAAAACATATTTCTTTCGTTTCTAATATCACCTCTTCTTGGTTGTTTTATGACCTTCAAAACACCTCTTTCTCGAATTGTTTCCTCTTTTTATATCTGCTCTTTAAATGCTACCATTATTTGAAGTTTTGTTCTTGGTTTCTGCCTTTTACCACAATCTCTGTTCCCATGGGGTGACTTCACTCATTCTCATTTACTTTTGAATAATTTCCCAAATTAAAAATTTAATATTTCCATCATGGCCCTTCCCTTAGTTTCAGATACAGTTATATATTAAACATTTCCACTTGGATTGAATTTATTATTTTCCAAAATATATCATCAATGGAATCATTATCTACTATCCAGTGCTTCCACAACTTCCCAGATGATAAATATCACTGGCAACCCTTGTTAATAAGATTACAAGGTCTCTCACTGGAATGCTGATTCAGTTGGCTGTGGTGGGTGGTTTGGGAAGCACAGTGGGACTAAGCATCATTCTTGCCCTCTCCACCTGCTTCATTTCTCTCCCCCCTCTCAGGCACTGGCGTCTGTCCATTGTGTCTACTAAACATCTCTCAAACCACACCTCTCCTCTTATTCTCCACTGTTACAACTTTAGTTTTGGCTGTCATGAACTGTTGAGTGCCTTCAGCTTCAGGGTTGTTCTCTGCTTATTCTGCAAACCTGAACCTTTTATCCTAATTTTACCAAATCTTCAGAAGTTCTTTATGAGACCATGTTCTTTCTCATCTCTGTTTCATCATCCTGAAATATAATTCCCCATGCTAGCTCCCTTTTACAGTCAAACGAGTCTTCCCTTGAAACCCAACTAAAGAAAGTTAGAGCCTGGTTATTTAAAACATGGTAAATATATAGTGACTTTACATATATCCTCATGTACCTCTTTATTTAGTTTCATTCTGGATGTAGCTTTTTATGTTCTTGCCAAAGGAGCAGTGTTTCACTGTAGGAACAGAGGTAAACTGTAGTCCATGTTTTGGCTTCAGGTAGGCTTGGGTTCAATTCCCATTATTTCTATTTAATGATAACAGGATTTGGAGAAAGCTTCTTAAATTTTCTAAGCCTCAAGTCATCATTGATAAAAACAAGATGATATTAGTAAGGATTAAATTCTGTAGTAGAAGCAATGTGTTGACCCTAGTTCCTGGCACAACTGGGACTCTGTAATCTTTATATAGGATGATAATTTATAGTCCAAATCACAACCCTTTTGAAAATTAAAGAGGGTGTTAGTAATTTTTCTGGGAGACAGATATCAAAAAAGACTGTTCATGGTAAAGGACATATGGGTACCCCATGAATAGGAGGGACTCTCAGGCCACCATCTCATTGGAAAAGGGACAACAGCTAAAGGATTTGCCTTGAAGTTATGTTAGAGCAGTTCCATTATTTATACCTACCCTACCTACCCTACCTACCCTATCATTTGAGGTGAGGTTGGGAGTGGACTAAAAACCCCCTTTGCACCATCATGTCCTGACACATGACAGATGCACAATATGCATATTCTTTATAGTTACTGGCCCAGATCAATGCCTGTTTCTGTTTTGACTTCAAATCTATACTTTGAGTCTTTGACCATATTCTCTCTGTCTTAGACATTAGCCTTTCCACTCTCAGTCTCTCCAGGTTGGAGACCACTGCTGGGCTCTTATAGAGCACATTTTTTGTCCTCTGGAGGAAGAAAGAGGGCCTTGCCTTTTCTGTCCTCTGGGATGACAGACCTAGTGAGGCTGCTTCTTCTTATCATTTTGTCAATCTTCATTATGCAGGGGAAGGTCCAGTCTACATATCTGGTTTTTGGGTTGCCCTCTCAACTAGCAGGTAGCCCTTTTGGGGTTTCTGACAAATAAATTAAATTCCTGCAATTTTCCATGTGATTCACAAATAGTTAGAAAGTACTGTTCTGGCACTTTCTAACTCTAAGATAACTCAGGCTCCATCCTCCCTCTAATTTCACACATACACTACTTCTGTGACTTACCAGTTGGTAGGAAGAGGCATTGTCAGTCCTCAATGTAGTCATTTCCAATCGCTTCTTAAGGGGAACAAGTCTCAAGAGGCAGCAGAGGCTGTGGAGGATATTGGCTTCTCCTTACCACTCCCCTACTCCATATTGGATCCTCTGCTCATGTGCTCTCACCAAACCCTGTGCTTCTTGTAACTCATCCGCCTTCATCATGATTATTTTAACTATGTCTTTTCTCGTCTGTGTCATGCACTAAATTTTAGGCTTCCTAAGTGCCAAACCTATTTCTTATTTCTCTTTTTTATCTCCAGAAAGTGGCACATGTGGATTCTCAAGAAATGTTAAATGGATGACTTATTTTATTACATGAGAATAACTCTAGGAGGTACTGAGTACTAAGAGTTACGCTCTTAGTCTTAGTCACACCTTAAAATAGTGCTCTGGTAAGTTAACCTGCTACCCTATAACCTAGAATGTGTTATTATCATGGTGAAAAATCTAATTTGGCTTGGGCCTCCTTTGCTTATTTTTGTCCCAAAGCTACCTTTTTATCTGATATTTACCCACTTCAGTTTCAAGAAAGTCTAGTCCAGAGCACACCTGGCAAGGAAAGACTTCAGAAGGAAAGCACCAGGACAGGCAAGCCTCTGGGTTTCCCATCTGTCTTGAGGGCAAAGACAAGAACACAGTACCTTTTCTTTCTAATATTACCTGCAACTCTAGAGACTCAAGAGAAGAAACACTTCCTAATGGGATGGTTGACATCTGGAGAGTGACACTTGTGAGTGGATGTATTGGCTTTAATTTGGAATGATTTTATTTTCAATTCAAACATTTCATTTTGCCAGGGCTGGGGACAAAGCAGGTATTTATTTATATATTTAATTATTATAAAGATTTTATTTATTTATTTGAAAGACAGAGATCACAAGTAGGCAGAGAGGCAGGCAGAGAGAGAGAGAGGGAGAAAAAGGCTCCCATAGAGCAGAGAGCCTGATGCAGGGCTCAATCCCAGGACGCTGAGATCATGACCTGAGCTGAAGGCAGATGCTTAACCCACTGAGCCACCCAGGTTCCCCCAAAGCAGGTATTTATTAAATACTTCCTAAATAATCCATGCAATGCTTGTCCATTCTTTTCCTTATAGATATGCATGTTTAGTCTGTTCATAAACACCATGTGGCATTTTATTTTCAGTTTCTCTTCTTGTCTATTCACACATGAAAAATTCATTAAATTATACTTTTTTCAGTCACCAAACTAGGTTTTAGAGACTCTCGGATTAATTGAGTGCCATGATGGCCCCCAAGGACAAATGGTTCTGGTGGGAGAGTCAGAGACATGAACAGAATGAATAGTGAAGTAGAAGAAGTCAATGATGGAAGCATGCTATTTCCAGTTGTTACGGAAACATGAATTAGGGTTGAGCTACCCAGTGAACTTAGGGGAACAACAGTGGTGGCAGAGATATTAGGGAAGGCCTACTGAGAAGGGAATACTAAGCTAAACATTACGGAATGAACAGGAATTAGGAAGTGGGCAGTTGGAAATGGGGAGAGTGTTTCAAGCAAGAGGACAGCATGAGGTATGTAGGACAAGTGTAATGTTGTATTCAAAAGAAATGAAAAGCAGTTGAGTGTTGCTAGAGCATCCTTCTAGGTAAGATGTGGAAAGGGGTGAAGGTGGGAGTAGGGCAGGGTCAAATCAAATGAAGAAATGAAGAAATTTTCACTTTATTCTCTTTGTGTTGGGGAGTTATTGAAGAATTCTGAGTAGATTTGCAAAAAAAAAGGAATATTATAGCTGAGTAGAGGGGGATGGGTTTGTGGTATGCAAAATTGCTTAGGTGTAGAGATGAAAGGAAGAGGTGATAAAGCTGGCCCTTGGTGATTGGGTAACTAGTGTGTGAATGAGATAGCACTTGTGGTTAATAGCATTGCCTCAGGGACAATATGCCCTGAGTTCAAATCTCAACTTTGCCTCTGCCAACTATGTAACCTTTAGCAGATGACCTAATCTCTCTGTGCTTCAGTTTCATCATCTGTAAAACGGGAATTTTATTAATAATATTATCTCTTAAAAAAGAGGACTAAATAAGTAGATGAGTGTAAATTATCAAAAATTATGCCTGACACGCAGAAAGTACCATAGAAATGTTTACACCTTTATTATAGAAAAGGAACAAGTTTTTGTTTTGCTTTAAAGGAACAAGTTTTAAAGGGGAAGAGAGTGAGTTCAGTTTTAGGAACTTTGGTATTCGAAATCCATGTGAAGACATCCAACAGTTGGCTGATATATTCATCTGGAGTTCCAGAGAAAGAGCTTGTGTGGAGGTATAGATATTTAAAAATTTTAGCATATGAAAAAATATGATTAAAAAATGAGGTTGAAGTCAACAGAAGGAAGGAAATAATGAGGATTAGGGTAGAGATAAATGAAAGAGAAGGTAGAAAAACAACAGGAAAAAAATCAATAAAACCAATAGTTGGTTTTTTTGGAGAATCAACAAAACCTGATAAACTCTTACCTAGACTGAGAAAAAAAGAAAGAAGACTAAAATAGCTAAAATTAGAAACAAAAGAGGAGATATTATAAATGGTGTCACAGAATATGAAGGATTATAAGAGATTAGTAAGAATAACTCTCTACCAACAAATTGGATAACCTGGAGTTAATAGATAATAACCTACCAAGACTAAATCATGAAGCAATGAATGTGGATAGAGCTGTAACAAGTGAGGAGACTGAGGCAATAAAAAAAAGAAGGAAAAAAAACAAAACAAAACCTCCAAACCCTCTCAACACAAGAAGTCCAGCACCAGAGGGCTTCACTGGAGAATTTTACCAAACATTTAAAGAAGGGTTAACATCAATCCTTCTCAGTCTCTTCCAAGAATCAAAAAGGAGGAAACAATCTCCAACTCATTCTATGAGGCCTCATTAACCTGATGCCAAAAACAGATGAAGACAAAGCAAGAAAACTACAAAAACCAATCTCCCTGATGAATCCAAAAATACTATTAAACACAATTCATAACATATTAAAAGGATTATACAGCATAACCAATGGGATTTATACATGGGATATAATGATAATTCAACAGGAAAATCAACCAGTGTAGTACACAAGATTAACAAAACATGAAAGACAAAACCACATAATCATCTCAATCAATCCAGAAAAGACATTTGACAAAATTCAACACCCTTTCATAATGAAGAGTCAATAATCTAGGAATAAAAGGAAAGTACCTCAACATAATAAATGCCACCCATGAAAAACCCACAGCAATCATATTCAATGAGGAAACTTTTTTTTTGAAGATTTATTTATTTATTTGAGAGAGTGTATTTGTGTGTGAGAGCTAGGCAGGTAAGGGCAGAAGGAGAGGAAGAACTCTCAAGCAGATTCCTTGCTGATCATAGAGGTTGATGCAGGGCTCAGTCTTATGACCCCAAGATGATGACCTGAGCAGAGATCATGACATGAGTGGATATCAAGAGTCAGAAGCTTAACTGAGCCAACAAGAAGGAGATAAATAAAGCTTTTCCTCTAAGATCAGAAATAAAGCAAGGATGCGCGCATCCATCACTACTATTCCACATAGTACTGAAAGATCTGGCCAGAGCAATTAGACATAAAAAGGAAATACAAGGCATATAAATTGAAAAAGGAGAAGTAAAATGATATCTGTTCACAGATGACATTACCTTCCATGCAGAAAACCCTAACGATTCCACTAAAAAGCTGTTAGAATTAAAAATTCAGCAAAGTTGTAGGATACCAAACCAACACTTAAAGTGTGATTTTATACACTAACAATGATCATTTTGAAAAGGAAATTAAGAAAATGATCCCATTTACTATAGCATCAAAAATGATAAAATACTTAGTAATAAACTTAACCAAACAGGAGAAACTGAAAATTATAAAACGTCTCTAGGTAAAAGAAATAAAAGAAGATATAAATGGAAAGACATACTCTGTTCATGGATGGAAGATTTAATATTGTTAAAATGTCCATATTATCCCAAACTATCTACAGATTCAGTGCAAACCCTATCAAAATCCTAACAACATTTTTTTCATAAATGCATTAAAAAAAAGTCCTAAAAATCACATGGAATCTCAAAGGTCTCTGAATAGCCAAAACAATCTTGACCAAAAAAAAAAAAAAAAAGAATTGGAGGTCTCAAACTCTCTGATTCAAAAACATACTACAAAATAATAGTAATTAAGATGGTATGGTATAGGCATATAGATACATTTACAGACCAGTAGAACAGAACAGAGAGCCCAGAAAAAAATATGAGCATATATGGCCAAATGATTTTAGACAAGGATGCCAAAATTACACCAAGTGGGGAAGACAGTCTCTTCAATAAATGGTGCTGGGAAAACTGGATATCCACACACAAAAGAATAAAGTCAAACTTTTGCTTTATACTATATATAAAAATTAACTCAAAATGTATTAAAGACCTAAACATTAAGTCTAAAACTATTTCACAAAAGACAACATAAAGAAAAAGCTTCATGATGTCCTGAATTTGGCACTGACATCTTGCACATGACACCAAAAGCAGAGGCAAAAAAATAAAAAACAGACGAAGGGACTAAACCAAACATTAAAACTTCTGCATGCCAAAAGAAACAATCAGTAGCATAAAAAGGCTGTCTATGGAAAGGTAGAAGATATTGGCAAATCATATATCTGATAAGGAGTTAATATCCAGAATATATAATGAACTTCCACAACTCAGCAATGAAAAAACAACAACAACAACCAATAACCCAAATAAAAACTGGGAACAGGACTTGAATAATTTCACCAAAGAAAATATACAAATGGCCAACAATTACATTCAAATATGTTCAGTATCACTAATCATAGGAAAAATTAAATTAAAACCAGAACCAGATAAAACCTCATACCCAACACAATGACCACTATCTAGACAGCAGAAAATAACAAGTATTGGAGAAGATGCAGAGAAGTTGAAACATTTGTGCACTGTTGGTGGGAATACAAAATACAATACAAAATGGTGTGGCCATTATGGAAAACAGTGTGAAGATGCCTCCACAATTAGAATTACCATATGATCCAGCAATTTCACTTTCTGGTATGTATCAAAAAGAAACAAATCAAGATCTCAAAGAGATATTTGCATGCTTATATTCATTGTAGTATTAGTCACAATGGTGAAAGGCTGAAGCAAACCAAATGTCCATTGGCAGATGACTGGATTAAACATGGTAGATACTCACAATAGAACATTGTGAAGCCTTAAGAAAGAATAAGATAAAAGAAAAAAAAAAAGAAAGAAAATTTTATCTCATGCTGCAACATCAATGAACCAGTCACTAAAGGAGAAATACATATGATTCCATTCATATGGACTATCTAAAGTTGTCAAAATCAAAGAAACAGAAAGTAGAAATGTAGTTACCAAGAGCTAGGGGAAGGGGAAATTAGTGTTTAGTAGGTATAGAGATGTAGTGTTGTAAGATGAAAAGTTGTAGAGATATGTTGCACAACAACATAAATGTACTTAATACTCCTGAATTGTACATTTATAAATGGTTAAGATGGCAAATTTAATATTATATCTTATTGGGCTTTTTTAACTACAATTGAAAGAAGGTCAAACAAAAAAACAAATGGGAGGATGGGATCAAATTCCTTAGGAAACACAAGGAGAATGAGGACAGCAGACCAAGGATGAAACAGAAATTCCTCTGAGATCCTTTAGTATCCTTTGGAAATGTGTTGGGAGTGTGTGAACACCATACATAAAGATCAAGAAAGCCTGCTTTTGATCTCCTGCTATACACGTTCTTTTCTTCCTAGAAGAGTTGGGGATCTCAGCAGTGGATTATTTTGAAACCTGAATGTTATTATTGGAAGGATTTCAACAAGAGTAATTAGCAGATAAATGAAATGAAATTTTAAGTGATGTAGGTAGAGCTCATGAAGCATTGATAGGCCAGCGAAAGCTGGGGTGCTTAGGTGGCTCAGTCAGTCAAACCTCTGACTCTTGGTTTGGGCTCAGGTCATGATCTCAGGGTCATGAGATGGAGTCCTAAGTTGGGCTCCATGCTCAGCATGGAGTCTGCTTGGAATTTTCTCTCTCCTTCTCCCTCTGCCCCTCCCCCGACTCATGCATGCATGATCTCTTCCTCCCCCTCCCCTCAAATATATAAATTTTTTAAAAAAATGAAAATGAAAAAGCCATCTCTGGAAAGTTAAGATATAAGAACTAATGTTGAACTAAAGTTGAACTAAAGTTGCTTTGGAGATGTCTGCTGACTGTGTGGTGAAGTCAGAACAAAACAGGAGAACCTGAAGTCAGTGGGGAAACTAAGATTAGCAACACAGTACTATGGTGCTAGTTTTGCTAAACCAGGGTTGGGACACAGGTCTGAGACAAAGAAAATGTTTTAAGCCACAACTATAGTAGAAAATCTAGGCTACGCGGTAGGCATCCTCACAGCTCTCCTTCTCAAATATTTAGCATTTTGGATAACCTTCAGGTATTGTGAAAGAAAGAAAAGGCACCATGAGTGAGATGTCACAGGCAAGTTGTGAGCAGGGTGACCAGAGAAAGAGGTGACAAGCAGGAAGAGTTTAATCCTAAATAAGTGACTTGACTTGGGACTGTATCTACACCTTCTTTCCTACAGCCCATACATCCAGTGTCCTGGTGGGATGATGTGGTATCTTCGTAGATGATTTTGAGTAGCAAGACTGGAGGAGAGAACACACAAGCTTCTTTTTATACATAGGACCCTGCTCTGTGGGGCATCAACTTAGCTCCTTTATAGGCACTAAATTCACCAAAAGATCATTAGTGAAACTTAAATTCAAACATTATGGCTAAGAAGGAATGGGGGTGGGGAACCCAGGCCCTAAATAATAGAGACCAGATTCTAAGTAACACCAGTGACTGTATGTATTTATATCTGTTCCTGAGGAGGTAAGTAATCCACATACTTCCTGAAGCAGAGGACTTATTGTTATACCATTTGAATTATAAATAGTGGCTCTCTATGGGGCAGTTTTAAAAGAAAAGAAAATCTTCTCCCTCCCACAACATTTTATTATTGGCCTAAGAACCCCGTCTCCCTCTGTCTCTCTCTCTCTCTCCCTCTCTTTCACACACACACATGCACACTCAAAAGTGGAGTCATTTAAAAATTAAACAAACATCCTTTTTAATAGGAAAGTCAATTGCTCTAAGTGCTTGAAGCTGGTAAAGGTGAAAGGAAGCATTGGCTCCCATCACCCGGGGCTCCATTAAGCTCTGTCTTCCTGAGGACTTGATCTTGAGCTTATCTTCCCCAAAGAAATGCCATTTCCTTTCACACCGAGATCTCTGAAAAAAATCCAATAGTAATCATGGATGCATCTCTCCAGGCTCTTGAACACACATTTAACTGAGAGCTTCTTTCTTTTTTTTTTTTTTTTTTTTTTTTTTTCAGTGTTTCTGAGAGTTTATTTGGAGAATGCATTTAGAAATTGCATAGAAATAGGTAGAAATATATTACCTTTGACCAAATGAGTTTTATCAACTCAGTATTCACAAGGATAGTCAAAAGTGAGAGCTTCTTTCTGATAAGGGTTCAGATGCGAGCATGTCACCTGGACCATCCTGGCCTCCATGCATTAGTAGCACAACTCTTTGCAAATAAACAAAGCTTTGAGTTCCTGGGGGAAAAAATGCAGCTTACACAGCACTTAGGAGAACTCAAAGGGCCTCTGTTCCTTCTCCATACTAATGTGGTTTCACAAGAAGACCAAGATTATTTTATTGCCCCAGGATGCCAGGAAATTTTCCTTTGGCTCTCTCAGATCTTTGGGATAAAAGTGGGACAGTAAAGGAAAGAATTCCCCTTGCTGTCTTAGATTTCTGTTCTCCAGGAAAATATGTTATGTTTTCTAAGATCAGATACTCTGTCGTTTATTTTTAGCTTTGGTAACTGTATTATTTTACAGCCCCTAGTCCCTAATTTTTTCAAAGGAATATCTGCCCCCTCCGTTCCTTCCTGTTTTGGATTGTTTCATGGGATTGCACTGTTGGTTAAAACATAGGTGGTGTCTTTCTACTATCTTAGGCTTATCGACTGATGTGGAAATGAAGGACACAGGTATTTCCTAAGTAGAAATTCTAATCACAATTAAAAACTAACCAAGTAAGTACACTTTCTAGTACACTCTGAGACAACTCATACTAGACGGTTTTGAAGTGTAGACTGTAAGAATAAGATCGATGTTACCCATTTGGTAGCTTCTGCGAAAGAACTTCCTGACCACCCTTTCTGACACTGTACTCCCCTGGCCTCTTTCACCTTCCCTCTGCTGCATTTTTCTTCATAGCACTCAACACCTCACATTGTATTTGTTTATTTATTGTCTGTCTTTCCACTAGAATGGACTCTCCATAAAGGACGGGCTCAGGTTTTATCTCTGCTGTATTTCTGGCCACTCTAGAACCCAATGATAATGAACGCATGACCCTAGGGTAGGGAGGAATACCTTCTTTGTGTATTTAAAGAAAACTGAATGCTGACTTTCAATCTTAACTCAGCTTCAAAAACTCTATTATTCCATTTCTTAGGCTCTCACCTTGAGTCATTCTAGCTCAGCTTTGCAATAAAATATTTCATAAATTCCACAAGCAATGAGAAAGAAGAAAAATTCTGTAACCTCACTTTCATTACTGAAGTGAGAGAAAGTAGCCCACCCACCCCCACCCCGAGGAGGGGGCTCTAGTGTTCAGTGTCTCACGTATGGACTTGGGTTCTCTGTACTTTTTATATCCCAGCACCCAGTGCTTTGCTTTCTTTCTCTGGCTTTTTCTGCAATTCTGCAGGAGTGTCTGCTGTCATAAAGTAGATCAGCACTTGGCAAAACTAGAATCCAAAGCTTTCTACCATTTGTGAAATTAAAAATGTTATAAATATTTCCAAAATGGGAAATAAAAATATAATAACATTGCCACATTGAATGCATCTGGGAAGCAAATGGGGGTGCAAGTCATAAATCATACTAAAGTTCACTTACATATTTTTTCATACCCATGTTCTTCCAAGCTATCAGGTCGTCCCTTTCCTCTTCAGCGCTGTTCTCCAGGTGCCTAAATGGAAAAATATACTTGCACACTAAATAAACACTTTCTATAGGGGATATATACAATAAATCTTATTAAAAGGAAATTTCTGCTAACCTGATTTCCTTCCTGATTGCTCCCCCAAGTTTTTTATATACGTTTGACCATACATGTAACAAATTGCTTTCTTGACTTTGAAAATTTGCTCCTCAAATATTTGAATTTTATTGCCTCTCCAACATGGGGTAGGTTTTCCATTTAAATCGCTTAGGGGGATGCTCACAACTAACTTAAGAAGTAGATAGCCCTTACCAAATGAAGGATTCTAAAACTGAGAGGTTAAGTGTATAACTTAGTCACACAGAAAGCATGAGTGGGAAGCAGAATTCAAACTTATGTCATCTTGACTTTAAATCCTACATTCCTCTCCTCCTCTGTTAAACCTGCCATCGGACCTTCCACATAGTCACATATTTATTTATCATCTTATTTGGAGTGGGGATGTCCCTCCATATTTAGTTAAAATAGCACTGGACTAATAGAGGAGGTATTCGTTAAGGCTTGGTTTTCTTACCTGTTGAATTTACAAGGAGGATTTCCATGTTTCCTTCAATCCTGAAATTCTATGGTAATATAATGATCTTAATTGGAATCAATAAGAATATAATACTAAAATATAAGTGGTTCAGTGCTAGGAACCTATATTCTAAGCTCTTCCATTATTCAAAAAGAAGGAAAATATTAGAACATTAAATTTTAGGAAATAGTTATATCAAATAGGGTCGTAAATTTAAATCTGGGTTAAAATAATTTTAAAAATTTAATTTGTCTAAAGTCAGGAGAGTACAACTGTAAAATGCACTATATATATATACACATACACACACATATACATACACACGCAGGCACGCACATATATATATGTATATATACACACAAATATGAACAATTTGACTAGATGTTCCTCATTTTTACTGTTTTTTGCAAGGCACAAAGTAATTCCAAACTAGGCTTTAGGAAAGGCTGCAAACACTGTCACTTCTGTGAAGGGGCATTGTGCCTGACATATGACCAAGATACCGCACCCCCCCACTGCTTCCCCCACCCCAGCCCCCAACACAAGCACCATCACCCTGGGTTCTAGGGGGAACAGCACACAGCATCTGCAAGGCCACCTCCTGGTTGCCATTTTGTTCTCCAAAGTTTGACAAACAACCACCCCTCCCCATCAACTCCCCACACTTTAAAATTGTTGAAGAGGTGGCTGTGTCTTTTTCAAAGTAAAGAGACCTGTTCCCAAACCTTCCCAATCTTTAATCTACGGTAAAACATAGGTTTCATACCACAGTCTCATTTTCATTTTGAGGCTAATGTTCCCTGATACGCAGTTCTGCTTTTCCCTCTGAATGGTCTCGATTATTTTTTTAATGCCCTCTGACTGCCCTCTTCTATAAATCACATTGGTGCTTTCTTTAATTTAATCATGTTTATATACCTTAGACTATTTCCCACTAAATGTATACATATTCGTTAGTGCTTTCTTAATGTACTAACAATCTCTTAAGGCACTAGTAACTCAAAGTACAAACATCTAATGGCATTATATTAAGCCAAGTTAAAAAAAAAAAGTTGAAACACATTTTGAGTACATTTACTTTGAGAATGTTACTATTTTTGTCTACTGGAACTTTCATTTTTGAGGGGAGTGGTGGAAGAAAACACTCAGCAGAGTTTTACCATAAACATAGCTGTATGGAGACAATGTGTAGTACAAGGAATGAGAAAAACAGGAGAACTGTTTCATTGGCAAGATATATAAATTAATGTCTGGATATGCCAAGACAGCCCTGACATTGTGAAATCTGACATTCAGAACTGCTAAAATCTCAATGCACCACTCAACTGTTTAAAGATGGTCGTCACTTTCAAAGAGTGTCTACCCAAGTTGTATCTTTCATGCAGAAATTCTACTATCTAAATATTCCCAAGACTTTGAAATGGAAATTGTCTCCATAAAGCAGTATTTTTTTTAGCAGGGGAGGCCAAAAACCTCAGGGAAAAAAACGACCCTTAAAAATCTGTATCAAAGAGAATGAAACTCCAAATTGAAATTTCCCATGCATTTGACGTTCAAGCCAGTCATGCTTTGCTTATATATTTTAATGAAATGATCTTAAGTCAGGATGAAACATTTATCTCATGATTCATTTGAAAAATTAAGTCCAGAAGGAGAGCCAGAGAGTTTCACTGAACAGGTGAACAAAGTATATCTGAGACAAATAATCCCGTCTATTGAATATATAGCCTGTCTTTTCTAATGTAGTTGGTAAAGAAAACCTACATTAAAAAAATATAAGAGTGGGCAGGTTAAACATTTTAGTACTAGCTTCATTTTTAAATGACAAGAATTGGAGATGTCCTTGATACAAGTGTCTCTGTGTGTGCATATGTGCAGGCAAGCACACGCGCGCGCGCGCGCACACACACACACACATACACGCACACCTCTTGCAACCTTGCCAGATTTACCTATGTTCTGGAGGGTCAGATTTTCATCAGGTTATGGAATTAAGCCTAAACTTACTTTCTCATGTTAAGCATTTGTTCTGACATATGTTTTTTTTTTTTTTTCCTTCCAACTTTGTTGGATTTTTTTATTCCATTTTTATAGGACAGCTTTGACTCTGCACTAAACCATGCCACTAACACGTTACTTAATCTAACTGGCACATTGTAAAATTTTACACATGCGCTCATCCAGATAATTACACAATTAATTTTCACTTAGTTCAGCTGAAACGGGGATAATGAAATTTCCACTGGTGTACTGTTACGTCCAGGGGCCAAGGGTCAGTTTCCTGTTTGGATAAGGGTGAGTTTAAAGAGGATTTCTGACAGTCTCCTTACTTCAACTAGTTCTAAAAACATTGCAATGGAATTTCAATTTACAGCTCAGTTCAACGAAAGGAGCAGATGTTGGGAGTGTGCCACCGCCGATGCGAGAGCCTCCTTCCACACAGGTGTGCAAAGGAAACCATCAGCTCTTGCTTTAAAGACATGTCTCTACTACCTTCCATTCTGAAGTGAAAAACTGGCTGACAGACACTTGGAATTCATTTTTCCCTTATGATTTAGACATCTGCTGAGCCATGATATTATAGCAAATGTCTCCGTTCCTACTGCCTTTACTACCAAAGGAAAATAGTAGACTCTCCATGACTCAGTTGTCCTTGAGTGTAGAGAATACCTGAAATCATATTCTTGTGAAATTTCTTCACAGAGCAAAAATGGCCCAACATCTAGGTTGTCCTGGTAGTAAAAGCAAAAACATTTTACTTTGAAAGAAAGTGCAAACCTTAATCTTTCAAATCAATTTGTTTGTTTTGCTATAATTTCAAGGTTTGGATGTCTCATCCTTAGTGCTAGTTGGGTATTTTATAAATAGCAGTGAAAGCTGCCCAACAAGGAAATTCTTTTCCCCAAAGTATCAGATATATTGCTGAAACTCTACATGTGGTCGAAAGAGGACTGGACGCTAACACAAGTCAGCTTTATGTGAAATCACTATGAATATAAAATGTTCATCGTGTGGTGAGTGATAAAAATGCCTGAGCAGAGTTATTATTGTTAATTAATAAAGTCAATGTGGGTGCTGTTTTGATGTCAATTCCTGTCTAGGTTAACATCAGTGGTGGAAAACTGGTTTTATAGCTGAATCCGAAGGCCACAAACATTGCCAATTTGAAGGGAGAGGCTGAAATGTTTACCTCTATAGATAATTTAAAATATTACTAAAAGGAACTATAGAAAGTAAAGTATGTTACTGTTAATAGCCAAGTACATTTCTTCTAACTGTACTGGAAAATTCACATGTTAAAACTCAAGAAAAAGAGGTTTGAGATTATAGTAGCATGTAGATTCCACACTATCCAAAGAAATAGTTTAACCTTCTAAAATAAATGAATCTTGCATAGGTCTAAAATAACTTAGGAGAAAAGGCCTGACACTTACGGGTATTAGCTTACAACAATGTGTCGGGGTAGAGTATCTCTATCTCTTTCACATTCAAGGTCATGAGCTGGACTCTGCTCTTCCTCCAACATCCCAGGTATGATTTGCCTTTGGGTCTTTGCACTGACTGCTTCTTGTGCCTTCAATCTTTGTGCTCCAGACACCCACTAGATGAAGTATCTTACTTCTTCCAAGAGTTGGCCCAAATCTACCACTTCAATCAAGTTAAGCCCAGCCATCCTGGTTCCATATCCCAATTCACCACTGTGCTGACGTCTCCATCAGCCCCAGCTCTTACAGATCCCCCTTTATCCTGATCTACTTTTCATTCTTCCTAACTCTTATCACATTCAAACACACTATGGAATTTACATATTTATTACACAGCTACTGATTATTGTCCTCCCACGGAATATAAGCTCCACGATGGCAAGGATCTTTGTATTGTTCCCTGCCATAGCCCAAGCACCTCACACAGCGCTTGCTGGGTGCTTGCTGATGGATGAACCAACTCTGTGAAGCTAGATGCTATTTCTCTTTTAGTCCTTGCTGCAACCACAGCAACTGACATGGTCCTTAGTAAGTATGAGAGGCTCCTTCTTTATTATGGCATGAATGAATGAACAGCTGGGTGTAGTCACCGTGCTTTTTTTTTTTTTTAATTTCTTTTCAGTGTTCCAGAATTCATTGTTTATGCACCACACCCAGTGTTCCATACAATACATGCCCTCCACAATACCCACCACCAGGCTCACCCAACCCCTCACTCCCATCCCCTCCAAAACCCTTTTAGTCTGTTTTTCAGAGTCCACAGTCTTTCATGGTTTGTCTCCCCCTCTAATTTCCCCCAACTCACTTCTCCTCTCCATCTCCCCATGTCCTCCATGTTATTCCTTATGCTCCACGGATAAGTGAAACCATATGATAATTGACTCTCTCTGTTTGACTTATTTCAGTCACTGTGCTTTTTATATGCTGGAGATGTAGATCATTCTGGGAAGGCTAGCCATTCTAAGACCAATGAGTGACCACCTCAAGCACGTAACATAAAGTAGGAAACAGCTTTCGAATTTTCAGGCACTACTTCTCTGGGTTAACAGAACACGCAAGACTGTCCTTCTCTTGACTCATTCCCATTGTGAACTGGTCACTCAGTTTGCTTCGAGGTCACTGTTTTGCACCCTCTTATTCTTGCAAACATGCAGAGGAGTAAATTACATCTTTAATATATTTCTAAACATATTTTTATTCTACAGCAGATACTCTGGAGCAGAAGACTATTTGTCTCTCTTCTAGAAGGGCCAGACTTGGGAAAGCAATTTAACATAAATTATTAAAGCTACATAACAAACTTCCATACTTTTCAAAAGGCATCATAAAAATTTGGTTGTGTTTAATGTATACAAGAACAGAATGAACCCGTTTCTAGAAATAATAAGTTGCAACCCCACCATCTTTCTTTAGGGGAAAAAAAAGAAAGAAAGTTTTTGCCTTGAGTGATCCAGATGCATCCATTATCTTGTATGATTCTTTGCCTGCAGCTGAATAAGTCACTGCTCCACCTTGAGCGATGGTCACCAAAGCAGTGCCTCCAGACAGATGGGGGCGTTCGGGAAGAGTCTGAGTAGGTAAGTTTACATTTGAGGATGAAGAAGAAGCACTTATGATATATATTTTTTTCTGGATGTATAGAATACAGTCATGCTACAGGTGACATTTTTAAATAAAATAAAGGACATGTGGCTTCTTGTGAGATTTTTAAAATTTTTCATATGGCTTTTACTGAGCTTGAGTTGGTTAACACTGATATAAAGTAAAACTAGAGGAAATGGGTGATTTTGATGCCTGTTTCCACCTCACGCCATCATCTCATGCTTGAACGCTCTGCATTTCCTAGCAAGGAAGCTCCAGAGAAGCTCAGGCCAAACTTGAGGGTAGACAGCTCCACAGTGAGGACGTGCGGAGGGCAATAAAATCATTCCTTCATTAGACTATTATTCTTAGACCTGCTGTTTAAACTCGAAGCACTTCCCTCCCTCCAGGAGATACAGGCATCTACTGAGTTCATGTCTTCTTTTATCCACAAGTAAACTCAACCCTATCACCTTTATGCACTGTCTAGATCCCAAACTCATGACTAATCTCCCTGGCAAGATCCATCCAGAGAATGGTCAGCAGTTTGGCACCCACATTTTTCTCAATTACTGTCCTGAGCACCAATGTTCCTTTTCTCCATTCCCTAAATTTTATTGACTTTTCTGAGATCACCCATTCAATTTCCACTGGCCTTCTGTACTGTTGGCCAAGGGCTTTTGGGAATTTAGACAAGGGGAAAAACATCACTTATAAATGAGCAGTGTTTTAGGGTCTCTGTTCTTTATATATCATTGAAAACTGGGTGATGGATTTGCAATCCCTGTGGCCTTTATCTGTCACTTCTTAATAGAATCACTACATTGCTTCCATATGTTCAGTTATTACACTTCCTCCATTTCATCTTGGCCCTTCTCCATGCACTGTGACTGAGTATCTAGTGACTTTCCAATGGAATCTTGGGCACCTCACTGAAATTTACCGTGCAGTGCAATAAGTTCCTCTTTGTTTGAGACTGTACCATCTCTACTAATAAAAATCACTTTGTGGAATAGAAACATCTCCAGATGTTTACTGAACAGAAATATTTCCACTCTCTCTCTTTCTCTCCTTTTTTTTGTCTTTAAGACACCAAAACATCAATTTAGTTAATTTGCTCATTTCAACCAAAGGCAATAATCAGTAGTTTTTGGGATCACCCAGTGTCTGAGAACTAGCACAAGCAGAAACTCTCAAAACACCTTCCTCCTTATAGTAGGTTTAATAGTGTCCTCTCACCCTCCCCCCAAATTTATGCCTACCCAGAACCTCAGAATGGGATCTTCTTTAGAAATAGGGTATCGTAGGTATAATCAGTTAAGAATTGAGATGAGATTATACCAGATTAGGGTGGCCCATAATTCCAATGAGTGTCCCTATGAGAGACAAAAAAAAAAACAAAAAACAAAAAACAAAACCCAGAGAGACACAGAGGAAAAGGGGATAGAAAGATGGAGACAGAGACTGGTTGGGTGTCTGCAAGCCAAGGGACACCAGGGATTGCTTACAAGGACAGAAGCTAGGAGAGAGGCATGGCACTGTTTCTCCTTCAGAACCTCTAGAAGAACCCAAACCCTAGAAGGAAATAACAATTTGATTTTAGACGTTAGACCTCCAGAATAAACTTCTGTTGTAAACTACCCATTTTGTGATAATTCAGAATGTCAGCCACGGGACACTGATACACCCTCTACCTCCTTTCCTCCCTCCCTGTATCTGATCAACAAACTCTGTTCCTCTTCTTACTCTGTTTCCACATTGCTCAGAGTGCTTCTATTATCCTGGTAGCTGGAATCACATTTTAAAAGATGGGCAAACTGGAGCTCATTTTGAGCACAGTGAAGTCTGTATATGTGAGAAAGTTAAGGAGATGCCTGGATATTTTTGGAAAACCATTGCTATGTGAAAGGAGAAAGCTCAATCTCACATGTTATAGCTAAGGTAAAATATATTAAAACAACTTCCAAATAGTAAAATGACACATATATGTTTGTTATGGTTTTTAAAAAAAAATTTATTTATTTATTTGACAGAGAGAGAGAGAGAGAGCATAATCAGGGAGAGTGGCAGAGGGAGAAGGAGAAGCAAGCTCCTTACTGAACAGGGAGCACGACATGGGGCTCAGTCATAGAACCTTGTGATCATAACCTGAACTGAAGGCAGACACTTAACTGACTGAGCCACCCAGGGGCCCCAGTTATGGTTATTATTGATCCATAATGTCCTATTAGAAACTGCAAAAGATAGGCATTTAAAAAATCACAGAACTTTTTTGTACAAAACTTTTTCATCGGTGGAACACATTTTCCCAATGAATCATGAAATACTCTTGCAGGAAGCATGTAGAGATGTGATGGCCATTGGCCATAAGTGTCTCAGGCATTAACTAGCTGAGCAATCTTGGGCAGATGACCAAACTTCTCTGAACCTGTGTCCTAACATGGGAAATGAAACATAATTATCAGTCATTTTGTGTGGTTGCTGTGAGGATATAAATTACTTCCCGAGCTAGAAAGCAAAATACAAACAAAAGGGACTAAAGTGCTTCTTACTCTAAATTTAAATGATTCTAAATGACCTCATTTATCCATTATCATTTATCTTTTATGATCTAATATCTTTGCACTCTGCCTTTATTGATAAGAACAAAAGAGAAGTTCCTAGGAATCTCTGTCACCTGCTCTCCTGACAAGGACAACTTCATTTGTTCTTCAGGTGACCATTCTGTCTGTACGCTTGGCCCTGGAGACACCATACCATTATTTTTGTCTGTCCCTGCACTAGGCTACTGCAAACTAGCCTTCTTCTTTCATTAATTGGTTCTGGCATTTCTGTTTTTTTTTTTTTTTTTTTCCCATCTTAAAAATGATAAACTAGAGTGCTTGGGTGGCTCAGTCTGTTAAGCATCTGCCTTCAGCTCAGGTCATGATCTCAGGGTCCTGGGATATAGTCCCACATCAGGCTCCTTGCTCAGTGGGGAGCCTGCTTCTCCCTCTTCCCTTTCCTCGCCACTCGTGCTTGCTCTCTCTCTCTCTCTTTCCCTCACAAAAATAAATAAGTAAAATCTTTAAAAATAAAAAATGATAATATAAAAATGATAAGCTAATTATTATTCTTATTACTTTGCCATTGTTCAATATGTTGTCTAGGCTTGTAAGGTTGATTGTTTTTGACATTTTTTAAATAAAGTATCCCAATTTCTTTATATTTTCAGATTTTTTCATTTGACCTAGATTTTAATAAATGGACACTTGAAATTCAGGATGCTCTGTGCTTTGTTTCTATAGTCCTTCAAATTAGTGGAGTGTTTTTTATTTCTTCTTCAGAATTTGTAACTAATATCTAAACAAAATCTCTAAAACCAGATGAAAATACATTGTTTATAATAAATTATAAAAATGAGAGGAGAGAAACTAAATCAACTTTACATTTACCTATAAGAGTATATATTTCAAACTATCCAAATGTCCCAGACTTCCTTTCATCTTTAACATTTAACTAATTCTATCAATTCAACTTTTTGAATAAAAATTCCTAATAAGAGACTCCATAACACTTAATAATTAACCTCTGAGGGACCAGTATGTCTACTCCCTGAAACAGAAACTTTGTAATGCTCTTTTCTATCATCCTCCTACAAAAAGGAGGTCTTTCACATTTCCAATATTGGTTTTTGTTGCTCCTACACATGGCAAATTAATTTGGCTTTTATAATGAGGTGGAATGTTTCAAATCTAAATTAACACCTTTGGCTTTACTTTGTGAGAAGACCTACTCATTACTCTCTAGTAACTTAATGGCCATGCTATTCTATGAACCAAAATAGTTTAATGTAATCTGACATTTATGACTTCCACATAATATCAACTGCTAAAGTTTGAAAAGAGGTTTCTATTCAGAAAAAAACTCAAACTAATAAGCATGCACCCAATATTAAAATCGGGTCAGAGATCCTTTTCACTTTCATTACATATAATTTATGCCACTTGAATGTAGTTTAATAAGGTCGTAAAAATGCCAGTTGTGGTATCTCATAATACTTTTTATAAACTGGTTTTACAGTCTCTCCTTTGTTCCAAAGTTCAAAGTGACAATTGAAATGCACAGGTTGCTTAGGAGTTCTTGAAGTTCTCCTGGAAAAACTTAATGGTGAATATATAAATTTTATATATACATGTGTGTATATATATAAAAATATATATTTTTTATATATATGTGTGCATATACACACATATATATGATATCTAGAATTTATGAATATTTATATAGTATATACTTAGAGAGAGGCTTAAATATGTCCTTTATTTAAGATACACTTTTAAAATGCAAAACTGTTCTCCATAATCTTCATAATTTACTAAAAGACATTCCTTTCTTCCAGGTGCATTTAAGTTGATACTTCTCAATTAAAAGGAAAAAAAAACCAGAATTCAAAAAAAGTCTGGGTTTACATTATTGCTCTGGCCCTGCCCTTTTGTTAGATGAAATAAAAACTTCCCAACACTTACTTTTCATTTGGTCAACGTCAAACAATACTCTGAGGCGCTCTTACAATAGTGGCATTGTCAGCTTTCCATGACTTCATTCACTTGCTGACCATTGCCTTACTTCCTGGCTGAGGTAAATAGGGGCTTTGCAAGCACTTCCCTTAAGTCGTTTCAGAGGAGATAAATTAAATAATGATTGCAACGTAATATTGTGATAGTGCTAAAACATTTCCTTCAAGTTTCAACTTTGAGCACAAGTTTCCAATAATGCGTAATTTTTCATTTGCTAGCTCAAACTTTGGGTTTTATTAAAATCTACAGCTGCACTCGATATTTATGCACTTGGTGACCAACCTTGATATATTATAATAATATGGAGCTAAGACTTTTATATAAGAACACAAAAACGTTTCAAAAATTACTATTGAATCAAACATAGATATTCAATCCAATCTGCTTAAACACCATTGAAGGAGAACATAAGCAAGTGTTTTTAAGCCAACACTAAAATTAGTATTCACGCAGCTTGTTCCGTCTCTCTGAAGTCTTACGTAGCTTATTTCTATGATCAGTTAAAAGAATTATTCTAGATGACCACTAGAAGAGGTTCCTATTCAGTACTGAACCATTCTACAGGTTTTGGTTAAAATGGTGACTATGGAGATATTCCTTAGAAATGTTTACCTCAGCCTGCTAAAAACAAAACAGTATAATATTTACATTGCTTTTGTCAGGGACTAAAACAAAAGGATTTCAGTCAGAACTGGGTTCAGTTTAATTATTGAATTTAGTTGTGTGACCTTGGACATGCTACGTAATGTCTCTTAAGCTTCCCCATCTGTGAAATGAACCTAATTACAACATTCTGTAAGAATAAAATCAAAAGAAGATGTACATTAAGGGAAAACTGGAATGCATATCATAAAAATATGATATAATATCATCATCATCATTAGAGGAAAGTGCACATCACATATTAAACAGTGAATGTGGTTTGCTTTTGTTCAATATAGACCCTAGTTTCTCAAGTCAAACACTCTCGCTAATTGAATATATTGTCCAAGAAGGGCTCACTCTGGCATAACTGAGGCCCAGGAGCAAAGGCAACTAGAGGGAATGATCAAAAAGTTACCAAGATTTGGGGCTAATAAGGCAAGACAACTTGACTCTGGGAAGAGGAATGGCAACCAGGAAACTCAAGCTCCTGAGTAGGATCAAGGCAAGGAACAGCACATCATGACAAGGAGGATTAAGGACAAGAACCAGTATTTCCATTGGTCCAGTTATGCTAAATACAGTCTTTCCCTCCACCTTCAGTCATGTGAATCTGGATTTAAGAGACAGTCTTGATTTCACAGCAGTGCTGGTCTTGAATTTGAAGGGTGGAATGTACTCTTGCCAACTTCATATAAACTTTTGGTTGGGAACGCCTTCTTGTTTTACAGTAGTCAGCTAGTCTCCCAGTGGGGAATATAGAAAGAAACCTAGTAAATTTTCATGGGAAAATACACTTTGAGTTATTAGATGAAACCAAGACCAATAGTTATGTGAAGTATATTATGTGCATTAAATACAAACCATTTGTGCTTGCAAATCCTGTGATCGAAAGAGAAGTTTTACTTGATTTTTAAGAAACAGTTTTTTATCATTTCAGATATGGCTTTCTTTTTCTTTTGTGAAATAATCTCCATATGTGACGTCATTACGTACTCAATGTTTTAGTTTTCATTCTCATTCTTCCTCCTCCCTTTGAGGGATATAGGCACAAAAGAGAAGGAAGCCTGGCCTTGAACCTGATTCAACACCACTCTGCCTTGAGTCTTGGTCATCACAGACTCAG
This sequence comes from Mustela nigripes, assembly GCF_022355385.1. Classification (NCBI taxonomy): domain Eukaryota; kingdom Metazoa; phylum Chordata; class Mammalia; order Carnivora; family Mustelidae; genus Mustela; species Mustela nigripes. The sequence goes on from NC_081561.1 coordinate 105,131,265, forward strand.
GATACGTAATCTACCATGATCACTACCACACTGAGTTGCCAGACAACATCCTCAGAATGACTTTCAAAAGTAACACCCAGAAGCAGAAGGATCGCTGTCAAGACCCAACCTCAGCAATATTATTAGGGGCCCTCTGCCATATTATGAGGTAACTTCTTGAAAACTCAAAGCACACACAATTCTCCCAATGAAAAAAAGCTATTAGATGTATACGGTGAGGACTAAGGGAGAAAAATTAATGTAAACAGCGAATAGGCAGGATTGTAGTAAAGCTAAATCTGTGGCCCAGGCAGGGTCCTTGGAAGTTGTCTGCATTGCAAGAACTCAATAAGAAGGAAACAACTCTGTATGATTAATGACCAGTGAACTAACCTCTTGCTGCTTTCAGTTAGGACTCAGTACCAATTTCAACCACCACATTGGGTAAAAGACTCTGAAGACTTAGTGTTTTGATATGACAACCATCTGAAAATCCTTATCAGTAATTCTCAGCCCGTTCAAGGAACTTACTTGCTTGTCTTCAAGGTTACATGTTTGTGTTATTCTTCCTGTCATTCTGAGGTTCTTGGGTAAATACATGTTAAGAGCTTAGATGTACATCATATACTGAAATCTGGGCATTTCCCAGTTCCAAATGCCACAGTGCTAGAAACAAAATTTTGAGGAAGAATCATAAAATTCACGTTGGAAATCAGAAGATTGACAGAGTAGTTTCTTCCCTGGGCATCACCCAGTTTTCTTTACCTGACTCTGTTTGAGAATCTCATTGTATACCTACCTCAGAACTGAGGTGTGAGAATAGAGTAAAGAGATATGTGGAGGAAACCTTATTACCAAGAATTTAATTCATTTGTGGAGGATAGTATTTCACGATTTAAATTGCTCTGGATTTAAAATCAGGGGCATATGGATCAAATCTGATCTTTGACTCTTGCTAGATGGTACTCAGGCATGATAATTAACCTCTCTGAATCCTAATTTCTTTATCTGTGAAGTAGAGGGATATCTCATTAATTACCACGAGATGATATCTATAGGGCCTCTGGTAGACAGTTGAGTATAGATTTTCAACAATTTGTAAACACTAACCACTTTTATTTGTAGGAGTTGAAATGTTACATGTTTTTTGTATGGTGCAGGGAAGAGGCTGTGCCCCATCAACTTCCTTAGCTTCCTCCCCACACAAAATTCTCTTATTCACTCACCGAATACCTTTAAGTTAATTGCAGAAGTATTCGCTACTTACATCTTTAAAAACTCATCCTAAGATTTCTCAGCTGGTTTTGAAGTCCCAAGTACTGATGGAGGCTCCCACGCCCATACATTTCCCTTCAGTTATTACAGATTTAGCTAAGTCTTGTGAAATTCTGGGGGGAAAAAAGGACAAAACTCTTAAAATCCAATCATGGGAAAATGACATAGACAACTAATCTAATCTGTTTTTCTTCCCTACAGGAAATATTGACATAATGTTCATTTTTCCTTACATAAGACAACTCTCTGTCTTTAAAAGATTTCCAATTGTTTGAAGTAAAACAGAAAATAGGCAGAAAAAAAAAAGACATTATCTAAAATATCTAAGTCTAAATCTGAAAAGCAGTCTTAAGTACATGTTTATACAATGCTGTAGAATAGCAGACTAGCAGAAATTTCCAGTTGACTGTTCTTTAAAGATAACGGAACATTTATTTATGTTTGTTGTTGCTATGACTTACTGTCAAAAAATATTCGCTTGACTCAAAATGATTATAAAACACAGTGGTACACCATAGCAAAAGCTTTCATACCCTTAACAAATGGATGAGCACTGAGAGAACTTCAGTGATTATCTCAGAATAGCTGAGCATTGCCTGTTAAGTCATTGAGTCATGATGGCTAATCCATTCTTAGGGAGAATTTTGTATCATACCTTTTTTTATTCAAGCACTGAAATGTTCTTGCCTCATGGAGAAAAAACTTAACTGGGGATTTATTAGCATAAAATCTAATAGTAGATATGGTAGACGATCTACAAAGATGGCCACCAACTTCCTCCTATCCCTGCTCGTGCACACCATTCATACTTTCTCTCCCCTTGCATCTGGGCTGGTTTTGATCAAATGGATGAAGCAAAAGTGAGTCTCTGCTACTCTTGGGCCTAGATATTAAGAGATCTGGTAGCTTTTACTTTTTCTCACTCAGAAGCCTATCAACCTTTTAAGAAAGTTAGGCTTCTTAATGAATAATGAGAAACTACATGGAGAGAAAGAGAGAGGCCATATAAAGGAGAAATGCAGCTTCCCCACTGATAGCCAGGACCTAAAATCCCAGACATATCAGTAAGTTGTAGCTGCATGAGTGGCCTAGTCCACACATGGAACTGAAAAACCAACCAGCTCAGTCCAGTCAATTCACAGAAAAGGAGATTTTGTTTGTTTGTTTTTTGGTTTGTTTTGAGCCACTCAGTCTTGGTGTGGTCTTTCACACAGCAAAAGAACACTGGATATAACTCACCATTTAAATCAGAGAATGGATTGAAATTGGAGTTTTACAAATTGCAGTCTGAAATGTGGTAATCCGAGCAAAAGCAAGCATCAGATCATTTAGGCTTATTTTCCAGAAAGAAGATTATTTGACTGAATTATGTTAGTCTTTTTCTCAACATGAACTTGCAGTGTTAGTCACATCCCCAAATTTCACTGCAGCTACTCGTCGTGACTCTGAGATTGCCAATAGTAGGTCTGTTTTGCCTCAGTTAAGTTTTAAAAATGCATAGACAGCATATATATACCATTACCGTATATCCCAACACTGGCATGCAGATAATTAGGCTGAAGAAATGTTGCCTTCCAGCATATTGGTTGGAAGAGTTTGCCAAAGATTTCAAATCACTCGGAAAAGCAGTGTTCTCACAATGAACAATACTATGCACACAAGCAAGTGCACACTACTCAAAATATTTTAAACACTAGAAAAAGTTTCAGAACAAGGTGACTAGTCAGGTGAGAGTTAGTGGGAGTATGAATTGGGGTTATGATAGTGAGAGAATAAAAGTATGTTATAATGACGCAGGGTTTAACAACTCTTAATACATAATAGGTGATAGAGGTAATAAAGAGATAAATGTAATAAAGAGATGAGATAAAGAGATAAGCAAGAAGGAATTCTAATATGCAAATATATATGAATATAGTACAATATTTTACTTTCTTTTTGAGGTGAGATTAGTAGGCCTCCAGCAAACTATCTTATTGGCATAAAAACTCTTGTGAATTAATCATACCTTAAACTCCAGTAGTTGACAAACACAGATACTCTAAGAAGTGATTTTTTTAAGTGCTTTCTTTGGACCACTGGGCATTTATATAGCAATCTGGATGAGAAGAGATACAGATTTGGGTATTAGGTTAACCCAGTGAAACCAAAACCAAAACCAATCCAAACCAAAATCCAAGATGTGGAGTCAATCAAGACCCATCAGGATGGTGGCCTGTACTGCCAATGACACAGGCAGGCATTGAGAGCAGAGCAAAGTTTACCATTGCCCAGAACCTTATGATTTCCAGCAACAACTTTTCTTGTAAAGTTTGGATATGACTAAAATGTTTTCTTTGAAAAGCAGCAAGTCCTCTAGCAATTTTCCAGGGTTTTCAGTCCCTATCCAGATGCCTGAAATTTTTTTTTTCTTTTTCCACTTTTGGGTATTATCAAGGGTTAGATATTCTACTTGGCTCAGCCAGAGACAATACTCATAGTCACTGGGTTTTAGGCATATTTCCTGGGTCAATCCCATGTTTTCCATTTCCATATTTTCCTTCTCAATATGGGAATATTCCCCCATTTTATACCATGTAAAAAATAACCCAAGCCAAAATCTTCCATGGTCTCTGAGACCATTCTAGTTGCCTTTCTCTCTCTTTTTTTGCAAACTTCTCCATATCCTTATACCACATTTGTTTCCTGGTTAACCCTAGACTGACTTCCATTCCTACCACTTGACTAAAGTTACTTTTGCTAAGGTTTCCAGTAACCTCTGTGTTGCTCAATCCAATGGATAATGTCAGTCCTCACCTTTCTTGAGTTTGTCTTAGCTTTCAGCATAAGTTACCTCTTTCTCGGAGAACTTTTTATTTATTTATTTATTTATTTATTTATTTATTTATTTATTTGATAGTGAGAGATCACAAGTAGGCAGAAGGCAGGCAGAGAGAGGGGGGGAAGCAGGCTCCCCGCTGAGCAGAGAGCCCATTGTGGGGCTCAATTCCAGGACCCTGAGATCATGACCTGAGCTGAAGGCAGAGGCTTAAACCACTGAGCCACCCAGGCACCCCTCTTGGAGAAGTTTTTGAACTGGTTGTTATAGGCTAAATGTTCTCATACCCTACCAAATTCATAAGTTGAAGTCCTAACTGCATGTGATGTACTTAATCTGGGGAATTTGGGAGGTAATTAGGGTTAGATGAGATGACGGGGATAGGGTTTTTATGATGAAATTAATGTCCTTATAGGAAGAGACATCAGAGAGTTCTCCCTCTCCCCATGAGCATTAAGGCTCTACACATGAACTTTTTCTCACTCTATTCTTTTTAAAGATTTCTATGGCTTAACTCACACAAATATGATTTATTGCTTATATAGCTATTTGCTATAAATCAAATGGCTCCAGAGTCCAAGGCTCCCTCTACACCATTGGTCTGCTATGTTTAGTGTGTGGTCTCTAATGTCACTTCCCCATCCTCTTCCCTCAGTAAAAGGCTAGGCTTTCTGTTATTTCCCTATAACATCCACTGCTATTGTCAATTACCATTAATATCTCATCTGTCCACCTCACTGGATAGTGAGCTCCATATGGATAGAAAATATGTCTCTAGTATGTCACCATATGTAACACAGTGTCTGGCACCTAACAGCAGTGGTATAGTGGAGCCTACTTGTGCTGGTTCATGAAAATGATTGTTAAATTACCAAGGAGCTTGCAAGCCCATTGTTAAATAGTCATTATTAAAAATGAAGTAAATTATATTTGAAGCAAAAGTAATAAATACTGAAAAATTATCATTTCCTAGTTATTTTACTACATTTTATTATCAATGTTCTTGAGGTAATGTATGCCTATTGTATCTGAGGGGGAAATACTATATAATGGTATGTCACTAAGAAAGTGTCTCATCCCAACTCTGTGTTTAATGACTTCATGTTCATATCTTGAAACTGATCACTGTAATACAGTATTTATATCATAGAAATGGGCAAATGCTACAAATCAGGGCTCCCTTCCACCTGCACCCTGCCACTTATTAAACATTTACTAGCACATCAACACTTAATAGGTATTCTATAACTACATGCTGAATGAGTAAAAAATCCACTATTATTATAGACCTGTGGATTATCCTCTGGCTTAATATAGCTTTATCAATCATCCAAGTAGTTCAAGTCAGAAATCTCTAATGCATTCAGAGTTTAGACAGAATTGTCATTTTAGCCTGAATCCTTGGTTTTCTATTTATGGTTCATGTATACCAGGCTTGGTTCTAATATTTAAAGGCCATGATGTCAGTATTTTGCAAGCATCCTGCCCTATAACAGCTTTCCTTAGTTATGTCTGCCAGCCTAACAGAAGTCAATAAAACTGATCAGGAAATAAGTACAGTCTGATTGTTGAGTGTTCAACAGGATCTACAGGACTTGTCAGTCAAACAAGCAATTTGGAGTAGACCAAAGCACTCTTTGACACCCTCATTAATTCTGAATATTTTCTGATCTTTTGGGGGACCCTGAGGATAGTGGAGTCAGAGCTATTGTCATGGAAAAACCTTTCAGCATTCTGGTCTCCTTTGAAACCAATACCATTTTGTACACGCAATAGCAAAATGCCTCTCTCGTGGCTTTTGCCATAATCAACTTTAAATTAACATTATTTCACACTGCTAATTTTTTTAAAGATTTTATTTATTTATTTGACAGACAGAGATAACAAGTAGGCAGAGAGAGAAAGAGGAGGAAGCAGGCTCTCTGCTGAGCAGAGAGCCTGCTGTGCTGCTCAATCCCAGGACCCTTGGATCATGACCCAAGGTGAAGGCAGAGGCTTTAACCCACTGAGCCACCCAGGCGCCCCTTAAATTAGCATTAATTATGTGTTGTTTTGTTTCACCCTTGATAGTATCCCCCTCAAGTGAAGGTACCAGGTATTTTACACCTTCATTGTCCCAGAAAGTTCAGATGGTGTTTTGCACAGATTGAGTGCCCAACTGCTGTTTGCACATCTCTCACCTTTACGACCCAGCTTCAAAGTACTTTTGAATCTGGAAAACTATGAAAGCTTGTACTTTCCTTGATTATTGAACTGATTATTAATAAAGAAGTTTAAGAACGCCAAATAAGAGTAAATATCGAGCAAACACATTTTAAAAATCTTACATTAAAAATGGCTAAAATACATTGAACTTAAAAAATGTTCCAAAAAATAGTTTTGTATCAAAATTAATTGTGTGATGAGGTCTGGTGGTGGTTCCATGACTATTTTCTCTTTGTCATGAAAGCAAAATAATGTTTGGTATTTGCCATCAAGTTTTTACTGACCTGTTGCTACTTTAGTGCTGTTCCCAGCTGGAACACAGAAAACAAAATCAATCACTAACAATGCAGGGATTCAGAAAACCTGGACCTGGCTTTTGCTCAAAGCCAAGATACTTCTTTTTCAGGATTCCCTCACATTTTCAGCATTAAAAACAACAGTCCCTGCCAAGCACAGCCACCCCCACAAAGTCAATTAGCAAACTGTCATTTCCACTGTGAGATTATGCAGGGCTTTGAAAAAATCAGTTTACCTTCATGGGATCTTCATAAACCTTCTAGAATATGGTCTTTGTGATTCAGAGTGTGGGTGACGCCCTGTCTGGTGCACTTGTCGGACAGCAGCATGTTAACAGAGGGACAAGGCAGAGACCAAGCCGGCCCGGTGTGGCCTTGGCATTGCTGCTCAGCGGCCCCAGCGTCAGCTTGGGCACGGCTGACTGGGCTAAGCGTGGTCCTGCCCGGTTTAGTCATCTGCTCTGATCATTCGAAAGACTCCACGCACTGTGGCCCAGAGCAGGTCAAGGGATGTCATTTCCAGGGGAGACTCTGACACCGTTGGGGTCAGGGTCAGGCCAAGGCAAGGCTGAGGGAGCTCCCGGCGCTGCAGAGTGGCTGCTCCCCACCGGCTTCGCCCAGGGCCTTCCGTCTCTGGCCACTCTATGTCAGGGCGCTGGCCTCGAGGTTCTGGGGCAACATAATGCTGTCCTTTCTAGTCTCCCTGGCTGACAACGAGTGAGACAGGCTTCCTGTAAAAAATTAAATTAACTTAGGTTCTGGCATGAAAGGACTGGAGGCAAACAAGAACAGAGAAGTTGTGAGCTGGGGAGTGATCTCATGGAAAACATCTCAGACTTTGACCCTCCAGAGAAGAGTAGCTTGAGAAAAATACTCTTAAAACCACTTTTACAAATGAGGGGTTACTTTGTTAATACAAGAGTTATGAACAAACTGTAAGTAAATAGCAGTTAGGGACATGTAAAGTCTAGATTATGTGTAAGAATACAATATAGAGAATAGACTCCAAAAGATAGTTATGCAATGAGGGCACCTGGGGGGTTCAGAGGGTTAAGCCTCCAACTCTTGGTTTTGGCTCAACTCAGGTTGTGATCTTGGGAATGGAGCCCCACCTGGGGCTCCCTGCTCAGTGGGGCGTCTCCTTGAGATTTTCTCTCCCCCCTTCCACGTGCCTCTCCTGTCTCTCTAAAATAAGTAAAAAAGTTTTTTTAAAAAGATAAAAACAAAAAATTGTCATGCAATGAAATAATATTTTGGTAACTGTTTTGTCATTTTGGTTTTTTTTTTTTAAATTAAAGGAAAGGATAAATAAAAAGCTTAATAATGTGGAAGTACTTTTATAATAAAATAGTTCAAGATTTTGTAGGAGTAGGACAAGAACTTGCTTCTCTAGCTAGATGGGAAAATTTTTTGCTCTTCTATAACTTAGGGATATGCTGGTAAATAAACACCTATCTCATGAGGCATATTTGGCACAAATATGTGAAATAAGTGGTTTTTGGTGTACTTATGGAGCAGAGATTTAATTATACCTAGTGTTTCTGTGGTAAGTCTGCACTCATTCCTACTAGTATAGTTTCTTATATGATAATCTATTGCATTTTTTAATTACCCAAAGTTCATCTTATTGGTACATTTTGGGATAGAAGAGTATTTTCAGTTTACATGAGGTTGCTAATACAAAAGGGAATAACATTTTCCTTAAGTCACAGGAACCAGTTGTCCTTAGGGGGAGTAAACTCTTGCTCTCTTTCCCACCTCGCACCTGACCCTTTCCCTCTTGCTCTCTTTCCCACTCTCCCACCTCTCCCCGGGCCCCCCCCCCCCCCCCATTAGATGGAAAGAAACTCCATCCTCTATATGACCAGTGGGAAGGGAATGGAATATTATAATATTAATGGCCTATTATGTACCAGGCTTTATTCATAATTAACAGTCCACATAAAATTGCTTGTGACCATATAACATTTCACTTAAGCCACATAGTAATTCTCCATAACAGACCATTGTTTTCACTATTTTGCAGAGGAGGGAATTGAGAATCAGAGTCTACCAGATAACTGATGACGTTCACACAATGAGATGTGAACAAGTCTGCCTGTCTGCAAGTTCCCTACTCTTTCTTCTGCATACACGTTATGTTGCACACAAGAAGATGGTTCCCAGTATAAACCACAAAAGGATATCCATTCATCCATCCCTGGAAGAATACTTCTGCTGACTTGCTAAGAACTAAGAATAAGAATGCTTTTCTTTCTTTCTTTCTTTTTTTTTTTTTAAAGATTTTATTTATTTATTTGAGAGAGAGAGACAGTGAGAGAGAGCATGAGTGAGGAGAAGGTCAGAGGGAGAAGCAGACTCCCCATGGAGCTGGGAGCCCGATGCGGGACTCAATCCCGGGACTCCGGGATCATGACCTGAGCCGAAGGCAGTCGTCCAACCAACTGAGCCACCCAGGCGTCCCAATAATGCTTTTCTAGTAAAGGAAAGCCATCAGCAGCCTTGGGGAAAACAGAAATTGGTGGAAAGCTGTCCCTCAAGGGCAGTGCTCCCTCCCTGTTGACACAAACAAGACTCAGGCACCATCTTCCCTTCAAGTGGCATGAAGTGACAAGTCCCAGTGCATGTGTACAAGGAGTTTTGGGGGTGTGAGGGCATTTACAGCCAAGGATGACAGCCTTATAGTTACCTTATGTGGACTTCACCATTTCTCTTATAACCAGGGGCCTCTTGGTTGTTGACTCTCAGTTACCATAAGACCATCTGTCCAGCTGGCAAGCAATCTCACCTTCTAGCATTAGACAAACTCCATTCTCACTTCTAGTCTATCACGACAACTGGGAGCAGGCCCCAGAGTCAGAGAACATGAACATGTGAAAGGAAAGCATATGACCATTGATTCCAGCAAATACCATCTTTAAGAAACGACGACTGTGTTTTGTATTCTTGTATGAGATGGCCATTCAGGTGTGGCCATAACAGGAGACAGAGCGGAGGCTCAGGAAAAAACCAAAATGTATTTTACTCACAGGTCCTGGAGGTAGGAGGCATGGCACACTACACAGGGCCTCCTAGAAGAACCCCAGGGTGATCAGGAGGCAGAAGAGCAGAAGAAGGGGAGAGCTAAGGCCATGATCCATACTGGAGTTTTCTTGGGAAAGGCAAGGAGAGCAAGGTGAGCAGTTTGGAGCTGGCTGGTTTGAATAATTTCAATAGCCTTTGGATTATTGGCGTGATCTCTACTTGCCTGGTAACTGGCCCTGGGATGATTAAAGCAGAGGAATAGTGCCTTCATGGCTACTAAAGGTATCCTAGGCAGCTAGCCCTGGCCATCCATATTCCAAGTGTGATTGAATTGTGTTAAATCGGGCAAGTCAGTCACCTCCCTGGCCTTCAGTTTCCTCATTTTTCGATAGACCTTGAACTAGATGATAAAGTCCTTCTTAGGTATAAGCTACTACAATCCTTACATACAAATAAAGTTGACATCGGTGGAACTTCTGAGTTTCCTCAAAAGGAGGGGCTCCGGGAGTACAAATTTTGACTTAACCTAGAAGTGCAAATATTTTTCCAGGTTTGCCTCTCTACCCAAAAGATCCTTGTGGTTTATGGTGAGTTAACACCAAGCTAGAGAGGTAAGCTGTAAATTATTTGGTTGGCCAAAATCAACCCTAGATCACTTATTTCAAGACTTGCTCAATTTTAGTGTTTGAAAAACATCAACACCTCCATTATGTTGTTAGTATTGATGGAAAAAAGCTACAGTGGACCCTCTTCTAAAAAGAAAAGGCTTGGGAGGTTAGAAAATCCTCAGTGAGCCATCACATACAGGGCATTTTAATAAAGAGAGTAGAACAAGGCCTTTGAAAGGGAAGTGTTGATTGCAAAGTATGTATAGAGGAATTTAAAAAATAAAGCAGGCCCTATGTGGCTAAATGATTAGTGATGTTATTTGAGAACTAGAAACATAAAGACTGGCATGAAGAACTTTATTCATGTTAATCTATTCATCAGTCAGCTGTATTTAGAAGTCGTCTCAAATACATTTTGGATGGGCTGTGAGAAATTTACACAGAAAAAGTGCTACTGTGACTTTGCCAATAAATTGTGTATTTCACCATGTGCTAATGATTTTTTTCCAAAAGAGAATACGTTGTGACCTCAATAAACTTTTATATGTCAAAATAATGAAACAGAACCTTATTTTCTGGTGCCAACTTTCTATAAAATCACTCTTTAAAAAATATTAATCTCACTGCAGCATGTAGAATTTTACACACAGCTTCAGAATGGGTCTGGCACTACATATCTTTATAAAGTGAAAAGACTGGAATAGAGTCAAGATTCAAATGCCAAAGTTTGTATCTGTAACTTTGACTTCTTATTGTTATAAAAAAAAATGTCTCTAGCATATGCTTACATGGGATCACATAATACAGTCACATCTTAGATAACCTCAGTAAGCTGATGTTGCTCCTTCGTTACATTTTCCACAGTGGACATTTTTATAGGTTTGTGATGCAGAGGAAGCAAATAAGCATATGTTTCCTTTTGTTCAGCCCAAGTTGTCGCAGCCCTAAAAATAACACAAGTTAATAGCATTGTATTTAAAAAAATCTAAATGTCAACCTCAGGCTAGTTAATTTGTCTTCAGTATAGTGTCCTGGTTAAGAACTAAGAGCTAAGGCGGCTTCAGTTCAAGTCCCAGCTCTCCCTATTATTAGCTGTGTGACCCTGTACACATTATTTAACCTTCTGTGCCTAGGGTTTTTTTCATGTCTACAACAGGGCTAACTATAACACCTATAGCATAGGATCTTACAATTTAGTATTTGTGAAGTGTCTTAGTGCTTGGCACAGAGCAAATCTTATTAGCTCTTCTTGGTGCTTTTAGTCATCCTTAAATGGACACAGAATGCTGGAGAGAAAATGAAAAACTACATTTTGTAGGGAAGAACAATCAAAGGACAACTTGGCAAAACAGAAAAATGATACAGTTACATTGAATGATAAGGCAAATAATTTAATTGCTTGCAAATAATTTAAAAGATTCTTTGTCAGGATTTTTCTAAACAATAATTTTTGGTCCAGAATATTTTATTACAAGTCAAGAGAGACATCAGTGGGAATGATAGAGTAAGGACCTCCCACAGGCTGTCCCATCATAAAAGCGAATGAAGCATTGACATGAATTGTCCAAATCAACTTCTTCAGAATTGTAGAAATTAATCAATGATGTACAATAATCCAAAGAGGGCTGATTTTTTTTTTTTTAAATCCGAATCTGGGTTAAAATAGCAGACTTTGTGGTGTTTGAATTTGCCCTGTTCCCATCATGTTCTTCTTAACTCTGTGATAGCCTTGAAAACCACCAGCAGTCTCACAACCATGGCTGTGTGAAAAACAATAGCCTAGAAGACTTGGAGCTTCCCAAAAGCATCAGTCTTAGAGAACTGTCACTATTTGACCTGTCCGATAGTTCCCTGGAAACCTGGAAATTCTGTCCCAAGAATAAAAGGAAAGTATGAGGATGATGTCTCACCAAATAGAGAATGCTAGTAAGGAGAAATAAATTAAAAAAAATCAAATACAAATTGTGGAGTTAAAATAATAATTCAAATGAAAATTCAACGCAGGGGTTTAAAAGCTGATTTGACCTGGAAGAAGAAAGAATCAATGAATTTAAAGGTAGGGCAATTGAGACTATCAAGTCTGAGGAACAAAAAGAAGAAAGTTGAAGAAAAATAAGAAAAATAAACAGAGCCTACAGTAACTCATAGAAAAACACCAACCTATGAAACAGTTGGAGCATATCAAACATGTAATTGGAGTTTTAGAAAGAAAGAGGAGAGAAAAAGGTACAGAAAGAATATTTGAAGAAATGATGGCTAAAAGCTCCCCAAATTTGATGACAGCTATTAATCTACATATCCAAGAAGCTCAGCAAATTCCAGGTATGATAAACTCAAAGAGATTCTCCTATAAGCACCACATAATCAAGTGGTCAAAAGACAAAGACAATAACAGAATAGATGTATTTTTTGTATGTGACTCTTATTTTTCTCCTACCTAAAAGACCACTGCAAAAAGCAATAATTAAAAATCTATGTTGATAGGCATAGACTGTATAAGATATTATTTGTATAAATATAATAGCACTAGAGAAGGGACAGGCAATGGTGTTATTTAGAAGTGAAGTTTTGAAAGTTATTAACAATCTGAACTATATTGTAATGAGATGTTAGTCACTTAGGAAACTACTAAGAAAATACCTCAAACTTAAAAAATGAAATAATATCTAAGAAAACAACTCAAAAGCAAAGTAATGACAAGAGAATAAAAATGGTAAACTAAAAAAGAAATCCCTTTAAGTCAAAGAAGTTAGTAAAAAGCAATAGAACAAAAACTACATAAGACATGTGGAAAACAAACTGCAAATGGCAGATGTAAATCTTACCTTATCATTAATTACATTAAATGCAAATTAGCATTTCAATCAAAAGGCAGAGATTGGCAGAATAATTAAAAAATATGACCTAGGGGCGCCTGGATAGCTCAGGTGGTTTGGGCATCTGGTCACAATCAGCTCTGGTCGCGATCTCCAGGTCCTGGGATTGAGACCTATGTCTGACTCCCAGCTCGCTGGAGTGTCTGGTTCTTCCTTTCCCTCTGCCTCTGCCCCTGCTTGTGCTCTGTCTCCCTCTCTCTCAAATGAATGAATAAAATCTTTAAAAAAAATGACCTAATCAAATACTGTCCACAAGAGATTCGCCTTAAGTTCAAAGACACAAATGGGTTGAAAATAAAAGGATAAAACATATGCCATACAAATAATAACTAAAAGAAAGCTTCAGTGGCTATACTAATAGACATAAAATATACTTTAAGACAAAAATTATTGTTAGAGAGGGGCACCTGGCTGGCTCATTTGGTTAAGCATCTACCTTTGGCCTAGGTCATGATCCCAGGGTCCTGGGCCAGAGCTCTGCATCAGGCTCCCTGCTCAGTGAGGAGCCAGCTTCTCCCTTTCCCTCTCTTCCTGCTTGTGTTCTCCCTCTCTCTCAATTTGTCAAATAAATAAATAATAAAATCTTTTTAAAAATATTGTTAGAGAAAGAAGGACATTTTATAATGATAAAAAGGACATTCCATCAAGAAGATAAATAATTGTAGACCAGTATGCATGAAACAACTGAACTCCAAAATTCATAAAGCAAATTCTGACAGTTTAAGGGAGAAATGGACAATGCAGCTGTAGAAGTTAAGAGATTTCAAACTCCACTTTCAATAATCGATACAACAACTAGACAAAAGATTGACAAAAAAAATAAGAGCCTTGAACAACACTATAAATTAACTAGACATAACAGGCATCTATAACAGATCCTAACCAATAGCAGTGGAATACACATTATTCCCAAGTATCCATGGCATTTTTCAGGATAGACCACATGTCAGGCCATAAAACAAGTCTCAAAAAATCTGAAAGGATTGGAATTACACCAAGGATGTTCTCTGAACACAGGGAATGGAATCAGAAATCAGTAACAGAAGAAAATTTGAAAAATCACAAATAGTGGAAATTAAGCTAAACACTCCTAAGTAACCAATGAGTCAAAGAAGAAATCATGTGAAAATATAAAAAATATTTTAATAAGGAAAAGGTAAATACAACATACCAAGACTTATGAGCAGCAGCTAAAATAGAGCTTAGAGGGAAAGTATAGCTATAAATTCCTATATTAAAAAATAAGAAAGATTTCAATTTGTAACCTATTCTTCCACCTTAAGAAGCTAAAAAGAGGAACAGACTGTACCCAAACCAAGCAAAAAGAAAATAATAATAAAGATTAGACAGGAATAAACAAAATAAAGAATAGGAAAGTAACAAAAAATTAATAAAGCCCAAAGTTGGTCTTTTGAAAAATATCAATAAAGTTGATTAAGCTTTAACCAGATTGACCAAGAAAAGAGAAAAGATTCAAACTACTAAAATCAGAAATGAAAGAGAAAATATTACTACCCACCTTACAAAAAAGAAAAGAATTATAAGGAGATACTATAAATTATCACATGTCAACAAATTGATAATATAGATGAAATGGACAAATTTCTAGAAAAAAACATACATTGTTAAAACTGGCTCAAAAAGGACTAGAAAATAACCAAGGCAAGTGATTGAATTAGTAGTCATAAAACTTCCCACAACAACAACAACAAAAAAAATGGCTGCACTGATGAATTCAACCAAACATTTATGGAAGAATTAACATTAACCCTCCACAAACACTTCCAAAAAACTTAAGAGGCAGGAACACAATACCAACACATTGTATGAGGCCACTATTACCTCAATGGCAAAATAAGACAAAGCTATCATACACAAAAAATGTTAAATCTAAAGACAAATATTCCTCATGAATTCAGATTTCTCTTGAAAGTAGAACATTCCTATGAAACTGGTAAATAAGCAATTACCATTAGTTTCTATAGAAAAATTTTTGAGCATTCCTACATCCCCAAAATAACCTCTCTTAGGCTTTTCTGATACCTTTGGATATAGCTTGCTAACAGATGCACAAAATAAATCAAGGTGAAGCACAGATGCTCACAGACCACTTCAAAGCTAAAGTAGCTGGATTCCCAGACGCTGGGTGTAGTTCCTGAGGAAGGAGCTTGGTGGCGCCATTCTCTCTGCTTGGGGTGAGCACTGCCTATATAACAGGTCCCTGTTAAACAAATGTTGAACACAATTTTCGCTGTTTTTTCAAATAGGTACTAATGTAGGTCTTTCAAAAAAGCAAAGTGGCATAACACAAGCTTTCAAAAAGCAAAGGATATTTGTATAAAATACAAAATTCTTCAACAAAGTACTACCAAGCCAAGCCCAACATCGTATGTAAAGGATTATACACCTATGACCATGTGATATTAACCTCAGGAAGAGGTTATTTAACATTTGAAAATTACTTGATACAATACACCATCTTAATAAAATAAAGCACAAAACCCACATGGTCATTTCAATAATTGCAGAACAAGCATCTACAAATTCCATCACCCTTTCAAGATAAATACTCTTACAGATGAGACATGGAAGAGAATTTCTTCATTCTGATAAGGGGCTTCTATCAACAACTCACACTAACATCATACCAGCTTTCCCTTTAATATCAGGAACAAAGCTAGGATATTCACTTTTGCAACTTCCATTTGATATTAAACTGGAGATTTTATTTTATTTTATTTTTTAAGTAGGCTTCACACCCAATGTGGGTGTGAATTCATGAATTCATGACCCTGAGGTTAAGAGTCACATGCTCTACAGACTAAGCCAGGTACTACATATACTGGAGATTTTAGCCAGGGCAGTTAAGCAGGAAAAAGAAATAAAAGATATAAAGACTGGAAAGGAAGAAGTAAAACTATTTTCTATTGCCTTGTATATAGAAAATTCTAAGGAACATACACATACATGAACACATATTTGAGATAATAAAGGAGATCAATAAGTTTGTAAGATACAAAATCAATATGTAAAAAATACTACCTTTCAACACACTAACAATGAAAAATCTAAAAATGAAATTAAGAAAACAGTTCCATTTACAGCAGCATAAAATATAATAAAATACCTAGAAATAAACTTAAAGATAAGTGTGAGATGTGTACACTAAAATCTATAAAGCATTGCTTAAAAAATTAAAGAAAGAGCTAAGTAAATGGAAAAAATATCCTGTATTTATGGGTCAGAAGACTTATTATTGTTAAGATAAAAATACTCACCAAATTAATCAATTCAACTCAATCCCTTTCAAAATCCCAGCTGACTTCATGCAGAAAATGACAAGTTGATCCTAAAATCAAAATAGAAATGCAAGAGACTCAGAATAGCCAAAGCAATTGTGAAAACAAGGAAGAAAGCTGGAAGAGGTGCCTTTCCAGAGAATCATAATCAATGTAGAATAGTACTGAGATAAGAATGGAATACAGATGAACAGAATTGAGAATAGAATTGAGAGTCTAAAGCACATTCGTTGTAAATTGATTTTTGATATGGATGACAAGACAAGCCAATGGTGAAAGATGGTCTTTTTAACAAATAGTGCTGAGACAAATGGTGGCTTTTCCACATGTAAAGAAAGAAGGTGGATTCCTACCTCACACCACACACAAATAGACCTCATATGTAAGAGCTAAAAATAGACCTCATGTTAAGGGTTAAAAATAGACCTCATATTAAGGGCTAAAACTATAAAACTCTTAAAATACAGAAGTGAAATATTTCTGAAATTGTATAGTTTTTAGACATCAAAAGCACAGGCAATAAAGAAAAGTAGATAATCTGGAACTTATCAAAATTTAAAAAAAAAATTTGTGCAGTTCTTGATACCATCCAGATCATAAAATGACAAGCCGTGAAATGAGAAAAAATATTTGCAAATCACATATCTAATAATGAACTTGTATCCAAAGTATATAAAGAATTCCTAGGGCTCAACAATAAAAAAGACAAAGTATCCAATTAAAATATAGGCAGATGATTTGAATAGACATTTCTCCAAAAATACACACAAATGGCCAATCAGCACATAAAAAGATGCTCAACATCTTTAGTAATCAGAGTAATTCAGATTAAAATCACAGATGTGATATCACTTCCCACAGATTAAGATGGCTGTAATCCAATAGACAGTAGCAAGTATTAAATAGGGTATGGAGAAACCAGAACCCTCATATAGGTGGATTGTAAAATAGGGCTGCATCTTTGGGAAAAAACTGGCAGTTTCTCAAAAGTTAAATAGGATTATACAGTTCAACAGTTCCACTCCCAGATCTATAGCCAAGAGGAGAAACAAAACAAAACAAAACGTTATGTCCACAGAAAGATTTATACAAGAATCTTCATGGCAGCACTACCCCAATTAGCAAGACGGTGGAAACAAACTTAATATCCCTCTTCAGTTAATGGGTGTGTGTATTCACACAATGGAATATTATTCAGCCATGAGAGAGTATTAATACATGCTACAACATGAAAGAACTTTAAAAATATTATACTAAGTGAAATAAGGCAGTCATAAAAGGCCACATATTGTATGATTCCATTTGTATGACATATGCAGAATAGCAGATCCATAGGAAC
This sequence comes from Mustela nigripes, assembly GCF_022355385.1. Classification (NCBI taxonomy): domain Eukaryota; kingdom Metazoa; phylum Chordata; class Mammalia; order Carnivora; family Mustelidae; genus Mustela; species Mustela nigripes. The sequence continues at coordinate 105,148,984 of NC_081561.1, forward strand.
ATAGAAACGTAAAGATGATTGGTAGTTGCCTGCTGTCAGAGGCTTGACATTGCCTAACAAATATTAAGGGCTCGTCGAATGTTACTTGTTGTTATCATTAGTTGCACTAAATTTAGTCTATCATTATATCATTAAGTAAAGAAATGTAGGGGCACCTGGGTGGCTCAGTCAGTTAAGTGTCTGTCTTCAGCTCAGGTCATGATCCCAGGCGCCCAGGATCGAACCCTGCCTTGGGCTCCCTGCTCAGTGGGAAGCCTGCTTCTCCCTCTGCTCTGCTCATGTTCCCTCCTCTCTCGCTGTGTCTCTCTCTGTCAAATAAATAAACAAATAAATCTTAAGAAAGAAAGAAAGAAATCCAAAGGGGAAAAAAACACTAAATATTCTGTGGGGGAAATAATTCATAGAGTATTTTACTGACACTTCGTGTGGGTTTCTGGAAGAGGGAGCAGTCGCTGTGCCAAGTTAGAAGAGAAAGAAAACACGAGGTGCCATATGGGTTTTACTTGTAAAATGCTGGCCCCTCCTCATATTACTGAGGTGAATAAAAGCCATCCCTAAACAAACACATTTCTGATGTTCCCTCCCTGGTAAATGCCACACAGATCTGCACGTGTGAGACGCAGTGTGGTTACGAAGCAATGCCTTCTTTTCGGAAAATCTGCCATGGTAACTTCCAGTCAAGGGTTCATGGTGAAGACCTGACTGTAATTTATATCTCTTTCTGGGGCATCCATAATGGCCTGGCCCCTCAGTGAACTCTGTTTTCAGCTGTCCTGAAGGGTGACGGCGTGTCTCTTTGAGCTATATCCACAGGGCCATTCTTCATAGGGTACACAGTCTGTATTTTAAAGCAGAGCAGCTCAAACACATCCTCTACATTTGGGGCAAGTGTCTCCAACTTTCAGGAGACACAGAAAGTTCAATCGAAAGACTTCTTTGTCTTTTTTTTTCTCTATGTATTCACTTTGTATGCGCTCTGGTAAACAATAGGGAAACTGCTATGGAAGAAACGTCCATGTATGTCCAGGGCTCTCGGAGTCCACGTGAGGGTACTCAGAGAGTCAGCCCTCCTACATTAGGGAAAGACCTGAACAACCAGGCTGAGCAGATGGGTTTTGTTGTTGAACAAAGGAAGCAGAAGAAGAAAACATTGGCAGAAGAAGAATAGAAACTAGGTCAAACAGAAAGAATTTCTTGAATGGCCCTGGGGAGAAAGAGTCTGGATGGGAACTCAGGAAAATTTAGACTGGCCTGAGTCTGCCTAAGAAGACTTCTCCTCTCATCTTCACGTAATTGCTCTCCATGTGTGGACAAAGTCAGGGACACAGAGAAACCACTTTTCTGCATCCAAAGCGCCTCCCTTGAATGTTTGTGGCCATTGGTGTTATTTCCTGAGAAGGTCAAGGAAGTTATGGGTGAAATCACTTTCTTCCAGAATCGACCCCCTCAAAAAAGAAATACCAAGGCCTTTGCTATGGCAGAGAAAGTGGTATTTCATAACCGAGTCTATTTGTGGGTGTTTCTCTACCACTGCGATTATTAACATGTCTGTTTCCTCTAAGGCTTAAAATTAGAACACCAGGCCCGAGTTTGTTTACAGTTCAGCATGTGCAGGGCCTGAACCACACAGCACGACCAACAGGAATCGCGTGTGGAGGGCATCACCACTCTCCCCACCAAAAGCATCACCCCTGGTGTGTTTAGACAGGAAAACCCAGAAAAATGAGCACACCGTAAACGTTGCCAGTAATTCAGAAACCCAGCTATCTGGAAGCGATAAAAAAAAAACTACGAATGATAAAAGCTTCCCTTGTTAAATTTAGGCCACACATACTCTAAATAAAATATACCACTTAGGAAATGATTTGTGTTGATAAAACTTGATGGAGTTGTTTTTCCAAATGTCTTCTCCCTGCTGGGAATTTCACACTTTGGCAGGCTCTCCTCGGGCCTCCCCAGTTGCCAGTCTCCTTCCATGACCTGACCTGGTGTTGTTTATACGGCTGTTTACACATTTCTTAACAACCTTTGCAAAGGGCCTTTAATGACTTTCACTCCTGGCCTGCTTAGCTTGAGGCAGAGCTCCAAAGGCTGCCAGTGTTGTTCTGTTTATCTGTGTGGTGCCCTGCCCCAGCTTCCCCACCCCCGCCCCCCGCCACAACCCCGAGGGACCTGGAAAGCATGTTGCGGGTTAGAGATTTCTAGATGATTTGTAAGACTTGGGCTGTACTTGTTAGAAATGAATTACGGTGAGGCCATTTAAATACTGAAATTAGGGCCTGTCATCATGTTTCAAGGGGGCTACCCTGGAAAACTAAACATTAATATTTTGAGATTTTGAGTCTGTTGGAAGAAGTAGAATGACAAGGTCTGAGCCCTAGTACCCATCAGCTGTATGATGGAGGGCAAGTCCACCATCTTTCCTGGGCCTTGGTTTCCTCATCTGCTGAGCGAAGGGAGTGAAGTAGAATGACCTCTAACACCCAGCCATGTTGGACAGGCTGAGCTCAGGGATTGTTATTTAACCCCAGACAGGCGGCTCATATTTGGCAAAAGATTACGAAAGATGAAAAACTCCCCCTGCAGATGTCTTGATGAATATTATGAGAACAGCATTTGATTTTTAGGCCAGCATAATATTTTACAGTGTGAGGTGGACAACTGACAGTCAAGTTGTATAATTCAGGCCAGCTATTAAATACACTAAAGTGAGAAAGGAGAAGTGGTTTTTCATAATGTATTCAAAAGACAACCACCAGGCAATGATCTTTACTTTTTAATCCTCCCATGTAAGAGAGTCTCAAATAAATTTATACTCTCTGGAATAGCTCTTACTTTACCTACATGTAAACTTTTCCCCCAAAAAGAAAAAATTTATACTCTCTGGAATAGCTCTTACTTTACCTACATGTAAACTTTTCCCCCAAAAAGAAAATACAAACAAGATCCCAATGATCAAGAGTGATTGTTTTAAATTGGGCATTGCCAATTCTTCTTGCTTTATAGAGACCATTGTAAAATGGAGAAATCAGGAACCTATCATGAAATGAGTGGGGCAGAGTCTGAAAGACCAGGAGCACCTGGGTGGACAGAGTAAGAATGTTCTGGAATTGTAGATGAGCTGGGATTGTAGATGAGCATAACTCTGAGGTGCCCTAACTTCTGTAGCATTCACACAGGTTGGACAGGACACTGCTGAAGTCAATAGCATTCATATTAGCAAAGTTCTGTTGCTAAGGACCTGCCCCTCATAGAAATAGCAAATTAAAAAAAAAAAAAAAGAAAAGAAATAGCAAATTAAAATATAACTGGGTTCATTTGGCATTAATGCAGTTTTGAACCCTTCTCACTGGGAAGCAAGAGTAAGACGTGTTGGAATCAACGTGACATTTCAAAACAAGATCACTGCCTATTGTGACAACTGGATTCACTTATTAGTAAGATTCGGAGCTGTTGTAAATTCCGAGAAAGTATGTCAAAACAAAGTAATGTAAATGGGGAGACCTTCCCATTCCACACATCCGTTATTAGAGGAATACCCCCCTAGAAACATCTTTCTACAATCTGCATGACCTTGTGGTAAGTTATTTTGGTGTAAGTTTCTTAAATTGGTGATTTGAGGGTCGCTAGAGTAACCCTTTGTCATGGATTTTTACTTGAGTCCCCAGCCCATGTATATCAGACACCTAATAGGATACTGAGTCTGGAAATACCAAAATGAAGAAGGCACGAACATGGTATGTTGGCCCCAAAGAGCTTCAAGTGTAAAGACAGGGAATGCTAGATAATTTGTGATGCAACAGAAACTATGATGGCAAATAGCAAAAGCAACATGAGCTTCTTTCTCTTGAGGATTCTCTTTTTTATAGCACTTGGGGGACACATGCTCATATTCACTCTGAATGTTGTGCCCCCATGTGCTCGGGTCACTGGTTCACTTAGATAATGAAAGCAGCTTCTTTTCTTTTTTTAAAGATTTTATGTATTTGCTTATTTGACACAGAAAGAGCACGAGGTAACATAAGCAAGAGGAACTGTAGTGGGAGAGGAAGAAGCAGCTCCCCACTGAGCAGGGAGTCCAACGAGGTGGGGCTCGATCCCAGGACCCCGAGATCATGACCTGAGCCAAAGGCAGATGCTTAACCAACTGAGCCACCCAGGCACCACTGAAAACAGCTTATTTTAAAAGATTTTCTGGCTGGTTTTTTTTTTGGTTTTTGTTTTGTTTTGTTTTGTTTTTTTACAACATTACCAAGCTGTAAGATACCTGCACTACAAGGGTCTTTCAGTGACCTGGACTCCTCTCTTCTGGTGATCTGTCTTGCCCCTACCTTATTATCTGGGTCATTACTGACCTTGACATTACTCAAAAATTGCAACAACTTTATAACATCTCCCCAGCAGGATCTATCACTCTCATGGACCAGTGGGCTGCTGTGATATTCCAGGTTTCTCTTCCCTTTCCCAAATGGGAGTTTTATTTCAGGTTAACTGTTTTTGCCTCACCATTGAGTACAGGAGATGCGTTTGTGACTGGGTGCATTGGGGATGGCAGATACCATGTCTTTTTATTCTAAGTTGATGGACACAAGGAGCCATACCACATCTAACCTAGAGGACTACACAGTGTGCTCTAGGAGTACAAGAAAAAATAAAAAATATATGTAGTTTTAAACTTGGCTCATACAGTAAATTAGAAAGAGATGAGTGATTAGGAGAAAAGTAATCTGGGGAAGGGAGATTAGTTATGTGGGAGATGGAAGTTTTGGGTAGTTAGAGAAGAATTCACTAGAATCAAGTAAAAAACATGAGAGAAAATGCTAATACAGAAGAATAATTAATGAGATCCAACATTTGAAGAATTGACAGAACAGAGAAATAATAAAAGAAGCTTAAAGGAGAAAGTTATCCACACTACTTCATAAAGGATGAGAATAGATCTAATATTAGATAACTATATCCATGTAAACTATATGCTACAACCAGCAGTGAATGCTAGAAGCAATGACTTTAAAGTTTTGAGGAAAAGCTATTTTCTTCAAAACAGGTGAACCAGCCAAGCTATCAGTTAATTGCAAAGCCAGGATAATGACTGGCAGAACTCAGAAAGTGTACTTCCCAAGAACACTTTATTGAGTCTGTTAGTAAACCAGGGAAGAGGAAAGTGTAAGTTCCAGAAAATAGCAGATTCTACCAAGAAGGCAGTGAAGGGAGTCTAAAAATGACTGACCATTGCCCAGAAGAACTAGAAGACAGCTAGTCCTTTGCAAGAGTTGGTCCTAGAGAGAACTAGAAGGCAGTTAGTTAACAAGAGGATAAGTTAATAGAAGTCTTTAGAGGAAAAAAAAAAAAAAGGAAAAGTCCAAATTTAGAGGACATACTTGAAACATTAGAAAAAGGAAAGGATGTGATTAAGGTATATAATGCAAGGGATGGTGAAAAAGGAAACTAGAAATCTAGGGAAAAGAACAGTAAGTCATTAGAAAGAGAATATACCCATAATATGTTACTCAACGTGGTGATTAAGGACATTTACATAGTCATAAAACACAAACGTCATTGATTTATTTTTTGCTCTTAGAATCAACTTATATTCAAGTACTGAGGACTTAACTATGAGTATAGAGCTCAATATAAAAAGATTATTTACCTTGAGAATGCAACAATAAAAATGTCAGTCAAAAGAAGAACATGAGAAAGGCCGAAGAAGTAGAAGCAAATATAAGCAAAACATATAAATAGTATGCCTAGAGATTCTGTGGAAGGTATATAATAAGATGCTGAAAAATAGGACTTAAAGGCTGGAAAGAGAACAGGCAAGATTCAGTTTTAAGCAGATAATTAATGGGATTTAATAATTAAATGAATAGATGTCAAGGGTGTGGAGATGGGTTAGAATAGAATATGGCTCCAAAGTTCTCCCCCTGAATGAGGAAGACTGATGGTACCACTAAGTTGGATGGTCAAGTTCCTGAGGACAGGAACCATCTGTTATTGAACTAGTAGATCAAGAAGAGAGGATTACAGGAATTGGGGAGGGGTGCTGGGGAAGGAGAGGGAGAATGATTGATTAACCAAGGTTAATCCCTTTTCATGAAGGGAAGAGATGGGCTCAAGATCACAGGGAGGATATAACCTTGAAAAGAAGGAAGAAAAATAGAGGATTCATAATTCTGTAAGACTACAGTGAATTTGGAGGGTAATAAGATCAGAGCAGAATCACCTGGAGAGATTTAAAAATTCCCAAGAGCCAGGCCACATCCTAGACCAATTAGGTCGGTATCTTTAAAAAAAAAAAAATGACATCCAAGCATGAACATTTTTAAAGCTTCCAAAGTGATCATAACATCAGCCAAGGTCTAGAGCTACTGAATTAGGTGATACAGCTTCTGCCAGTCAGAGCTGAGGCTGCCTGCTAAGGGTGAAATAGAAAAGTTTAGAGGCCCGAAAAGAAAAAGCAAATAAACAAGCAAACAAAAAACCCAAACCAAAACCACATTTATAGCAGCTGTAATAGGGAAATCCAAACGGATCCTAGCAGAGAAGGATAAAAGTCTTGGTCAGCAGCAATGGGATCTCCCGCTTTGGCACTGCCCACCCCGCACCCCATGCCCACCCCTGCACACTCTCAGTGAAGGATACTTGGTTTGGGAACAAACTCAATACTAGAAAATGTGATTTTACCCTCCTACCTGAAAAAGTGATGTAGAACAAAAGTAGGCCTTAGCCACACAGCCAAAGAGGATATTGTGAATGTCAAAGGGATGTGTGCATCTAGGGACTTGCTAAAGAATTGGAGAAAGATTAACAGTGAGGTGCAAGGTGCCTGGTGACACATAAAGTCAGAGGGAATTTGGGAAAAGGGACTTTGTGACTAGCCCAAAGGATGAAACCAAAGGAAAGAAATATTTAGGAGAATAAGAGATTTTGGTTGGAGAGGTAGGAGTCAACACTTGAGATGTTAGCAAGATAAATCAGTTCTAGATCCCAGGCATAGCTATACTGTTGAGTGGTTGAGAACATAAAAATAAAGGCTATTGAAGGCAAGGAAATAAACGGGTTACGAGCATCTTCAACAAGACGGGAGAGCCAGGAAGAATGCTATAAAGATACATTGTGGAGAGAGAGACTGGACACAAAGCAGGTGTTGAAGTGAAGGAGATGGTGGCTATCTAAAGGAGGGGCTAACAGAAATGGGAAAAGGATGGTATGGTGATGAGTTAGGGATCGCAGAACACCTTTCCTTCAGGATTACAATCCACTGAGAAAGTGACTTACCTATTCAGTAACCATCCTTAGGAAATCCTAGAAAAATGTATATAGAAGCCATATGAAAATTTACCTCACACATGAATTACAGGCCTGTAACATCAAGGAATCCGTTCTGCAAATGAAGACATTTAGAGATATGCCTTAGACTCTGGTATTTATGGAAGGTGTTCATTGCTTGTTATAAAAAAAAGAAAGGAAGCATCCTACATGTCCGTCAATAGTGGAATGAAGAGAATAAATGTGGGTAAAATAAATAAGAGAAAATTTTATATATGTAGGTATAATTGTCTAAGTATGAGATGGTTCTTATAATAATAAGTTTTACAAAGAAGTAGAAGAAGAAAAAGGAGGAAGAGGAGGAAAGCTGCAGAGTAATACAAAACACCATTTTTACACATTTTAGGAAACACATGTGATAATAGGATAAATTAAGGACTGGAAAGGGAAGCCTGGGTGGCTCAGTGGGTTAAACCTCTGCCTTCCTGGGTCCTGGGACCCAGCCCCGTGTCAGGCTCTCTGCTCAGCAGGGAGCCTGCTTCCCCCCTCTCTCTTTCTCTGCCTGCCTCTCTGCCGACTTGTGATCTCTCTCTCTCTTTGTCAAGTAAATAAATATAATCTTAAAAAATTTGAGGACTGGACAAATAGCAAATTCATGATACTGGTTACATCTGGCAGTGGGGGGGGGGAGGTCTGAGGCTTAGGGGTGGGGTTGATGCTGGAGAAGGACACAAAGGTTTTAAACTATTGCAAAAAGCAAACAATTGAGGAGAATATGATAATATTTGTTAATACTGAGGATCAGTAAATGACTGTTTTAAAATATTTTTCCTGTATTTTGTGATAGGTACATGTATGAATTCAAATAAAATTCCTTCTATGGAAACACTTGCATTCAGAAATGCTAACTCTTCAGGGCGCCTGGGTGGCTCAGTGGGTTAAAGCCTCTGCCTTCGGCTCAGGTCGTGATCCCAGGGTCCTGGAATCAAGCCCCACATTGGGTTCCCTGCTCAGCGGGGAGCCTGCTTCCCCCCCCTCTCTCTCTGCCGGCCTCACTGCTTACTTGTGATCTCTGTCTGTCAAATAAATAAAAAATAAAATCTTAAAAAAAAAAGAAAAGAAAAAAAAATGCTACCTCTTCATCATTCCCAATATCATTGAGAAGGACAGCATCCAACTTATTTCCATTTTGCAGGTGACAAAATGAGGCTTTGGAAGAGGAGGGCTAGTGTGGAGGGGAAGATGGGACAGGATGTGGGATGTCTATAAATGACCCAACCCAAGACTCCTTAGACACCAAATGCTTTTTATTTTACACTTCTATAAAATAATTTATATGCACAATTCCCACTGAGTCATGCTCTTCTAAGACTGTGCTCCTAAGGTTTGTGCTCTTCCAAGGTTTGGTTCAATGAATGATTCAAACTAGTCTTAGGATATACTACAGGACAGTATTTTGAGTCTGAGATTTAAAAAGAGATCTGTTTTGGGTCATTTTCTTTATGTCTTTTTCTAGGACCTTTACCTTTTCAAAGAAAAAATTCTAATTTCTACCTAACAACTTTCTCTGGAAGGTTCTCTTTCTCCCAGCCCATTCACTGTCACTCAAACATGAGAACTTATATGTTCTCTTTAAATATTTCAATTTCCCTAGAGAACTACAAGTGCCTTATCAGTCAGCAAGAAGTCAGGATGGTAAGACTCAGGGAACATCCCACTGATATAAGGGGGCAGGTCCAGTGAAGCATTTATCTTTAGGTAGAAGCTACTCCCTCTCCATGACGACTATTTGAGGACCTGTATTTCTACCCATCACCAGCAAAGGAGTGAATCTTCAAGGGGCACCAAATTAAAGAATGGATGTCTCAGGGATTACCTCGCTACGCTTAAAGGGCCAGTAGCAATTTTTAAGATCAAAATCACCCCCACGGTTCCTTAATTCCAAGGGTAGTGAAAGCTGTTTATGATACACTGTAGTCAGAAGAGTAAAATTTTAGTTATATAAAATGAAAAGGACCCTTAGTGCCGAAACTTATCAATTCATTTCACTGAAAGAATATTCCTGGTGCAAATCAAAGAATTTGGATTATGGAAAAGAAATCTAATAGAGCTTATTTTAAACCCTGTCTTTTGTATAAACTATTAAAAGCCTATTTTCTTTTCCCCATCTTTAAAATAACAATAGTGGATGTTAAATCAAATGAGAGAGTGAGCTTGAAAGCACTTTGAAAAGCAGAAAGCAGAATTCTAAATGTAACCACTCCTGTTCATTAATGATAAATATTACTGAGCAAATTTGCTATGTGCAAGGCATATCTGAACATGCATTATCTCACTGAATGCCAGCAGCAGCTCCAAGGGGCAGACTCTATGGTTTTGTCCATTTTACAGATGAGGTGACTGAGGATTGGTAAGTATCAGAAACTTGCTCAAGGTCTCAGGAGGTCTAAGTGGGTTAGTACCTTGATGTTTGACTCCAAAGTCCCTGCTCTTACCTATTCACTATCAGAGTTTACAGGGGATTCAAGAGAGGGGTCTCTGTTACCCTCTTTAACAATCTTTGTTATTAGGGAAGTTTTAGTATCAGTTATAAGTTAGTGTACTAGTGTATTCTTTCAAGATTTATTATATATACATTATAAATAATATTTATATATTCAATATTTAATAATATATATTCATTAATATGATATATATTTTCAAGATTTATTATGTATTTATACATATTATATATGTATATGTATATATACACACACACAATGTGTGTGTATAAGTAGCAATGACAGAAAAATTCTGCCTTTGCCCTCAAGTGGCTCAGTTTAGCAGCAGAACCAGTAGAGATGCAGAAAAACAGGGTGTAGCCTAGCAAGTGGCTGGCAGCCTTTGACTTGTGCAGTGTGCAGGACCCTATGCTTGCTTTAATGCTCTGGGGTTACCGTTTTGAAATTCTTGATAATTTTTTAAGAAGGCAGCCTTCCTTTTCATCTTCCCCTGAACCCCACAAATTATGTAACAGGTCCTCATTCTGACAGAAAAGCAAATGATGTCCTACAGGAGCCAGGGCAGGGCTGGGGGAATCGGACAAGTATGGCAGGCGGGGGAGGTGAGAAGCCTCATGGGCACAGCACATCTGGGGGTGCTGAATGTCCAGTGGACCGACAGGACTCCCCTGAAGGAGCCACACTGGGTTCGAAGGCAGAAGCTATGATGGCAATCTGGGCCGGTGGGGTTCTTGGGCACCACTATTAAAAATCTAGGATGAGGGAGGGGACGGAGTCCAGTTGCCTGCAGCCCATGAGGACAGCATGATAGGAAGGTACTGAGTTAACCTGAGCTAGGACTCTACTACCTACTTAGCATGTGTCAAGGAATAATAATAACAACTTCATAGTGTTTACTAAGGGCTTGACTCTAATCTAAGAGCTTACTTGGACCGAACTATTCAATTTCCCCAGCTACCTGATGTGGTAGATACTGTAGAAAATAACAATTTTCCTTTAAAGAGGATATCAAGGTATAGAGAAGTTAAGTTACTTTCTCAACATCACACAGCAAGCAAATGATAGAGTGAAGATTTGAACCCAAGCAGTCTGTCTCCAGTTCGTGCTTCTAGCCACTCCAGTGTACCAGTGCATTATTCTTTCTAAAATCAATACACTCCTATGCTTATGATGAAGATAAAAATTCTTAATATGGGGTGGGGGGCACCTGAGCAGCACAGGCTGACTCGGTCTGACTCTTGATTTCAGCCCAGGTCATGATCTCAGGGTTGTGAGATCAAGCCCCATGTCAGGCTCTACACTGGGCATGGAGCCTGCTTAAGATTTTCTCTTCCTCTCTCTGACCCTCCCCAACTCCCTTTCAAAAAAAAAAAAAAAAAAACAAAAACGTAACATGGACTAACCATCCTGGACTGAACTCACTACCTCTCCAGTGTCATCTCTCTCACTTGTTCTTTATTTCAGATGCTGGAGCTATGCAGCTTCCTCCTGCTTGCAGCTCACTGTATTTTCCCAGGATGACCACCATGATATGTTCTAATCCACATTCACTTCTTCGAATGTGACAGTGAAGATCCTTCATGAAGACATGAGGTCTGGGTCCCCCTCTCCTTTGAATATGGGTGGACCTATGGTTACAGCAGGAATGTTGCTGTCTGATATACAAAAGGAGCCCATAAAGAATAATACAACTTCCATCACATTCTCCTAGGATGCTAAATCCAGTTCTCGTGTGGTAAGAACTGGAGAGCTCACATGGGAAGTCTTTTGGATCTAGGTATTTTGGTCCACAGCCAAGCTGAGGGCCCCGTGGACAGCCAGCATCTCATTGCAGATGGATGAAGAAGACTTCAAGAGGACTCCAGCCCCAACCCTCTCCATGGCTTGGCCATGACCCTGAGGAAGAACTGGTTCACTGGGCCCAGCCAGTCCCTGGAACTGTGAAAGGTAATCACAAAATGATTGCTGTGTCCAGCCACTGAATTTTGGCGGTGACTCTTACATGGCAGTGGATATTGGAAGAGGACTTCTGCTCCTGCTGTGTTTTCCGTCCACATTGCTCTCACCTTCCTCTTTTCCTACACAACTTCCCTACACAAACGTAAATATCATAGAAACCCCTCCAATGGCATCCCCAAGCCACCCCACCCCCATCATGGTGCTAGGTCATATTGCTTTGTCATCGTCTCTTGGAATCTTCTTCGTTTCTTTTGGAGCAGGAACCACAAACTTTTTCTGTCAAGTGTTAGATAATAAGTAAGTTCAGCTTTGCAGATCACGTGGTCTCCATTTTCAACTACTGGATTCTATTGCCTAGGTATGAATATAAGTGACAGTATGTAAATGAACAGGCAGGGCTGTGTCCTGATACACATTTGCTTACAAAGGCAGTCAGGGATCAAATTGAGCCCAATGGCCATAGTTTGAAAACATCTGCTTTAGAGCAAGAGTTCTCTGCAGAGCAGAGTCACTTGGGGAGCATCAGAAACTTCCAAAACTCAGGCAACACCCCAGATTTTTTGGAAGAGCTGCCACAGGTATTGGGTAAATCTAATGGGCAAGAAGCACTGATGGTCAAGGCTATCCAGCCTTGTCTCCACTCGTCATTAGGCATTCCTCAGTGTGTCTGCAGCTTTGGTAACGACTCTTAGCAGACTGCAAACTCGTGAGAGCAGCTTTTACTTTGGATTAGATCCCTTGGACCCAACCAGTGTCTAGGACATGGCCTGCTCCATGGTCATCAATTAGGCAAATGAATAATAAATACTGGTTGAATGAACATGTTGAACCTCCCTCAATCCCCAAATCTTTAACAATTTTTCATTTTTTCCATGATTCTATTCAGGCATACTCTTTTTCTGTCTTACCACAGGTTCATTTCTGGCTCTTTTTTCCTCCTCAAAATTTACTTAATCTACCTCGCACCATATCAGTCACAGCTGACCTTTCTTGTCTGTTTCAGCTGGGTTTACCTTAATTCAAGTCTTCACCAATTTTTCCTGGATTCTTCAGAAGTCTTAACTGCTCTCTCCACCTCCTGATCTCTTCTCCTTCTCTCCCTCCCTCTCTCCCTCATCCATTCTGGAGCAGAACAATGTGGGTTTTGGTGCCACGAGTGCCATGGGTTTGGACTGAGGTCTAGATACCAGGATGCTCTTGGTCGGGGAAGTCATCAGTATCTCTGAGCCTCTGTTTCTTTATTTGAGTCATGGGGTTGAAACATTCTTGTGAGGAGTTGGCAAGCTACTCCGAATGGGCTAAAACTGAGCCAGCCCCACAGCAGGCATCAGTGCCCGTTGTTATGTTCACCCTTCATCTCAGCTGGCTTCCCTGAGACACTTCCCCATCCCGCCCCGCCACCACACAGTAGTTTTGTTGACTCTGTTTTGTTGGCTCTGATAGCCCCATGGTTGCTATATTATGCCCTCCACAGCTAGCAATTTTAGGATCTGTGCGATCCGATCCCAGACAACTTTTCTTTACAAAATTTCCTCACGTTTTAGCCAAACTGAATGGCTTGTTCTTCTATCATCCTTTCTTTCCTGTCTTTCCATGCCTTTACCATTGCTCCACCAACCTTCACTGGACTCTGAATCCTGGCAGTTGAAATTGGGTTCATCTTTTCAAGCCCAGCTCACAAGCTACTGTGCTCATTAAGACTTTCCCTCTTCCCCCCATACATTCTTTCAGGGTTCCCGCTGATCAACCCCTCCTTCATGGCATTATATGTCTTGTGCCAGTATTATCGGTTTTTACGTATTATCAGGTGACTTTTGGAGCTACTGCCTAATTAAATTTTGTGTATCCTTGGTACATTTTTCTAAACCACAGAGCTAATCCAATAAATCTTGGGATACATTTCTCACTGAATGAATGCACCCAGTTCTACAGTTGGGACAAAGGGATTGCCTTAAAAGGAAAAATCTTGGCAAGAAACCATACATGATTTTGGAGGTGATTCAAAGTTGTAGTTCTAAAGTTGAAACTGGATTCCTCAAGTGCCAGTGGCAAAGACAAACTGTGTGGAGAACAAATGTACCTTGTTTGTAAACAGACTTTGCAAAGATAAACCAGTTCATCTCCCATATGTGTTTTCCAGCTGGAGCTCATAAGCAATTTCCCCAGAGTTCAGGCTTTGGTGTGGGGGTATCCCCCCTGCAGATTAAGCTTTGCTGCCTTAATGCATAACACACCTCTAGATTAGGTTACAGGGCGACTCCACATGCTGCCAGAAGGGGGTTTGCCCTGGAAAAGGTGTAACTGCCAAGATCTCTCTATACCCCCATCCCATTTCTTGCTTCTTACTGAGGGTAATTGCAGACACTTCTGAATATAACTATAAATGTGGTCTGTAGATTTCTTCTTCTACTTTAGTCCTGGATAAGTAGTGACTTCTCTGCCCAAGCTCCAGATTAGACTGTCTCCTGCACGTCTGTGTTACGAACTCGTTCTTAAACTGAACTGAACAGATTCCATGGCTCAGAGCAGCGATCGTGGGTGACTGGTTAAAAAGGAGTAATATGTGACCAATGCCAAACTTTAGCAAGTCTCTTTGTCACCCTGTGGAAATCCAGACATGTCTGGGTATGAAAACTGTTTGGGTCTCATGTGGATTTTGTTGTAATGTTTAAAGATATATTTGTAAGGCTGAGTTCCTGGGTAGCATCCAAAGCAGGGGAGGTGCCTGCTTGGATGCTGGTTCTGGAAATAGCTTTTTGTATAACCTAAGGCAACCAGCTGTTCTGGTTTGCCTGGAATGGAAGAGTTTCCCAAATTGTGGGATATTCAGTGCTAGAATTAGGGAATTAGGGAAGTCTAGAATTAGGGAAGTCTCAAAAAACTGGGAAGAACTGATCACCCTAATAATAGCTGGTAGATTGACAAAATTACATAAAAGAAACTTTAAAAAAAAAAAGATTTTATTTATTTGACAGAGAGAGATCACAAGTAGGCAGAGAGGCCAGGCAGAAAGAGAAGGGGAAGCAGGCTCTCTGCTCAGCAGGGCTCCTTCTAGGACCCTGAGATCATGACCTGAGCCAAAGGCAGAGGCTTAATCCACTGAGCCACCCAGGTGCCCCACATAAAAGAAACTCTTGCTTAGGCACCAGAGTGTGCCAGAATATTTAGTTGAACACTGTGTGTCAACTCCATGTAGATTTCCTTAAGCATATTTGTGTGTCTATGTCTCACCCTCATATGTTCATATTACACACATTGCTATTAGATGGAACCATAGGAATTGCCCAAATGGCCAAAGGCACTGGAGACTACACAGCTTTCTTTGAACAGCAGATTCTTATTTCATGCCTCCTTCCACCAGGCCAGTTCCCTTCTAAGAAGGCGGTGACTTCAAGAATGATCTTGCACTCCAAGGCATTTAATTAAATACAGTTGCTTCTCAACAGTTTGTTACGAAAAATTACAAACATATAAAAAATTGGGAAGAATTTTATAGTGAACATCCTTATTTCCACAGCCTAAATTCTGTAACTGTTAACATTTTGCCGTATTTGCTTTATCCCATTTCTATCTGAACAATGGTCTATCCATCAAACTATCTTATTCTTTGGATGTACTTCGAAGTGAATTGCAGACAACAGTACCCTTCACCCCTAAACATTTCAGCATGCATATCATTAACAAAAGTTCAATACTTATTTGCATGCTTTTAAAAAAAGATTTTATTTATTTGAGAGAAAGCAAAAGAGAGAGCATGAGCGGGGCGTGGGGTAGGTGAGTGGAGAGGCAGACTCCTCCCCCCAGAGGGACAAACAGACTCCTCGCTGAGCAGGGAGCCTAGTGCAGGGCTTGATCCCAGGACCCTAGTTCATGTAAGACTTCTTTTACCCAGTACAAACTTTTTGAGATTTATACATGTTTTTGCATGAATCAGTAGTTTCTTATTTGCATTGTATTATCAAATAAACACAGGCCAATCTGTTTATCCACTTTCCTACTGATGAACAGAGGAGTGGGTTGTGGATGGGTTATTTCTAGTTTTTTACAATTATGAATAAAGCCGCGGCGAACATTCTTTCTATAAGTCTTTCTTCCTGTATACATATGTTTTCCTTTCTCTTGGTAAAAACCTAGAATTGGGATGGCTCAATCACAGGCAGGTATTTGTTTACCTTTAAAAGAAGTTCCCAGAACATTTGCCAAAGAGGTTGTATCCCACCAGCATTGTATAGGAGTCCTGGTTACTCCATGTCCAAGGTAGAATTTATATCTGCCAATCTGCCGTTTTCTTACCTGCTTTCTATTTGCCTAAGTCTTTTTTTGTTCCTGTATTTTTCTATTACTCTTATTTTGTTAAACACTTATTTTCTAGTGTACCAAATTAATTCTCTTGTTTCTTTTACTATTTTTTTGAGTTATTATCTTGTTGGTTGTCCTAGGAACCATAATTTATATCTAAATTTAAACATGCTAGCTCTGATTAATACCAATTTAATTTCAACAGTATACAAAAACTTCATGTTTATATAGCTCTATACCTTCCCTCCTCCTTTGTACTATTGCTGTATACAAATCATATCTTTATACTTTATATGCCCATCAATACAGATTTATAATCACTGGTTTTTCAAGTTGTCTTTTAAATCAGATTAGATTACCAAAAAAAAAAAACATTAAAACAAAAAAAATAAATTTATATTGTCCTTTATATTTATCTGTGTAGTTACTATTTCTGATTCTTATTTCTTCACACAGGTTCCAGTTATTTTCTAGGGTCCTCTCATTTCAGATTGAAGGATGCTCTTGAGCATTTCTTGTAGGCAGGTCTTCTACTAACAAACTCTCTCCATTTCTGCTTATTTGAGTATGTGTTAGTTTCTCTATTTTTGAAGCATAATTTTGCTGGATATAGAATTCTTATTTGACAGCTCTTTGAATATTTTATGCTACTGCTTTCTGGCCTTTATGGTTTCTGCTAAAAAGTCAGCCATTAATTTTATTGATGAGCATTTATACATGATGAGTTGTTCTCTTCAGCTTACAAAATTCTTTCTCTTTCTACAGATGAATGATGATGTGTCTAGGTTTGTACATCTTGAGATTATTTGGAGCTTGTTGAGTTTCTTGGAGACGTAGATGATGGTTTTCATCATATTTGGGATTGGTTTTAATCATTATTTCTTCAAATATCCTTTTTTTTCCCTTTCTTACCTCTCTTCTGGGACTCCAAGTATGTATGTTGGTATGCTTGATGATATCCTGCAAATCTCTGAGGTTCTGATAATTTTTTTCATTCTTTTTATTTCTGTTCCTAAGGTTATACAATCTTAATTAGCCTATCTTCAAGTTGACTAATTTTTAATTCTGCCAACTCAAATGTACTACTGAGTTCCTCTACTGAATTTTTTATTCGAGCATTTATACTTTTCAACTCCATAATTTTCATTTTTTATATAATTCATATTTCTTTATTGCTATTCTCTATTTGACGTGACACTGTCTTTAATTTTTCATTTTATTCTTTGGACATGGTTTGCTCTGGTTCTTCAAACATATTTAAATTAGCTCATTTAAAGTTTTGGGTAGTAAATCTCACATCTGGGCTTCCTCAGAATTCTTTCATTTCTGTATGCTGCTTTTTTCCCTGGGGTAGGGCCCTGTATTAGTCAGGGTTCTCCAGAGAAACAGAAGGAGTAAATATCTATATATGCAATTGCTACCTTTAATTTACCCCAAGCTCTGTTTCCACATGCTGCCTCATGTACAAGGCTATATTCCCTTTTGTTTCCACTTTTTCACTTGTTTCTCACTTTAGTCTTTGCTCATAAGGATAGGATTCGGACTTAGCCTTCTCAAGGCTGCCACCTGGGACCTGGCACCCGGGGATCACTTTTTTCTGATCTCGCGCACTCTGTTGCCTATCCTGAGCTACAACTACTACTGACCATCTTGTTTCATGTTTAATATAGCCCACGCTCTTCCCATTGATTCATTTCTGACTTTCGTTCCTTCTATATTAGTCCCTCCTAATTTACTGGAAGGGGCTGTTCAGCTCCCTTACTAATTTTTATCAGAAAGAACAGTCATACTTTCTCAAACACAGGCCCCATCCTGTATTTTCTTATTTCCTGTTCCCAAATGTTTTTTTTTTTTTCCTTTCACAATTGTAAGATAAGAGACACAATGCTTGTATTTTTCATGTAAGGACTATTATTCATATTCAAATTTGTGCTGTTGGAAGACCTCTTTTTGAATCTTTTTGATCTCCCACCATGCCAATGTGCATAAAAATTGTCTTAGTTAGAGATCTACAAGCTAAAACTCAGCAGCATGTACATCAAAACCCCATTTAAGAACTGGTTGGTTAAAATTGTTAGCAAAAAAATTCAAACTAGTAAGATCTTTTTTTTTTCATACATCCTTCTCTGCATTTGAAGATGTGTCATATAACACATAACTGAGATAGTGTGGGAGCAGCCTGGGAATGGTAACTGTGTGCCTAAAACAACAAAGACGTCACATAGCACTTTGGTTTAGATAAGTGAACATTTGGGCTGAGGACAAGATGTAGGCAAAGGATACTAAAGCTCCAACTAATTAGGGAGTTATCACTTGAAAAGTTACATAGCTCTGGGTCAGCGAAGTAACACTATCGAAGGAAACTTCTGGGAGCCATCTTGCTTTCATTTCACAGTCTTTTGATGACAGAATAAGCAGGATGATGTGGTAGCATGTACCCTGAAGTTCACTGCCCTTTCCATGTTGGTGACAAAATAAAAAGATCATGAAGAAATGGACAAAAACATTCTAATAGTTTGACATGCTCATGACTTTTAAATGGATTTTTGTTAAGAATTAACTAGACTCAGTTCAAATAACATAAAATTAAACTTCTTGTAAATGCTGTAAGCAAACAGTCCTCTTGCCCACTAAAGAGCTGAAATATATTCAAAATGATTTTGATGTTTGTTTTTCTCTGTCATATAAGGATTTTCCCAATAGCCATAGGAAATCAGAGCAAGAAACAGTGGGATGATCCTTCCATCTTGTTTTGCATCCTTTTTGCTTCTGAATATGTGATGTACGAATAAAGGATCTAACAAATTCCATTGTCTGTTTTTATTTAAGATATACCATGCTCATCTTCAATTTGCAGAGTATGGATGTATGTTTGGGAGACACATACATATATACATACATACACACACACAAAACCCATTCCTTATTGTAGAAATTTACAATCTAAAATATGGTTGTAAAATATGAGCATTCCATAACTAAACTTGGGAGAGAAATTAAGATAAGAAAGATTTCTTGGGGATGTAGTGATCAGGATTTCACTTGAAAGATTAGTCCTTCAAAAAACTTCTTCAAGGTATTCCTTGAAAGAGTAACATATTGACAGGTGAGTGGCAGAAGCACAGACCCAAACTGGAGGCTGACAGCCCACCATCACTGGGGCTGGTATAGGTCCCGCCTTGGTATAATAAGGGGTTCATATAGGGGCGTGGTAGGAGAAAACCGAAGCTGAGGCCATGTTGTCGTTACACATCAGATGTGTTCTTTGTACTTCAGGAGCCAGAGCAGCAGCAAGGGCACTGTGGCAGCAGCTCTTCATGGAAGGCTTTAACCCACTGAGCCACGCAGGCACCCCAATGAAATACTTTTTAAATTGAACCTTCTCTCACTGAAACAAAACTGAGGCAGATCCCCAAATGACACAACATAGAAAGATTTTAAAAGATAAACACATTAAGGGGGAAGTTTTTTTTGTTTTGTTTTGTTTTTTAAGTAATGTGGGGTTTAACTCATGACCCTGAGATCAAGACCTGAGCTGAGATCAAGAGTTGGATGCTTAACTGACTGAGCCACAAAGGTGCCCCAGGAAAAATTTATTTTTAATAAATAAAGACAAAGGCAAAATAAAGGTTGAATTGTAACTACTTTGTGAGTTTTAAATTTGGCTCTGAGCTTCTTAGCAACTAGAGAGGAGCAGTATTTATTTATTTTTTTTTTTTCCCAAAGATCTTATTTATTTATTTATTTATTTATTTTTCAGAGAGAGAGAGAGAGAGAGTGAGCCTGTGAGTGAGCAGGGGGAGCAGTAGGCAGAGGGAGAAGCAGGCTCCCCGCTGATCAAGGATCCTGATGCGGAACTCAATCCCAGGACACTGGGATCATGACCTGAGCTGAAGGCAGTCACCTGACCGATTGAGCCACCCTGGCATCCTAAGGGGAGCGGTATTTATAAGATTCACACACTCTATGACATTTTAATCTATAGGCAATTATTTTGATAGTGTTAAAAGTCTTCATTAACTATATTGGAATTAGAAAACAATTTTTTTTTAAAGATTTTATTTATTTATTTGACAGAGAGAAATCACAAGTAGATGGAGAGGCAGGCAGAGAGAGAGAGAGGGAAGCAGGCTCTCTGCTGAGCAAAGAGCCCGTTGCAGGACTCGATCCCAGGACTCTGAGATCATGACCTGAGCCGAAGGCAGCGGCTTAACCCACTGAACCACCCAGGCGCCCCTAGAAAACAATTTTTAAAAAGTCTTCAAGACTGGGGGAAAAAAAAAGCATACAACCCTGAATTCTAGTCCTAGCTCTGCCAGTAATTGGTGTTGATGTGAATCACCTTAATCTCACTAGGTCTAGTTTTCTCATATGCGATCTAGTTTTCTCATAGCCACAGTTTCTTAGCCAGCTCAGTCTGAAGAACACATCAAGCCCTTTCCAGCCCTAACAAGGACCAACCTGTCCCTTTGAGGTTTCTAATAGTTGTTGCCATCTGGGTTCAAATCCTAGCTCTCTTCCTTGCTGGGTGTGTACATGTGAGCAAGTGATTTAAGCAGTTTCCTCTCCTATAAAACTGAAACAATTATAAAATAGTATCTGATTGGTAGAGCTGTCTTAAGGCTTAAAATACATACAAAACCCTTAGCACATTGCCTGACAACCAATAATTGCTTGGTAAGAGTTAACTGTTAGCCCTCTTAGCTACCAGTGGGCAGCTCAGTCAAGTGCACAAAAGATGTAGGCGATAACCAGCAATCCGAAAGTGGGAATGCCTCTCCCAGCTACTTGGCAACCTCTAGTGTAAATCAACAGAAGAACATAGTTTCTTAGCCAGTATCTTTCAGACGTTGCTAACTTGAGTCTCAAAGTCAGAAATATAATTTATATCTTGACCTGCTACCCACATATGCATACAAGCGTATGACAACAAATTTTCATAAAACAAATCTAACCCTTACTATGCATTCTGCACTTCGATCTATCCTATCTCATCCTATTACCCGATCCTACTTTTCAGTACTGGTTCCTAGCTCCTAAACTGATTGTATGACCTCATAATGGCTCTTGACCGAATAGGTCACATTTAGAAAGGTACCAGACCAGCAAAAAGATCTGATTCTGGTCCAACAGGATTGAGTACAGGCTCAGAGAGCAGGGGTCCAGAGAGGGAGGAAAAGTTGCTGCCACACTTTCCACCCACTCTGATGTCAGTTTCAGCCCTCTAAATCCCCTGCCACACCCGCCACAAGGAAAAACACTAGTTATGCTGTAGCCAAATCCTAAATCCTAATGTATAGATACAAGCAACTCATTTCACTTTTATCCAGACTCTAAGATAAAACCCTCCATCATCAGATGTAGGAGTGAAGTGATAGCTTAAATATTTGTAGATCTCATTCTGCTGGGTTTTTGGTGTCCCACTTATCACTGGGTTAAAAGTGCAATCAGCGAGTGTAGCTTTTCCTGGCCCGCTGTCTACCAGCACTGCCGCTACCCACCAGCACGGGCGTGACTGTCATCAGCACACACCACATTTTTCATAATGACGATTTTTGCTTTTAGCTGATGAAGTACTTCACCATCTTGCTTTTTGGGGAGCACCAAAAAAGACAGTCTTAAAGAGCAAAGTGCAGAAAACAGTATGGTAATTCCATACATAAATCATTATTAGTGTTTCACCTCTAAGTTTTCTATGGAGATCAGCGACATTCTTATGCAAAGGGGTCATTCCGGATAAACATCTTCTCCAAAAATGCAGACAAAGCGTGATGCCGAGGGAGGAGGAACAGGACTGAGAAGCCCACCTGGGATTGCCGGGTCCAGAACGGAGAAGCAGAATTTGGGGGCAAAACTAAGTCACTGTGTGGCTTCCTCTTCTCAGAATTGTCTTATGCTATTCTTCATGTACCAAGAAAACACCCAGAGGTTTTTTAAATGTGCTCTGTTCAATTCAACATGTTCCTTCTTTCAGCTTCCAAAAGTTGTTTGATGTTTCCCCTCTACTCTCTACTCGAGAAGGCCCTTTCCGGGCTCGGTGATGGATAGAGAAGAGCTGTAAGGCATGGCTCCGCCTTGACGGGGACTGGGAAAAGAACAGCTAGTGTTTGCAAGCACTTACCGTGTGCCACGCGCTGTGCCGTTTTCTCTTTTGACTCATAGAGCTATTCTGAGAAGGAGGTACTGTGATTACCGCATGTTGCAGATGAAAACCTGAAGCTTAGAGTCTAAATTAGAGCCAGGCAGCAGGCTCCAGAGCCCACAGTCCTTTCCATGATGCATAAATGGGATGAAAAACTGAACTAAAGGTTGCAGTTTGACAGACCAAAGAGCCAAGCCATTAGCAATCACTGGCCGGAAACAGTTAAATAAGAGCTTTTTTTTTTTTTTTTTTTTTTTTTTTCTTATTTGGGTCCTTACAGATACACAACAACCCAGATTATTTTCAGAAATACATAAAAAGGTCCTGCACAAAAGTCTTTTTAGTGCCACGCAGATTAATAAGTAGGTCTTTTTCTCCTTGTGTTCATACTAACACGTAGCTTCTCTCCTGTTTAGTCAGGGTCACAGGATAAGAAAGCCTAAGGCTTACTTTCTAGATTAATCACAAAACATGTCCTTATCCAGAGCTGACTCTGTTTAAAATGTCATGTAGGCACCCTAAACACTTCTAGACTTATTACTTCACTCTATTATGTTCAAGGTCCAAGAGAAGTGTCCATTTTTTCCTTCACATTTCTATTTAAAACAGCTCTGCAAGCTCAGTGAATGTCACATTTCCCTTTTCCCAGACATATAAATTTGGATTTCCAAAAAATTCATGTGGGGAAATAATTTGCTCTGACTCATTGAAGGATGCCTGAAAGAAAAAAAGAAAGAAAGAAAGAAAGAAAGAAAATTCTTTTTTTTTTAAGTTTTATTTTTTGTTTTTGTTTTTTAAGATTTTATTTATTTGACAGAGGGAGACAGTGAGAGAAAGAACACAAGCAGGGTAAATGGGAGAGGGAGATGCAGGCTCCCCGCCCTGCAGGGAGCCCAACGTGGGGCTTGATCCCATGGCCCTGGGATCATGACCTGAGCTGAAGGCAGATGCCTAACGACTGAGCCACTCAGGTGTCCCAAGGCAGAATATTCTATTAGGAGAGCATTATGTGCATGATATGATTGGCTATCCCGGCTGCTGCTCAATCAGGCAAAATGGGCACTGATGAGAACTGAAGGACTCCAACTACCTCGATATTCTCACAGATGAACTTGCCTCTTGGAGGCTTACAAAGCTTCAGTCTGTCAGGGATGAGACACATCTCATGCTAAGCTGTTAAGACCACCAGACTCACTCCTAGAGAAGCACATTTCTCAGACCTTGGTCTGGGGTCCTTAGTTGAGAGTCACTTAAAGAGCTTACAGAAATGCAGATTCCTGGGGCTCTGCCCTAAGTCCTAGGTGAGGCTCTGGAGCAGGCATTTTATTTTATTTTTTATATTTTGGGTTTTTTTTTTTTTTTTTTTTTT
>NC_081561.1:105172922-105389852 GCF_022355385.1 Mustela nigripes
AGGATTTTGATGGATTCCTTTCGTACATTGAGGTCCTTCATCCATTTGGAGTCTATTTTCGTGTGTGGTGTAAGGAAATGGAGTCTGCATTTTAAACAAACTTCTCAAGTGAACACATTTTGAGAAATGCTGCTCTCTATAGTAGCACCATGAACCTCAAGAGAATTACACACCACTGTGTTTGCAGTGCATACATTTTGAGAAATGACAAAACATTCTTCAGTGGTTTTCAAAGCAGTTTCTGTAGAGTAACAATCCCAAGAGATGATTTATAATGAACAATTTCCATGGTCAAATAAGTATGGGGGAATTCCTGCCAATATCCCTCCTCTTAGAGGTTTCTAAGATCATATACAAGGTTCTGAGAGGTCCTGCAGGAAAGAAACCAGTTGAACAACACACGCATTTCCAAAACAGATTTCCCAACAGGACTCCCCTTGGAGAGAACACTTGCTAATTTTCCATGTATTCTTTAGGCCTGCTTTGGGGAAATGCTGGTTACAGACTAATGGCAGGATTTCTAGAGAAGATGAAGGAGGTCTGGTGATTCAGGGTCCTTGCTTTAATCCTCCTTTTTAAGGGATCCTTACAGAAAGGTGAGAAACCCCACACTTATTAATTACACTTCACATCTGTGCGGTTTTTATGGTTCCACAGGCTCCCTTCCACACCTTTTCTCATTAAAAAAAAATCATCACATGATTCCTGTGAGCCAAGAAAATCAGGTATTATTATCCCCATATTACAAGTGAATAAATACGTTTATTGAGAGTAAAGAGTTTGCCTATATAGGTCATACATTTCTGCACCTTGTGCCTTCTTCAAATCATCCAAGCTTTTGATGACCTGGCAGCTAAGGTTCTAAAAACATATCAGCTTGGAGCATTTTGTTAAATTCACGAATAATGTTTTATCTTTTTTTTTTTTTTTAATGGGAATAGTGGTGATATTGACTGACCCCTGCTAGAAATAGCTGCGAGTTAATTTTCCAATAGTGGGAATGAATAGACTTGAACTTGGGCTCCCCTGCTTCTTCTCTCCTGCGCCCTGGAGAGCCCAGGTTATGACATAGAACAAGCCATGGCTAAGGGTGAGTTTATAGCTGGGAAGTTATTTCCATCCATGCAATTTTGTTTGAGCTTCATAAGACACGTACTAAATTGCTCCTAAACTGTGATCTGATTGCATGAGTTAACATATTCCATGGATATGACTGTATTTCTTATAGCAAATAAAACCTGTGGCCCTTAAGGGTTGTTATCCTAGTACCTTTGGTCTTCTCTTTTTTCCTCTAGGATATTTTTCCCCCTTGCACTTTTCCCAGCTTAACTTCTTGAGGGCCTATTCTAATTTCTTCTGGTACCAAGACTTAGGAACTTTCATTCACTAGCATGACTGTCAAAAATACAGTTGGACTGATGGCTCATTTTAAGATTCCATGCTTAAATACATCTGTAGCAAATTCTTCTGAACAGTGAGCATGGCTAAATGACATATTCCTAGATTTAGTATACCTTCCCCTGCCCTCTCTCATCCCTCATCCACCGTCCACCATTAAATCTTGATGTTTGTGGCAAGTTTGGGATGTGACTATAGTTAGGTGTAATCCTCAAGGATTATTAAACATGTATAACTAAACAAATTTCCCCCGAGTTTTAGTTTCTATATATTTTTTTCAATGTCAGAAAGATTGGCCAAGTTGTACCTGGCAACTCCTCCTTTTCTAGATTAAACGAGGCCTTGTTTTCTTAGGCTTTTTAACTATAAAAAAATGCAGACTTTTCTAGAAACACTCCATGCCCCACCCCAACCCTGTAGTCTATTTTGTTATAATGGATCCAGAGAAAATAAAAATGCTTGTTTGAAGTCTACACCATTCAAGGGTAAACTGTGTCTCACTTTGAGTCACATTATACGTTCATTGTATCTAGAAAAACAATTTGGATAATAAAAGTGCCAAATGTTAACTCAAGCTATAAACATATAATGGCATATTTACATCACGCATCAAACTTTTCTAGATTTTTTTCTTCAGGCTTCTCATCTTGCACTAAAGTTCTTAACCCATTTATTTTATGATTTATGGGATAGATTAATTATTTTTGATTAATAAAAATTGGAAACTTTAATTGGGCCGTATTTGCGGTTTGGTTGCATGAAATGAATCTACTGGTGATCAAAAATGTATTTTTAAAGGGAGTTTAGGCTAATATATCAACAAATGAGGAGCTATAAACATGATTAATATACACATTAGACTTTCCTTATCACATTCTGCTGGCAGTTTTTATCCGGTCACAGCGAAAATTCCATTGAGTTCTTTCTCCTTTTGTATAAAATACAGATTATGTGGAGACAGCAGTCTGAGCAACTGGAGTTTCATCTTGTCTGCCCATTAATTATTAATGCTGTTTCAGTCCTTCTTATCTATCACTGCTGAGAGATGGAGGGCTGTATTTTTATAGTCATTTTCCAGGAAAGATAGAAAGGAAGAAAGAGAAAAGAAGAAAGAGAAAGAAAAAGAATGATACCAGGCTGGATGGTGCCCCTGCATTTGGCAATAGAGCAAGGATCAAAAGGACTTTCATTTTTATGAAACTGTTAAAGATGAATGTTTTAACTCACTAATTCTCCTGTTGCATTCAAAGGGAGTATGATTTTTGAAGAGTACACCAAAGCTGAGAAAAGCACATGTCTATTTTGACATCTTTTTCAGACTATGGTGGTTTCAAAAGTATGGAGTCCAAGCCACTCTGAGTATTGGAGATTATAAGTTACCCCCAAATTTCAATGATACATCCCTGTGAGTTGATTTTGCTTTACGTCTCGATTACTTGAGTAATGGACTTAATGCTCCTGTAGCAGGACAATGCTTTGATTTAGAGCCAGGGCTGAAATATGAGGCACACTAGCGAGACACCTTGGGCAAGTGACTTAACGTGCTCAGTCTCAACTCCCTCATCTGAATGAGGATACCCTTTTCACAGGGTGGTGAAAGGATTGAATAAAGCACAGTGTTTCAAACAGGTTCCCATTATTGGCAGTAAACCCTGAAACTTCATTGCTTTTTTCTGTTTTCTTTACTAAAATCAGTGGAATGAATCACCCTAATTTTCAACAGGAAATAAAACAAAAACAAAAAAAGTTGATTCAAAGACTATTTGAACCACTTAAAGTGGGGACTGGGAAGGAATGAGGTGGAAAAAATGTAAGTAAAGTGCCGAGAGTAGGATTTCTAACAAATGACAGGAAAGCAGGGGATCTGACTTACTAAGTAGAAGAGGTGTCGGGGTACCAAGACAGTCCTCTTTTCTCCAATTACTTGATGACCCTAACTAGATCACATGCCATTCCCTTACATGTTCCATGTCTCCTATTAAATGTATTGAAGAAAAACTCCCTATTAGTGAATGTGTGGAAAATCTCAGAGCACATGGGAACAGGCACATATCACACAACTCCCATCTATAGGATAACAGCATTCCCCCAACATCAAGTTCAGTGGAGAATACTCCTTGTCCCCCAGGATCCACTATCCTTTTCATCCTGTCAGATAAAGAGCACTCACACACACACACAAAACACACACCCAGTTCTAGTAGGCTAGTAGCCCCTCAACCAGAGAACTTTTTTCTAGGTCCCTCTTACAACCAGGTGTGGCCAGGCGACTAAGTTATTGCCATTTAAAGGAGAGCACAGTTGGCATATGTAACTTCTGAGTCATGTCCTTAGAAAGAAAGTTGCTTGTCTTTCTTGTCTCCTTCCCTCTTCTCACAGTCTGGGTTTGGGGTAATGACCTCCTTCAACCATGTGGCCAGGGTAAAATCCTAGGAATTTGCAAATTAACAAAGTAGAAGGGACCTGAATCACTGGAAGACCTTGGGGACAAGAGGCACCTACCTATCTACTCCATGGACTGGAATGTAGAAAAGAAATCAATTTCTACAGTGTTTGATTTCATCCCACTTCGAGTCTTACTTTTTTACAATAACTTCCCTTAACCCTAACTAAACAGTGGGTCATATCCTTCTTAGGCAGTAGGGTTCTTGATGCAGATGATTAATGTGTATTTGTAACTTGAAAGAGTTGACCTGCTTCACGATGCAAATGACTCTGGTCAATCATTGTGATTCAAAGCAGAACATAGGTAATAGTTCAAAAATAAAGTCATTTTAAAACCTTTTTGGTATGCACTGAAAATTTTTGGCCATTAATTTATTCTTTATCTTTTCTGATTAAGGAACCAAGAGATGAAGGAAGCAAAACCGAGGACTATACAAACAGATTGCTTGCCTATCCTGTCCCGACTTTTGTGACAACAGTGCCTTTTAAAGACTCTGGGACAGAAAGTAATACTGTCAAGTCTAACATACCCGACAGCTGTTCGATACAAAGAAAGTACTGGAGGGTCCCTAACTCATTTTTCGGTACATACCACTACTTCCTAGATGACTCTGTGATTATTATTTTTATAATAAAAAATGTTATTTTTTATTGGCTGGTGTTTTGCCAGCCAACAGAAACACAATATTAGTCTATATACTAGTACTCATAAAACTTTAAGCTAGAGTAAGAACTGAATGTCTTTGAGCAGTCCTACAACCTAGTATGTGACTTATGAGAAAAATAACCATGATACTTGGAATAATAAAAGTATCCTTTAACCTCAAATGCATGGGCCTAATTCACTGCCTATATTTCAAAAGTTTAATGTAATTTTTGTAGTCGGGTAATGGATTTGTTTAGGAAAATGTAGTGGTTCACCTTGATTCTCTTTATAATGTGCAGCTGGGGACACTTGTAACTCTCCTCTCAGCGGGGGTGGGGGGCGGGGGGAGGTGGTGGTCAGTGAAACTAACTGGCCCACATTTGGCTCTGACAGAAAAATAGAATCCAAGTAACTGAGCTAATCAAACTGGCTATGTTAGAAAAAAAACAAAACAAAACAAAAGGAAACACGTGCAGTACCCTCAGTGTTTTACTTGGTTTGCTGTTAGCATCATTACAGCACTTCCAAACATGTTAAGAAAAGGAATATTCCGGGGCACCTGGGTGGCTCAGTGGGTTAAAGCCTCTGCCTTCAGCTCAGGTCATGATCTCAGGGTCCTGGGATCGAGCCCCACATCGGGCTCTGTGCTCAGCAGGGAGCCTGCCTCCCCCTCTCTCTCTGCCTGCCTCTCTGCCTACTTATGATTTCTGTCAAATAAATAAATTAAAAAAAAAAAAAAGAAAAGGAATATCCTATAGACCTAGATCATTGGGTGAGCTTTAATGGTTAACTGTCAGTTCATATCTTCATGAAAAATATTCTCAAACTATGGCGTACTCTTTCCATGGAATACGGCTGAGCAAATAGTGGCCACCTCGATGTTTCATGGTGTATCCAAGGCCTAAGAAGCACTCAGGGGCAAAACTGATATCTTAATGTTTTAACTACCAAGTGATCTTCCTGCTCTGATGAAACATACACTTTTAGTAACACTTCACAACTGATGATTTGGGAAGACACTAAAAATCTTGTGCAAGAACCAGTTGAGATGCTGCCAGATTCCTGAGTACATGGTTTTTCTTTGTAACATCTGAATTGGTTTCACCGGTGAAGCTATAGTCAACCTCGAAAATGTGGTAGTGAGAGATCTGGCTCTGTGACAGAAAGAGCCAAATCAGGAAATGAGGGAAAATAACAACCTAGGGAATAATGGCCAAGAGAGGAACATTAATACTAAATAATGAAGAAGAATGTAAACAGATAAGAGATTCAGAGAGCCCTAGATCTTTAAAAGGCTGAAAGAGGGATGGCAAAGATAAAAAATGATAAGACCTGTCAAAAAGAACAAAGTCAATGTGTGTACATTATTCAGTTTAAGGAATTAGAGTCATAAGGTCAAGTGTGGGTAACATTAAATATGAATAATGAGGAATAAAATAAGTAAAAAGCAAACGAGTTTCATAAATCAATTCCAGAGCAATGGGCCTGGGGGAGGAAAATGGAGAATGGAGGATAACCCACTGTAGCCTGTTGAAATGTCAAGATCTATTACCAATTACTAAATATCAATGCGTCCATACAAAATCCCAGTGTTTGGGGTCATAAAACTGTGCATTCCACTGACCAGTGGGAACTAGAGGATTTGCACTTTGAAGTGTACTTAAGCAAAACATAATGAAACAAAACAAAAGCACTGGCATTTGTAGCAGGAGGGAAATGTGTGTTAGAGGGCAGGTGGAGACCAGAAATACGGGAGCCTTGTCACAGTGCATTGTCTGAGATGGTCTGTGAGCCAGCCTTGGAGGGGACCCCATTTTTGCCTCTTCGGCTGTGTAGATGATGCTGGGGAAGAAGCTGCTGTAAAAGACATGCAAAAGGGAAAGGTCTGGAATGAAGATTTGGGCAAGAGTCCATATGCCAAGAGCTCTGGGCCAGAGCTCTTGCTCTCCATGCTCTTCCACTGGGAACTGTGCAGGCAGGAGAAACAGGGATGGGCCCCTTGAGGAAGGAGGGGGACACTGGAGTTGGCCACTAACAGCAGATTAAAACCCAATGTAAACAGTGTTCTGGACACATGTGGGTCGCAGAGAGAGTGGTGATGAATAAGCATATATTCAGACAAGGACTTCAAACGGGAGGAGGCTAAACAGTGATGAAAATGATTCAGTGCCTTCAGAAATGACTCATGAGATGCACAGAATGTGAAGAAAATAAAGAGGAAGTGTCCACATTTATCAAAGCACTTGACAAAGGATAGGGGGATGCCCAATTAGGGAGAACAAATCACTGGGACAGGGTAAGGGGAAGGAGAGAGGCTGTGGGCTGTGTGAGAAGAAAGCCAATGATGTAAGCAGCCCAATGGATCCATTCACTCCCACTGAATTATAGTGAACACAAACTCATCTTCCAGCTCTGGTTTTTATTCAATCCCAGAGAATACTGACTCCTGCTAGTACTGGGCTCTACCTGCTTTGCAGTCATTTCTAGTCACAGGCTCTTTCTGCCTTTCAGGAGAGCTGAGACCTCACAGGTACGTGCAGGGCTGGTTGACCAGGTATCTACACACCACCCATGGCCACATGCTTTGATGATCACCCCTACCTTGAATTATTCTTTGATGGTATTCTGAACTCATCTGAGCTAAACTTTTTTAAATAATATAATTAATACTTACTTTTTTGGATCAACAGTTCCAATTTTGATCTCCCTCTCTCTTTTTCTCTCCCTCAGTCCTGCACAATCTTTCTAAGCTACTTCTAGTGTCTATCGTGTTGTCTATGTGTTGGCACGACTAGAGAGAACAGAGCTCCCCACCACCTTATATTGAATGTGGAGGATGAGTGAGGAGAAAAAAGCCAAAACAAACCTTTGTTGTGTTAAGTCACTGAGGCTTTAGGGTGGATTTGTTACTGCAGTGAGTAACCTAGCTTGTGCTAATATTATATAATGTTTACTGTACATCTGGACCTACAGCCTTCAGAGTTTTATTCATCAAGAAATACCCATAGGATTAACATTATACATGCTTCTTTATCTTTTTACTGGTTTTCTGACCTTGAGTCTTGTTGAGTCAGTTGTCCCAAGCTGTGTTTTATAAATGAGAAATTCAGATTGTTTATCATTCCTTCAGCTACTGAGTATATATACTTATTTAAAGAGTGGTCTCTTTGGGGACACCTGGGTGGCTCAGTCAGTTAAGGGTCCAACTCTCAATTTTGGCTCAGGTCATGATCTCAGGGTTGTGAGATCCTGTCAGGCTCCATGCTCAGTGGAGAGTCTGCTTGGGATTCCTTCTCTCTCTCTCTCCCTCTGCTCCTCCACCCATTTCTCTCTTTCAAATAAATAAATAAATCTCTAAAAAATAATTAAAAAAATAACAAGTGGTTGTTTTTCTATGTAAAACAAAACTCTTGGCTACAAATTGTTGACTATAATTCTATACTATAGTCATATATATTTAAGCATGTATAATTTTTACAAAACTTCCAAAGATTCTTCTATGAAGGAATGAATGCAGAGTTCAAATTTGACTGATGCTAGGCCTGGAGAATCACACAGAAAGAAAGGGATGGCCAAGTTCAGGGAGTCCTGCTTGTAAAGGGCTGGGACACCAGCAGGAAGCATAGATTTCAGTAGCTCCTTCTCCAAAAGTTGGAGGGTTACCCCTTCATTTGGTCACAACTAGTCTCAGGTAAACACATTTCCTCCCATAGGTTTTGGACTAGTGTTTATTTTGAGACAGTATCTTATGGCATTTGAAAAAGGAAGTGTTATTTAAATCTCTACCATGCCAGTCTACCAGAGCTAGAACAAAATATCTCAGAAGGTGAAACCCTGTGGTTTGACACTGGGATATGAAGTACAGAGAAATATTAGTGGCATCATTGATTTTACATTTTTAGATTATGACTTTTCCTACAGATCCTAACATCCTGTCAGTTTTATCCTCTTTCCTGGGTCATTATTTAGGGTTATGTACTTCAACAATGCCTAGCACATGAAATATATTTAATAATTAAATCACTAT
This sequence comes from Mustela nigripes, assembly GCF_022355385.1. Classification (NCBI taxonomy): domain Eukaryota; kingdom Metazoa; phylum Chordata; class Mammalia; order Carnivora; family Mustelidae; genus Mustela; species Mustela nigripes. Next base: position 105,181,439 of record NC_081561.1, read on the forward strand.
TTGTTGAGTGAATAAATTAATCCATTAAAATGACACTAAAATTGTGCCAAAGTCTCTCTGAAACCTAGCAAAATTATTCATAGAATCCTCACAGACGTTTTGTAATTTAAAGGGACTTAAGACTGTGTAGTCTAGCCTCTACAACATCCCTTCTATGGGTATTTCCAACTCCTTAAACATCTCCAGTGTCACGAGACTCATTACCTTTCAGGATGGCCTTCTCTGTTTAGGATGAGTTCTGACTCTGATAGACACCTGCTCTCTCTAACTCCTACAACCTTTGTCTCATTAAAAAGGAAGTCCCAAATAATAATTTTGCATTAAGTTTTATTATACTCCAGCTTGTCCAGTGTCCTATCTTTAGCGGCTGGGGGCCCCCATCATGTGGCATAATTGACCTCTCTCAGAATTGTGGTTCTGCATTAGAACTTCCATCTCTCACCCTCTCCAACCCCCAATCAAATGCATCTCTGGCGTCCTATTTGAAAAACTTTGATATAAAGTCTGTACATTCTAACATAGATCTCCTGAGAAGAATGTCTTGCCCTAGGACATTTTTAAAGATATGAACTTGTATACCTTAATAGGTAGGAATGAAAAAGACTTGAAAGCAGGTGGAACCCTCTTTATGCCTTAAATCTCACCGCATAGGCAACTCTGTGTTGTGCTTGTATATGGAGTTGGTTCTTTTTATCTTGTTCTGTCTTGACCTTCCACTAGGGAGAAGACTAGAGCATTTTGCATTTTGCTCCAAATTCTCTGGCACTTCTCTTCGAACTTACTCAGTTATCTAGACAGATATTTTTTTTTTAATTGTTTACTTTTATTAAATACTAGAGCTATAAAAAGAAAAATATGTCTTCTTAGTTTTGAGAAATGCACAATTTCTATATCTAAAATTCTGTGTGTGTGTGTGTGTGTGTGTGTGTGTGTGTGTGTGTGTTAAGGGCATGCACCTGCCCATGCCTACATGTGTTTTCAGTAAGCGATAGGTGTAATGGATTAAGTGGAAAGAGGCTGAGCTCTGGAGTCAGGCCATCCAAGATTTGAATCTTAGTACATGTTCCTTTGAGAAATCACTTCTCTGAGTGTCAGTTTCCCCACCTGTAAAGTGGGTATAAAGATATTACATGCCAGAATGATTTTGGAGCTCAAATATTCTTTGTACATAGAAGGCACTGAGTCAATATTTATTTCCTTTTCCTATTCAAGAGATATTCTCGTGGTGAAACCTCTCATTAAAGATCACTAATTTCCTTGAAAAATAAATAGGTCTTCATTAACAAGTCTATTAAATAGCTAATACAAGAGACCTAAATGCATACTTTGCCAAATCTTCACAGATCTGGCAAGGGTTTTCTATTAAAGGCCATCCCAAATTGGGATGCTTAAGCACTTGTGGCTATTAACAAGTATGAAAGTGGCCAGGCTTCCACCATATACTTTGCCATCACACTGCTCTGGCTTGACTCAGGAGTATAACTTAATTTTGACTTTAGAATCTGATTGACTTCTGGAAACAAATGAGATTCATTCCAGCATTGCCCTTGAGACACTTTGCAGCCAGCTAAGTTCATTCTACAGCTAAAGCTAAACCAAGTGACCCTGAAAGCTGCTAAAGTCACTGCAGCATCTCCTAGAATCATTCTTTACCAAGACATGGGTACTCTAAAAGGGGCTTGCAAAATATCAGGCCTGCTCTGGTGCAGACTTATTCCCTCCCCTGTTACCGTCACCTCTGCTATTTATTTTACCTCTAAAATATGCTACCATCTTTTAAATTTTATTTATTTATTTTTAAAATTCAAGCATAATTAATGTAGTGATATATTAGTTTCATTTGTATAATATAATGGCTCAACAAAGCTATACATTACTCAGTACTCACCATGGAAAGTTCACTATTGATCCCCCTCACTTATTTCACCCATTCCCCCACCCACCTCCTCTCTGGCAACTGCCAGTTTGTGCTCTATATTTAAGTCTTTTTTGGTTTCTTTTTTCTTTATTTGTTTGTTTTGTTTTTTAAATTCCACATGTAAGTATAATCGTATGCTATTTGTCTCTCACTGACATATTTCACTTAGCATTATACCCTATACGGGACCATCCATGTTGTTGCGAATGACCAGATTTCATTCTTTTCTTAAGGCTGAGTAATATTCCATTATTTGTGTATAGATATATATGTGTATAGGTATACAGAGATTTTATCTCTATACTTTATCTTATAAAATCTCTATATATCTATATACTATCTATTGCCATCTCTCTATATATGTATATATATATCTATGCAAACCCACTATATATATACATATATATATATCATATCTTCTTTATCCATTCATCTATTGTTGGACATTTGGGCTGCTTCCATAATTTGGCTAAATTATTTTGTTAAATAATGTTGCAAGAAACATAGAGATGCATATATCTTTTCAAATTAGTGTTTCCATTTTCTTCAGATAAATGCCCAGTGGAATTCCTGGATCATATGGTAATTCCATTTGGAATATTTTTGAGGAACCCCCATACTGTTTTCCACAGTAGCTGTACCAGTTTGGATTCCCACCAACATGTACGAGGGTTCCTTTTTTTCTACAGACTCACCAACACTTGTAGTTTCTTGTGTTTTTGGTTTTAGGCATTCTGACAGATGTGAGGTGGTATCTTATTGTAACTTTGATTTGTATTTCCCATATGTTGAGTGATGTTGAGCATCCTTGCATATGTTTGTTAGCCATTAGTATATGTTATTTGGGAAAATGTCTATTCATCTCTTCTGCCTATTTTTTTAAATTGGGTTATTTGGTGTTTGGTGTTGAGTTGTGTAAGTTCTGTATATACTTTGGATATTAACCCTTTATCAGATATATCATTTACAAATATCTTCTCCCATTCAAGGAGTTGTCTTTTTTGTTTTGTTGATGGTTTCCTTCACTGTGAAAAAGCTTTTTATTTTGTTGTAGTCCTAATAGTTTAATTTTGTTTTTGTTTCCCTTATCAAAGGATACATATCTAGAAAAATTTTTTCATAGCCGATGTCAGAGAAGTTACTGCCTATCTTTTCTTCCAGGAATGTTATGGTTTCAGGTCTCTCATTTAGGTCTTTAATCAGTCCATTTTGAGTTTATTTTCTGTATGGTATAAGAAAGTGGTCCACCTTCATTCTTTCACATGTAGGTATCCAGGTCTCCCAGCACCATTTGAAGAGACTAAAACACACTCCCATCTTGATTCAACAGAAACTACTTTTTCAAAATTATTCATAGGATTCATTAACTTCATGAAAAGAGCTATTTGTCTATAAAATCACTCTACCAGACTACAGGTCTAACTGCAGGGATTGGGTTGGGTTCTTAGTAAACATAACATTAATGAAGATAGTTTGAAGATTGTGGCATACATTTTAGGACACTCTTAAGTTAGTATCACATGTGAAATCGCCAATGAATACCTTGATTTGTCATTTCAAAGGCAGGTATAGCTCTTCTACCTGTTGTTATTAATCAAAATCACATTTTTAAACGATGTGTCATTGGAGTAAATATGCAGCCAGTGACACTGGTTTTATCTTTGGAACAAGCTTATTTGAACCCTTCTAGAGCAACTTACAGACTTATATTCTTCAGCACCTTGATCTAATCAACTAAAGAAGCATTTATTAAAATTTTCCTTTCTAGGGCCATTATCTTCCCATACTATAGAAATTATGGAGTTACAAAACAGAAGAAGGAGGAAGAGAAGATAAAAGAGTCTCTTTGGTAATCCTACCACCCAGAGAAATAATTGTTTACATTTAGGTATATATCTCTTACACCATTTCTCTAGGCATAGCTATATATTTTTTGTTTTCAGAAAATTGGGTCCTGTAATAAATATTGCTTTATAGCCTGCTTTTTTCCATCTACCAACATGTCATGTATATCTTTATGTGTCATAAACCAGGGATCAGCATACATTTTTTATAAAGGACCAGATAGAAAATATTTTAAGCTTTACAGACCTTTTGGCCTCTGTCTCAACTCTTCTTTGTAGGGCAAATGCAGCCATAGACAATACATAAATGCATAGGCATGACTATGTTCCAATAAGACTTTATTTACAAAAGCAGTTGTAGACAGGATTTGGCCAGAGGGCCATATTTTTTCAGCCTTTATAAAAAACAAGTCTTCTGAAGCATGATTTAAAATGGCCAGATGGTATTTTTGCTTACCAGCCTCCAAATCCAGACAGAAACCACACAGGTTACAATTTCAATGAGGGAGCCACCTTCATTCCGGATTCTCTATACCCTCTGCCTCCTCTACCTATCTATTGACCCAGTCCTGGAATATTGACTTTCTTTGCAAATACCTTCCTTTGCCTTATCTTCTCTTTGCTTTCTTCTCTCCTCCTGAATATTAAGTATTGCCAGGAGAACGAAAGATGAAAAGAGCAGGAAACCTCAACTCAACACTCTCCATACCCTCTGTTTAATTCCTTATCATATTTTTTACATTTCCTTTACACATTTTTCCAAGCTCTCATTGCCTCATTGAATTGGACACTCATTTTCCTGACTCTCTTTGCAAATGGGTTTTTCTCATCTTTTCAGGGAGGACTGAGATTATGTGATATGTATCAGCTTCTCTCTACCCCCAAACAACTGTGTATTAATTGAATGTTTTCATGTACATCACTCACCTGCTCTTCCAAACTCTATGTAGACTAACCTTTCCACCTGGGACAATAATCCTGCCCCTTGTACCGGCTTCACAATCCTTCTGTATCACTTAACACTCTGTTATACCTCTTCCATCCCTAATTATCCTTATTTTCCTTTGTCTAAAGGCACATCCTCAACTTAGGAAGCAAACATACAAACAAATAAAACACTTACAAAGTAAGAGAATGCATCCCCAAACCCCCAACCCCCATTTTAAGTGGATATTCCTTTCCTCTGCCTCTGCCTCCACATAGCAATTTGGCTCCCACCATCACCCCTCTATATAAAATGCTCCTTCAAAAGACCCTAGTAATCTTTTATCATCACTCATTTTCCCTCATCTGAGCACATTATCAATGTTTTTATTCCTTGGGTTTCAGTGTGTCTGTATTCTCTTGACTCTTGAAATTCTTTGAGCACTCCTTTTGTTCTCATTTTAGGATTCCTCTACTTATTTCTGTCCCCAGGTTGAAGCTGTTTCCAAAAGTTCTGCATCCTCTATTCTCTCTCTGAAAACTTTCCTTTGTTAATGTTATTCATTTGCAACCCTTCTGTTCTTAGGAAACAAAGGTCTTTCAGGTCTAGTTCTTCAGCTCTCTGAATCAGAACACAAGGAACAATTCTTCAGGCCTAACAACTAACTTATTGTCAGTTGTCTGCATTTATCTTCCTTATGAGTTTATATACCCCTTGTTAGTTTAAATACCTGTTACTTGTCATTCATTAAGTAATTACTTTGTGCTAGGTGCTGTCCAACTACTTTACAAACATTATCTCATTTCTCACAACCATAAGCAGTAAGAATTATCTCATTTGATAGCGAGGGAAACAGAGGTTCAAGAAACTTGTCCAGAATCACTCAGTAGTAGAGCTGGGATTTCCACCTAGTTCTATGTAGCTTTTGAATCTTGTTCAGTAATCTATTGCTACATAAATAACCAACAGCAAAACTTAGTGGCTTAAGAAAACAATGATTTGGATGAGACTTCCAAAATGGCAGAAAACAGAATTCAGAGGACACTTTTTCCCACAAAACCTAACTTAGCATAACTTACTTTAAAAAAAAAAAAAAAAAAAGGATTTAAAGTCTCTAGAAATTGTCCAAAGGACATACATCAAGAAGTTCTACTCAATTTCTCAGTAAAAGAAGCCAGAGTTTGTGGCATTTGATCCTTGATCCACTTCCTTACCCCTCCCCAGCTTGTTGTTACTAAAGCTCAGACACTCCACTCCAGACAGGTATTGACCAAAACATGCCTCCCTCTTACTTCCAGTCTGGAGCTAGGATTCAGTTTGGTAAGGTTAGGATGCTGGTGTTTTTCATCCCTTACCCCAGCCCCACATTGTAGAAGCTTTATGCCAGGTAGGTGCAACTAAAAGGATAGCGTCTCCTCTCCTTCACCCAATGTTGTCCCTTGGGGGGAAAGAAGCTCTATTTTATGCACAGCGCATGAGTTCTGCCCAGGAAGGAAGGAAGAAAGAAAGGCCATAAGAACAAAGAGTTCTAGAATTCTGCCTGAGGGAATGAGTCCTATTTGGAGTACAGCATGGAGAACTCCATGCCTAAAGAGTTAAAACAACAGATATTTTTGTGTGAGCAATGAAAAGAGGTTGGTAATTCTCCAATATAGGCAAATGGCAGCACAGTTAGAAATGTAATAGCAAGGACCAGGGATAGGAACAGCTAAGAATTCTCCTGGGTTTACAATCCACTATGAGTATCAGGAAGACTGCATGCATGAGTTAGACTACACTCACATAGGAGCAAGCCTCACACAGCCCCATTCACATGGGACCAAAGCCTCACTGGAAGGAGCTTAAATACAACTTCTGACCAACAACTGACTGAACGATAAGCTACTCGAACCCAGCTGCAACCCCTTAGAAACCAGGATTATAAAAAAATAATAATAATAATAATTATTATTATTATAATAATAATTATCTCTGGCAGTCTGGAACATTGTATATATGACCAAAGTTCCATACTTTCTGAAATGATAAGAATGGGGAAACCTAAACTACTAATCTGTGGCTATATGGAGAACAACAATGGAAACCCCTGAACTGTAATAGAAATCTCCAAGCCACAAACACACACATATATAATGATAAATCTAACTGGCTAAGGGGCTTAAGTATGACCTTTGACCAATCAGTGGCTTATTCTGGGGGCAACCACTCAGTAGTTAAGATAAAAGATAAAAAGAAAGATTTTTTTTAAAAATCTGAGCAGAGAAATAACAGGCTGCACACTGCAGGAGAAATAGACTTCACAGATTATTTAGTTAAGTCACTAAACAAACAACCAAAATGACTATCTTAGTCTATCTGGGCTGCTGTAAGAAAAATACCTTATAGACCAGGTGGTTTATAAACAACAGAAATTTATCTATCCGAGCTCTGGAGACTAAAAAGTCTAAAAATGTGTCACTCACAGATGCAGTATCTGCTGAGAATTAGGGGTCTCTTTTAGAAGGGCATTAATATCATTCACTACAGTGCCATCCTCATAACCTGATCACCTCCCAAAGGCACCACCTCCAAACACTATTACACTGAGGATTAGGTTTCAACATATGAATATTGGGGGAACACAATCATTTAGTCTATATCAATGACCAAGAAAACAACAATGATCCTGGGAAGGGGGACAAGGGGAGAATCAGTATCCAGGGTTGATGTGATAAATGATTTAAAATGCCCAGTTTGAAAAAAATAAAAGAAAGATTATTCATTTATTTATTTATTTGAGAGATTGAGAGAGAGAGTTTGTGAGCCAGGGGAGGGGTGGAGGAAAAGAAAGAATCCTTAAGCAGACTCCCCACTGAGCAGGGAGTCCAATGTGGAGTTTGATCCCAGAATCCTGAGATCATGACCTGACCCAAAATCAAGAGTCTGCCACTTAATTAGCTGACCCATCCAACTTTTAAGAAAAATTATGAGACATTAAAAAAAAGCAGAAAATTGTGATCCTTATACCGGAAAAACAGAAAACAGGTAATAGAAACTAATTTTAAAGAGGTCCATGTAATAAATGTAACAGATAAAAAAAAATAATCAAAGCAGCTATTACTAGTATTTAAAGAACTAAGTAAAATCATGATTAAAGAATAAAAGTAAATAATAAAGAATAAAAAAGCAAAATCTGATTATAATGTCTTATAAAATAGAGAATAGCAATAAAAATAGAAATTATAAAAAAGAATAAAATGGAAATCTGGAGACAAAAAGTGCAATATTAAAATGAATTATTTACTAGTGGGATTTAACTATATGTTTAAGCTGGCAAAAAAATATCAATAAATAAGCTTGAAGATAAGTCAATAGAGATTAAGTAAAGTAAAACAAAAAGAAAAGAGAATGAATAAAAATGAAGAGAAACTCAGAAAAACATGGAACACCATTAGGTGCATCATATACCTGTGATGGGAGTACCAAAAAAGGAGAGAGAGAAAGGGACACAAAAATTATTTTTTAAAAAAAGGGCTGAAAACTTCCCATTGATCTACAAAACAAAGAAGCTCAATGAACTTCAAACAGGATGAAAGCGAGAAGCTATACACCTAACCACTTCATAATACAAAAATGTTTAAAGTCAAACATAAAAAGAATTTCTTGAAAGGAACAAGAGAAAAATGACATATCACATGTGGGAGAACTCAATAAGAATAACAGCGGACTTGTCCATAAAAACAATGCAAATAGAAGGAAGTGAAATGACATATTCAAAGTGCCGAAAGAAAAAGATTGTCAACTAAGAATCTTATATAAAGCAAACTACTTTAAAAAAATAAAATGAAATAAAAATTTTCTAAGATAAAACCAAGAGAATTTATTGCTAGCAGACCTCCTTACAAGAAATACTAAGTGAAGTTCTTCAAGCTGAAAGCAAGTGACAATAGATAGAAATTCACATTAAAAAAACCCATAAGTATCAGTAATAATCATGTAGATGATTATGAAAACATAATTGCATATTTCCTTTCTTCTTTTCTAAAACATAATTCTATAAAACAATATGCATATAATTGTATCACTGGTACTATAACACATAGACATGTCATATATAGGCAATAATGACACAAAGTTAATACAGTAAACTTAATGAATATATATGTGTTCTTTTTTTTCTCTCAGGTGTTTTAAGAGACATTAGACTATATAAAATAATAATTATATCAATGTATTATTGAATCTATAACATATGTAAATATAATAGGCATAATAATAGCACAAAAACTGTGGGAAGGAGGGAATAAAGCTATAGGGGAGATAAGTTTCTATATTTCACTGGAACTAAGGCAATATAAATCTGAAACACAATCTAATAAATTATATGCTATAAGCCCTAGAACAAGAATTAAGAAAAGAATTCAAGAAATAAAGCTGAAAGTTCACTAAAAGAAATAAATGTTACACTTGAAAATATCCACATAAAACAAAAGAAAGCAATAAAGGAGGAATAAAGAGGAGAAAAAAGATTGAAACACACAGAAGATCAAAGGCAACATGGCAGATGTAAACCCAGTCCTATTAAAAAAAAATAACATTAGGGTTCTGGTTCAAGATGGCAAAGTAGGAAGATCTTAAACTTAACTCCTCCCATGGACACACCTAATCTATAGCTATGTACGTAACAATTTCTTCTTGGGAGGGACCTCCAAGAACTAGCGGTCTGAATCCTGCACATTGGGCAAGCAAGAAAAAATCCACATCAAAGTGGGTAGGAGAGGCTGAGATGCAGTCTCATCATAAACCACACACCTTACACAGCAACCCAAAATCAGGAAGGGATTCACAACCTAGAAATTTTCCTTGAGGAGTTAAAGGTTTGAATCCTACTTCTGACATCCTAACTTTTAAGACCTGCATCCAAGAGACTAACTTCTAAAATAGCTAACTTTTAAAGCCAATGGGACTTGAATCCAATGAGGCCCATTAGGCTCTAGTGAGAAACAGTTCTCACATAGACTTAGCGATCCCAGGACCCAGTTCAGAGGTCACCAACTAAAAAGCACCCCAGCATTCTGTGAAAGAGGCTTAGTTGCTTATTTAAAACATCCACCTGAGGGGAAGACAACTAATTTAACCTACATCTAAAGGCTTGCTTAAATACTTCCTCAAAACAGAGGCTAATGGATACCATCTTTGTGCTCTCCCTTTGCTCACACTAAGTCACAGGTGTCTCCCAGAAAGGAGCTTGTACATTTGTCTAGGACCCTGAGTTTTGCAACTGACACCCAGGGAACACCTCTAGATAGCCTGGGTCTAGTGGCCAGCAGGGTTACTACTCGCAAGTCTTAAGGACTCTAACAAACAGAGAAAGAGTTCTTAGGTGATTATCATCCTCACAGCAGGATAAAGAGGCAACAGACTGAGGCACCCAGACTTTCTGTGAAAGGGGCCTATTTGCTTAGCTTTCTTCTGTTTGGGACCTCACCTTATGTATTCACTTATCTAGTATTTGATTCCTTTTAGTATCCTTTGCAATAAACCAGTAATCTAATGAGAGAAAGGAAGGAAGGAAAGAAAAGGAAAAGGGAAGGAAGGAAGGAAAAGAAAGAAAGAAAAAGACAGGAAGGGGGGAGGGGAAAAGAGAGAAGAGAGAAAATGCTGTGTGTATATATACATACATAACAGAATGTTATTCAGTTTTAAAAAAAGGAAAATCCTGTCACTTGTGACAACATGAACAAATCTGGAGGGCATTATGCTAAGTGAAATAAGCCAGACAGAGAAACACAAATATACTGCTTAGTATCACAATTATGTAGAATCTTTTTTTTTTTTTTTTCTTAAAATGTCAGACTCACAGAAACAGATTAGAAAAGTGGTTTGCAGGGGATAGGGAATGGAAGAAGTAGGTAGAGATTAATAAAATGGTACAAACTTACAATTCAAGATGAATAAGTTCTGAAGATCTAATGATAATACAGACTATAGTTGATAACATTAAATTATATAATTTAAATTTGCACTGAGAGAACTTAAATGTCCTCATCAAAACAAACAAACAAACATATGTATGTGTATAAGCTAATGGGTGTTAAGTGACTTGATGGGGAAATCCTTTCACAATGTATACGCTTATCAAATCACCATATATATGTCTGTGTATAGAGATATTATATATACTATTATATGTTATAGTATATGTAACAATTAAAATTATATATTTGCCAACTATACCTTAATAAAGCTGAAAAGAAAGATTCTACTGTATTTTTCCATACTTAGATTCAAATTCAAATCATCATATATATGTGTGTGTATATATGTATTATGATATCTATTATATAATACATATTACAATTAATATATATTTGTCAATTATACCTTAATAAAGCTGGAGAAGAAAAAGATTCTAGCATATTTTTCCATACTTCAGATTCAAAGAGAATTAGATTGAAAGTTAAAAAATGAAAATAGATGTAATATGTAAATAACAATGATAAAAGAGCTGAAATGTCTGTACTGATTTCTGAAAAATAGTCTTTAAAACAAAAAATGTTACTAGACATATAAAGGGACATTTAATAATAATAAAAGGGTCAACCCATTAGGAAGATATAAAAATGATAAGCTATATACACTAGGAAAAAAGAAAGCCCCAAAATACATGAAGAAAAAACTGTCAGAGTTTAAGGGAGAAACAGATAATTCCCAAATAATTGTTGGAAACATAAGCACCTCAGTTTCAATAGTGACAGAACAACCAGACAGAATATCAAGAAGGAAATAAAGGGCTTCAACACTATAAACAAAAGTCCTAACAGGCATTTATAGAACACTCCATCAAGTAATAAGAGAATACATATATTTCTTAAATATGTATGAACATTCTCTAGGGTAGCCCATATGTTAAGCTCTTAAAAAGCCTCAATAAATTTAACAGTATTGAAGTTATACGATACATGTTCTCCAGCTACAGTGATATGAAATTAGAAATCAGTAACAGAAAGAAATTTATAAATACATGTTAAGTAAACAACACATTCCTTAACAACCCATGGGTCAAAGAAGAAGTCACAAGGGAAATTAGAAAATACTTTGAGGTGATTTAAAACAAAGACACAATAAGCCAAAACTTATGGGATGCAGATAAAGCAATGCTCAGGGGGAAAGTTACAGGTAAATGTCTATATTAAAAAAGAAAGTCTCAAATGAGTAACCTAGCCTTCCACCTTGTAAAGTCAGAAAAGAAGAAAAAACCCAAAGCAAGCATAATAAAGGAAATAATAAAGTTTGTATTAGAAGCAAATGAAACACAGAATATAAAAACTTTAAGCAGATCAAAGGTTAGTTCTTTAACAGATTAAAAAAACAAAAACAAAAACAAGGTATACCTTTAGCTAGATTGACCAAAAGACAGAAGAATCAGTTAAATCAGGAATGAGAGGACATCACTACCAACTTTACAGAAAGAAAAGGGGTTACTATGGGAATGATATGAACAAATGTATGCCAACAAATTAGATAGCCTATATGAAATGCATAACTTCTTAGAAAAATGCAAATTGTTGAAACTGACTCAAAAAGAATCAGAAATCTGAATGCATATAACAGTGGAGAGATTGAATAAATAGTTTAAATATCTCAACAAAAGAAAGCCCAGGTTCAGATGGCTTCAGTGGTGAAGTCTAAAAAACATTTAAGGAAAAATTAATACAATCCTTCCAAACTCTTCCAAAAAATTGAATAGGGGAAAACAATTCCCCATACATTCTATGAGGCTAGTATTTAACCTGATCCCCCAAACCAGACTAAGATATCATAAGAAAGACAACACCCCTTCGAATATAAATTCAAAAATCCTCAACAAAATATTTGCAAACTGGTTCCAACAACATGTCACATGAATCTAAGTTAGTACAGCATATTAAAATCACTTAATGTAATACACCCTATTAATACAACAAAGGACAAAAACCATAAATAATTTCAGTAGATACAGAAAGAGCATTTGACAAATCCAACACTCTTTCATGATTAAAAATCACTAAACAAACAAGGTAAGAAAAGGAATGTCCTCAAACTCCTAAAAAGCATCTAAGAAATGTCCTTATTTATAACATACTTAATGATGAAAGAATGCTTTGAACACTTTCCCATGAGATGAGGAACAAAGGTGTCTTCTGAACTTACCACTTCTTTTAAGTTTTATATTGAGGATTTAGCCAGGGAAATTAGGCAAGAAAAAGATATAAAATGCATCTAGATTAAAAAGGATGATGTAAAACTAGATCTGTTCTCAGTTGACATGATGATATGATGTTGAATATAGAAAATCATGAGAAATCTGAAAAAAACCTTAATTAGCAAGTTTAGCAAGATTGCAGAAAGTAAGATCATATAAAAAAATCAGCTGCATTTCACTACATTACTAATAAACAATCCAAAAATGAAATTAAGAAAACAATTCCATTTATTATTATGTCAAAAAGAATAAAATATTTAGAAATAATTTTAACAAAAGAAGTGTAATATTTCTATACTGAAATCTATAAAACATTGAAAGAAATTAAAGAAGATTTAAATAAATGGAAATACATCCCGTGTTGCTAGGTCAGAAGATTTAATATTACTAAGATGAAACACTTTCCAATTGTTCTAAAAGTTCACACAATCCTTATCATAATCTCAGATAAACTTCTTGCATAAGTTGACAAGATGATTTTAAAATTCACATAGAAATGCAAGGGACCCAGAATAGTTAAAACAATCTTGAAAAAGAAGACCAAGTTGGGAGACTTCCTTCCCACTTTCAAAAGCCACAGTAACGAATGAAGACAGGTTAGTGAGTGCTAGCGTAAGAACAGACATACAGATAAACAAAAGGGATCTGAGAGTCCAAAAGCAACCCTTACATTTATGGTCAATTGATTTTCAAAATGGTGTGGAGACAATTCAATGGTGAATATCTTCAGTGAATGGTGCTGTCCATTGGATATCCACACACAAAAGAATGAAACTGGGCTTTCCTTTTCTTTAGAGAAGATACACAAATAGCTGAAAAATACATGAATAGATAATGTTCAACATCATTAGACATTAGGAAAATGCAATTCAAAACCACAATGAGATATCACTTTACACCACTAAAATGGCTCTAACGAAAGGGACAAGCAATAACAAGTGTTGACAAGCACGTGGAAAAATTAGAACCCTCATACACCAATGGAAGGAATGTAAAATGGGAAGGGTGTTTTGAAGAACTTTTTGGAAGTCCAGGTGGATCTTTGTGCCATTTAATCAGTAAATATTTCTTGAGGCCCTAATATATGCTAGACATTTGTACTAAGTCCTTGGGATACAAGATAGCCAAACTATCATCCTTATTACAACATGAAGAAGAGGTCTGTAAACAAAGGATTGCAATCCAGTGTGGCACATCTTATATACGAGTCTTGATATTGGAATAAAGAAAGAGAATAGCAAGGAGCTCAGAATGAAGGCATGTGCCAGGAGTAGGAACCATGCAGAGAGGAGGAGGTGTTAACCTTTAAGCCACTGAGAACCCCAGAAAGACTAAGCAGAGAAGTAGCAATAGTACATATGCCCTGCCAATGAACTTACTATGTGCCTGTACATTCCCTGCTAAGCCCTTTACATCCATTTCATCCATGTAAAAGTAGATTCCACTGTTAATCCCATTTTGTAAATAGAAAATCTCAGATTTAGGCTTAGATTTTGCTTGAGCTTACACAACTTTTAATGGGAGACTTTTGGATTCAAACCTAAGTCTGTCTATAAAGCTACATGCTCTTACCTCCTATGCCAAGTTACCGAACGTAAAATGTTTAGTATTTTAGTTAAGTTGTGCTGTCCTCCCTTATCGTGGGAGCTCCTTTATATGTTTTACAAATGTAAAATTTTTGTTAAATTTAGCATTTGTGGCAATAGTATGTGCAGTATGAACAGGAGGGAGACAAGAGGGAAAGTGGCCAGAAAAACAATGAAGACCCAACACACAGCATTATCCACAGACTAAATAAAAATATATAGACTCAAGGGACATCTCTAAATTAAAGTTTAGGGGATTTAGTAATTAGTTGAATATGTAGGATGTGGGAAGGGAAGAAATAAATACTAGGTGGGTCTTGGGCAGCTAATTTTTTTAAAAATGGCTTTTTAAAAAAAAGTCTCTGAAAATAAGGCATGCATATATGAGTATATGCATTTATTATAAATTTTATGGATATAAAGTATATATAGTATATAACCTAAAAATAATAAAATATGCAATATTCTTTCCTTTAAGTTCCATGCAGCCAATTAATTCTCACAGTGCTTTCATTAATTTTTGCTGAATTCTTTTAACTGTGGCCAATCTATAATTGCAGTCCAACCATGGTCTGACACTCAAAATTGCATCCCAATCTGCTCTTTACCCAACAAAATTATTTTCACTAAATCCGACAGAAACTATTTCTCACCTCCACATAATTCTCATTAAATTAAAACCTTTCAGCTTTAGCACTAGACACAACACACTTTTAAGTTTAACTTGCATTATTAACATTTTCTCCATCACTTTCTTAAGCCTAGAAAACCAACAAAACAAACACCACGCCCTGATTTTTAGCATTTGCCAATTTCCATGGTGAAAATGCTCCCAATATGGCTAATTTCAAGCCACCTACATTATGTTGCTAAACAGGAAGTTGGAAGAAATGAACAGTAACACCCCCTTATGCAGTATTTCTTTCTTTTTTTATTTTTAAGTTTTATTTACATATTAACTTCCACTCAACTTATAAAAAATTATTAAAATTTAAATTCAGTTAATTAACACATACTGTACTACTAGTTTCAGAGGTAGAATTTAGTATTCATCAATTGCATACTATACCCAGTGCTCATTACTTCAAGAGCCCTCCTTAATGCTCATCATCCAATTACCCCATCCCTCCACCCACCTCCCCTCCAGCAACCCTCAGTTTGTTTCCTAGAGTTAAGAGTCTCTTTTCATTTGCCTTCCTCAGTTTTCATCTTATTTTATTTTTCCTTCTCTTCCCCTCTGTTCATCTGTTTTGTTTCTTAAACTCCATGTATGAGTGAAATCATATGGTACTTGTCTTGGTACATATGGTACTTGTCTTTCTCTGACTTATTTCACCTAGCATATAATACCCTCGAGCTCCATCCACATCATTGCAAATGGCAAGATTTCATACTTTTTGATGGCTAAGTGATATTCCATTGTATATATACACTGCATCTTCTTTATCCATTCATCTGTTGATGGACATCTGGGCTCCTTCCATATTTTAGCTATTGTGGACATTGCTGCTATAAACATTGGTAGATACAATATAAGTGCAAGAGCATAAGGAATAGTAAAACCACTAAGAAATGGTGATTTTCAAGTATTTATTACCTTTTGTTTTAACAAAATTTATTAAATTATAATTTTATATAGTTAAAATTTTAATGATTGCTGTGTTTTAACAACTGATTTTCAAAATTCTGAACATGTAGAAATCATCTCAAATGAGCTGGTATAAACTGGATTTAGCACACCATTGATGCCAGGGTTCTCACTTGAGTGACAGCTAAAAATTGAGGATGAAAGGACATTCACTTTGGATTTGACATATATATGGCATCACAAAAACACAAAATTAATCTTTTTTAATATTCATAGCAGTGCTAGATTCAGGTTATATGGCAACAACACCAACATCAAAAGCTACAGGCTTAAATAAGAGGAAAGTTTATTTCTCTCTAAGGTAAAAGAATCCAGAGGGATGCTGCCTAGGTTGGTACAGTGCCTACATTGTTACCAAAGTCTGAGTTCCTTCTGTCTTTATGCTTTACAACCTCATTGCCCAAGATGGCTGCCTGAGCTCTAGTTACCGTATTTAGTTTCTAAGCAACATAAAGGAGCAAAGAGGTGAAGGAAAGACAAGTCCTTCTAATTAAGACACTTCTAGAAGGAGGAAGAAATTTTTCCATTTATTTATTTTTCTGAAAGATTTATCTACTTATTTTGGAGAGAGCGAGAGTGAGTGAGCGAGAGAGAGAGAGCACACATGCAGGGGAGGTGAAGGGGCAGAGAGAGATGGAGGAAGAAAGAATCCCAAGCAGACTCTCCACTAAGTGCATAACCCCACCTGGGCCTGATCCCAGGTCCTTGATATCATGAACTGAGCCAAAACCAAGAATTGGAGGCTCATCGGATTGAACTATCCAGGTGCCTGAAATGATTCCATTTAAGTATCACTGACCAAAACATAGTCACATGACACATCTAGATTCATGGAAGACTAGGGAAGATAGTCTTTTAGCTGGATGGCATTGCCTGGCTATATATCAAGGCTCATGGGTCCAAAGATAAAAAGATGAGTGAATATTAGGAAAGATCTTGCTCTACCTCAAAGTCTTAGGCCCAAAGTTCCATTTTTTTCATCTTAACTAAAGCCAGTGACAATAGAAAGAAAACACAGTATACCTTAAAATAGCCCAACCCATTCAGAGAACAACATTTTAGCCACTAAAGTGTGTTCTGCTCTAGTCCAACCTGGTCTGCCATCATCCGACCTGGCATGGGCTGTGCCCTAAATAGGCTGGAGACATTTTCTCCTCATTATCACCTTGTTAAGCAACCCCCTGCCTCTGAGGCATGTTCTGGGATCTTAACGAGGTGATAATGAGGAGAAAAATGATGTGGCAGTCTTGGTCTGGTCGAGTCTTCATAGTCCAGAGGAGACCCAAGCTTTAATTAAAAATACTTTGCTTTGATATAAAACTTTCAGATGACATATATTTTTGATGTGCCTGAATAGAAGGAAACATGGAAAAATGTGTGTTTCTATTACTGTATATCTAGGAAATGTCTTTCTCTTATTACTCCAGCAAAGAGAGGTGCATTCCTTAAAAGAAATGAATTATAAGAGAAGGCACAAGATTGAATAGGTAAGGGTTAGAAAAGTGGCAAGAGAAAACAGACTTCAAGAAAAAGGAGTCCAGATGTTCTGAATCTTAGAGATAGAAAATCTAGATTTTTCCTCTATTTTCATCTCACCATTTGTTGCTCTTTGGGCCTATCTGTATAGAAATGTGTTTTATTATACCTGTATGTTTGGTCCATTAGTATCGCTTCAAATAATTATATAATCCAGATACTTCATTCAAAATATGAAGGGTTTACAGGACATATATTTTGAAATTTTATTTCCTTATTTGAGAGAGAGAGAAGAAGGGAGAGAGCAAGTGAGCATGAGTGGGAGAGGCAGAGGCAGAAACAGACTCCTTACTGAGCAGGGAACCTGAGGTGGGGTTTGAGCCCAGGACCCTGGGATCATGACCTAAGCCAAAGACAGCCACTCAACCCACTGAGCCACCCAGGTACCCCTACGTGATATTATTTGAGGAACCCACTTCACAATGATTAATTTGGAGGGCTTTCTTTCTTTAAGATGTAATTTTGAATTGTTTACTAAATATAAAGGACAGCTTCTTTAATGCCTATAAATGATTTTAAAATCAACCCACTTCTGGTGTGTTTTAAGGAGGGAGCATATTGCGTGGCGCACAGGGTGTGGTGCATAAACAGTGAATCTTGGAACACTGAAAAAAATAAAATTAAATTAAAAAATTAAAAATTAAATTCACTTCATCAACATTAAAGAGAGCCACTGATCACTTCTACTTGTTGGAGAAATATGTCAAAAAATGCTTGCATTAAATGGTCTTTATTAAAAGGCCAAAGTGCTTTCCTAACTTTGAGATGTCCTGCGGTTATCTCAAGAACACAATTTAAGGAAAGAAAGAAAGAAAATATATAGCACCGTGGTACATATGGTGACACGAAGTGTTCCTGTACACGAAGCAACGCGCTGGCTCACAGCCCAGAAGACCCATCAGCACTGTTTCCCCGTGGCTGTCTGTCTTCATGACAAATTCTGACCACCCAACAGTCCATTTGGCTGTGGTGAACACAGGCGAGGAAGAGAAATGGCCAAACCCCACCATGCTGACACGCAATCATGCCACAGTCCATTTGTTCATTTGTGCTTAAGTCTGAAGCAAATGGAGTCGAAGGAACTTTCCCAAGGCTGATTCCTCAGAAATGATAGATTCACTTCTTAGCCTATTTGGTCACATCACACAGCTGATTAAACTATTCCACAGATAATCCCATTTTATTATTAGAAAGTCCGTATACCTTCACTTGATTTTTTTATCTGGTCAGTCCCTCGGTCACCCGTCGGTGTCATGATCCATCACTCTTTATACACTCTCATCAAGAAAAAACCATTTCAAGGACAGTACTTTTTTCATCTAAACTAAGCTATTTATCAATAATGAACTTCCAAGATTCTTAATGCATGAAATATTTTGTTAACATCTGAACTTGATTTCTTCTATTAACTTCATTTCCAGTTTTCTAAAACTTGAGAAAGAGGAGTTCTCTGACTTTGTTTTCATTGGCATGTGGAAGTTGAAGATCACTTCTGAATAAGCATATTAAACTCTGTCTTTATTCAGGGAGAAACACAGGGGCAAGGATCATTCTAAGTAGTAGGTGAACAAAGAAATATTTATGTCTTTTTTAATAAGCATAATTTTCTTGTGAAGAATTTTGTCCCCTGACCTTTTTATCCCCTGACTTTCATCATCCAGTCTTGAAGAAAGAAGTAGAAAAGTCACAATCTGTGTAGCAATGAGAAAGTTTAAGCACTCTCCCAACATAATACACATTGACAATGAATAAACCTCAGTGGAACACCGATTTCTTTAAATACGTTTTACATCTTAAAGCTAAATTGTTTTCTCTTTTCATTGAGTGTAAAACAATTAGACACATATGAATAGCATTTCATTTCTCTGGAGTCTAGAGAAACAGACTATTCTTTCTGAAAAGCATTCCTGTTAAAGAGGAATAAATTCACTATCACTTCTCATCATACAGAAAATGACAATTTATTAATTGAAGCAAATATTCTGACTTTCATATAGCCGATTATCCAGAAGCCAGGATCTACACTAACAAATTAGAACATTGCCTAAATTTCCTCTAGAAGAGGAATACCTAATAGGTTATTTTGTGGTTTAAATGATTGGGCTTGAACAAATACCACCATTAACAGATAACTGGGACACCCTGCACTAACATTCGTCTTTCACCCTCAGCTAAAGCAAGAAAATGAAGGGGATGTCAGAAGACTGGGTTCCTAATCCTAAGTCTGCCACCAAAGAGATGTGTGGCCCTAGGCAAATTACTTCACCTCTCTTGGCCTAAGAATCCTCATCTATAAAATGTGAAAGTTGTATTAAATGACTTTTAAAGTCACTTCTAGTAAAGTCACATGGGTTTTATGCCTTGGAGGAGAAAATGGGGGAAGAGATTCCCTAAAGCAAAATTCTCCGGGTTTTACAATCTAACTGAACCCAGAATCATCCTCTCCCTCTGCTCTAATTATACCCTTTCTTTCCCACACACTCCCATGTACACCAGCAGGAACTAACAGGAGGAAGAAGGAAGCCCTCCCTTTGCATGCGAAAACCAGATCTGCCAGTGGGAAGGCATTGGGTCAAGTGGAGCCTTCACCGATGATATCAGATTATATTTTAATTAGATGTCAAGCTCTAAGACCACAAAGCCACAATGATAAAGAGCAGACTATTAACGGTCCCAATTATGGAGCCCCAAGTATCTCTTAATTTATGTGCTGATAATCTCCTGGTGATTCTCTGGGTGCTGCCACCGTGTAAACATTCCAGTCTCTCTCCTGCTTCGCCTGGATTTGTTCTCCGCCATCAACGAGCTTTCCCATTAGGCTCAGCCCCGCTCATTTGGAGCAACCGCCTTACCTTGCAGCCAAACCTCCGGCCTCAGCTGCAGCGAGGGGAGTGCACGACAGCTCATCTGTAGCAGAGCCTTTGGTGGAAGTGTGGCCAATTAGTCACACGTTTGGTGTTCTAATTAGGCGAGGCTGGGACTTTGGAAAATGTGCTGTTGATTTAGGTACTTCCTCAAACAATGCTAAATTGTGTTATGTGAAATTCAATTAGTCTTTTTCTAAACGTTTCCACATCTGTTCTTCTTTAAGCATAAAGTGATGAGGAGAGAAAGAGAAGTGAAAAGCCAGAGTCTCCACTGGTGAAATATGTTAGGCCTTAGGGACCAGCCCTTTTCCCAGCTTTTGACCCTGAACAGTGATATACAGGAAGGAACAAAGTTGGAGAGCTATCATGGTGAAGCCCTTTTAAATAAATCATTACAGAAGAAATACTGCAACTGCGCGGGAATGTAATCTTGTATGATGGCCATAAACTCAGCTTTGTTTGAAAATGGATGGCATGGGGGAGGAACCATTAAGAAGTAAATGATTATAAATTCTGTCTTAAAGGTAGTATTTGCGGTCACTCTGATTATATTTTTAAAAAGCGTCCTTAAAAGAAATCTTTTGGTTTAATATTTCATGTCCAGGTCCCGTGTAATGAGTTTTTGTCTCCTCCTATCTATTGAAATTTTCCATATAAAACTGAGAATGGCCTGAAATCCCCAAACACTTGGGGATTAAAGGAAAAAAGAAGGAAGAGAGGGGGAAGGAGAAGGAGGAAGAGGAGTGATCCCACTTGTCCTGAAATGTCCCCCAGTTTCCACTCAAGCCACTATGGTCAGCCACAAGATGACATGTTGCTTTGATCTTTTGAGTTCTGTGTCACGCTGCTCCAACCCTGAGTCCCTAGTTCTCCAATTTGCTAGGGATGCTGTGTTATTGCTTCACGGCATCTCTTAATTCCAGCATCCTCCAGCACCACGTCCAAACCCAGGTCACTCGTACAGTGGTTCACCCTCGGCATAGTCACTGGCTTGGCCAAGAGGCCGAATGGCAATATCTCTTACCAAAGTGGCACTGCTTAAAACCACAGGCGTCCAAAGGTGAAAGTGTACATGCATTTGATCCTTGTTTCTGTTATCACCTTTTCAGTGACTAACATTTCAAAACCTTATCTATGGCTGGCAGGCCATGTTTCAGTTTTGTCAAACCCCGGATATAGACTGTGTGGTTTTCTGATGATATATCTCCGTAAGATTTGTGGAATGCTAGAGATGGAGTTGTCAACACTACTTTATGGCACCTCGGTGCATGTCAGAAAATGAAAATATTTTCAGAAGTGATAGCATTATTTGACGGATGACATGCTCTTGTAATACAAAGACTTATTTAAATAAGAAAATTTCAAGAAAAGAAACTAAAATATGGCATTCATTACCAGTATGCAAAGTGATTTATCTGGTGTCTAGCTCTCACAAACAAGAGAAAGGAAGATTTATAAAATTAGAATGATAACACTTTTAAGACTGGGTTCTTATTTTTCACTAACTAAAAAGCATCCCGTGTATGCTTTAAATTTCCATTCACGAAAGGGGCTGTGCTTCTCTGAAAATAAATAACAGATATTTCCAGAATATAAGGACCAAATGAACAAAGGAAAGATGTAGACAATTTAATATATTTAAATAAAATAAAAAGTAACCTCCATGGTTTTCAGAATCAGGTAATAATTCCATGTAATAGATGTTACAGCAACAGATATATATAGTTCTTTTACTCTAGAAGTTTGCTGTAAGCCTTAAAATTTTGATAATATTGTCTAAAATTTGGTTTTATAGGAATATTGGTTGGTAATGATGGTCTATTTTCCATAACTTTCCTACATAAAAGACTATTTACTAATTCTTTGACCTGTACAACCATCATTGAATAGAAATTTTGCTTTAATTTCTCAATTTACCTTTACCTGCTTTGTTCATGACTTAGTTAAGCTAGATTAACTATGAGACAATATTAGCTCCTCTGAACAACAGGTTTTGATTTTTAAAAGCTCTTCGTTAAAAAGAAAAAAAAATTAGATAACCTTAGCCTGCATGCTGATAAAAGAGGGCATTTAAGTCACTGGCTTTAAGCCCAACAAACAAGCCCTTCGTTACTTAAAGGCTCAATGTGATCGTCCACTTACTGAATTTATGCTCTTCTTGTAGTATTTACCTTTTTTGTTTGTTTGTTTGAGTATAATTGACATACGATGCTACATTAGTTTCAGGTATACAACTTAGTGATTTGACAAGCTGATACATTATGTTATGCTCACCACACCTGTAGCTATCATCTGCCCCTCCCTCACTATTGCGGTATCATTGACCGTACCATCTATGCCCTGCTTTTTCTTCCCGTGACTTAGCCATTCCATAACTGGAGGCTTATGACCTTGTGTACTCTGACTTGGCTGAATGACACCTTGCTTCCTATAAGCCCCTACTTAGACAGCAATACCAAGGCTCTCGATTAACAAAAAGACATCACTCTTCCCATCTTCTGGGAGTTTATGTGCTATGATTTACAGTTACCAAAAACAGATTCTAAATCATTCTTCTGGGGCACCTGGGTGGCTCAGTCGGTTAAGCATCTGCGTTCAAGTCAGGTCATGATCCCAGAGTCCTGGGATCGAACTCTACTCAAGCGGGGAGCCTGCTTTTTTTCTCCTTCTCCCTCTGTGGTTGTCCTCTGCTTGTGTGCTCCCTCTCTCTCTCTCTCTCTCTCTCTGTCAAGCAAATAAATTAAAATAAAATTAAAAACAAAATAAAACAAAGACAAAATCATTCTTCTCTCTGAAGTGCCAATCTCAGAAGAAAATGGCATTATAATGTTGTGGACTATCTTCATGTGCCAGAGATCAAGTCTATAAAAATCTTTCTCTTGGATCATCTCTTGGATCTATTAGTTCAAACCCAAATTAAACTCCCTAACAAGGGCATGACTCCAGGGAGAGAAGGGAAGCAAGCCACGGGTGTTGCCACTTCCAGTCCGCCCCTCGCCTCCAGAAAGCTGTGCTTGGTCAGCTGAGGGACACCCTCGCCCTCCTTATTTTCACAGAGCGACCTTCAGCGGCAGTTTTCAATGCATCCCACATGTGTTTGCCTCTTGCTGACTCTGAGTTGGCCTTGTGCGAGGCCAGGCCTGGCTCTGGGGTGATCTTTTATTTTGATAGACAAGATGTCATGTTTTGTTCTCCTTGTCGCCAGACGCTTTAATGTTAGTATTGTTAATGATACTATGGAAAAATATATGTAGCTTTGTGCCATTTGCACACAGTATCTTGAAACTAATCATTCTTTTTTTTTTTTTGAAGAAAAAGAAGGAGTATGACAATTTACTCATTACTAATCATACACTTTTTTAGGTTTGTCACATTTAAAATACCCACATTGGAGGAGACAACATTTCATTCAGCTGTACTCAGCAATTTATATAAACCACAGTATTATCATGAGTTACACCAAACTAATGTGGACAGTTTCAGTTTTCTGCTTTTATTGTTTTGTTTTACTTAATTTTTAATTTTTAGTTATATCAGTGTTAAAAGCATAAGAAAATTTTATACCTAACTTTATGTTTTCTAAATTAAAAAAATAATTAAAAATTATATAATGTGATGCTTGTGAAACTAATCATTCTAATTTTAACATTTGAAGTCTTTGCTACTGTTCTCCTAAATTTTTCTTTTTCTTTTTTTTTCTTATTTAAGTTGTCACTTTTTTTTCTGATAATATTCGCTTATTTTGGAGAGTGAATTCTTTAAAGGTATTCTCCATACATTTCTATTTCCTTGTGTCACAATTTACTTAACACATGTATCTATTAGTTTGTTTTCACTGATGATCCTAAGTGCTACTGAGTTTGTGTCATAACATAATGACCACAAACACCACATGTCCTGGTGCTCAGACCCCCTCAGAACTGGATCCCAGACTCCCAAAACCCCTAGTTTCTTTTGTCATCTGTTGTTGGCCTGGGGCTACCAATGATTTTTATGGGGTCTGGGATGGCTGGGAGGTGACAGAAGGACTGACCTGCCTAGGCACACTTTGAGAGGATCTAACTAATAAAATTAAAGCAAAGACCAGCACTGGGGATGAAAAGGTATATTGGTTGATTAAGAAAAACTCATCTAGAAAAACTGAAACATAAATACAAGAGTTAGCCTGTCAAATAAAACACAAGACAAGAGAAGCACAAACATCACAGAATTAAGCATTGGGGTGTGATGGGTAGATAAGACAGGAATGAAAGGAAGGGACAATGGGGCATATTTCTAGGCATTTCCAGTAGAGAGACTGACATGAGCTAAGGCAAGGAGGAAGTAATGGAGGCAGTTGTCCTCTTGCTTGTTTTCTCCTTCTCTGTCTCCTTGGCTACTTCCTCTTTTTCTTTTCGACTTCAAAAGCTCAGTCTTCAGACCTCTTTTCTTCTTCACTTTACACAACTTCACACCTTCCATGGTGCCATTCAGTTCCACCAATTTAAGTACTATTTAAATAGTGATATTTCCCCAATTTTTGTCTCTTACCCAGGGCACTCTCCTGGCTTTGATAGCCACTGGCTTCTTCAACGTGTTCATTGGTGTGTCAAGCAGCATGTCCAAGCTATACAAGATATGCCTCAAATTTAATGAGATTTCCCAGCTCTTTCCTCTAAAATCTGCTCCCCAAATCATTTAATGAAAATTCTGTTCTTATAGTTGCTCATATAAAAAAAATCTTAAAGTCATGCCCAACTTCTCATTTCCTCTCTTATCCTGCATTTAACCCATCAGCAATCCTTCCCATTCCTCTTTCAAAATATATCCAGAATCTGAGCACTTCTCATTATCCCTCTTGCCACTGTCCCAGTCCCAACTGTCATCATCTCTCACTAGGATGATTGCAATAACCTCCTAACTGGTCTCTTTAACTTTGCCCTTGACCTCCTTGCAGACTACTTTCATACTGAACCACTGTTCTTCTTAGAACATTAGATCGTGTTCTTTCTTTGTTCAAACCCTATCATCACTTTTTATTTCTTTCATCAGAAAAGTCAAGTCCTCACCGTGGCTTACTAAGTTCTACCTGAGCTCAGCCTTATGATTTCTTCACTCATCTATCACTTCCACCATCTTTACTCTATCCTAGCCACATTGACCTCCTTTCTCTCCTTAATATACCAAGCACATACCCAAAGCACCGTCTTGGCATATGCTATTCCCTCTTCACCTGTCTATCCACATGGCTAGCAGCCTAGCTTCTCTCTGGTGTCTGCTCAAATATCACCTCATCAGAAACTTCCATGACCCTTCATCCCCACCCTATGCAAAATACGTCCAGCTAGCTATCTCCATTAGTGCTTTACTTATCTTCATAGCTTTTATCATCACTTGTCCCATTAAACACTTATTTGCTTGGCTAGTGTCTGCCTGTCTCCACTAGAGTTTAAACTCCTTTAGATCATGAACTTCAGGGTGTCTGGGTGGCTCAGTCAATTAAGTGACTGCCTTCAGCTCAGGTCATGATCCTGGAGTCCCGGGATTGAATTCCGTATCAGACTCCCTGCTCAATGGAGAGTTTGCTTCTCCCTCTGATCCTACACCTTCTCATGCTCTCTCTCTCTCTCTCTCTCTCTCTCAAATAAATAAAATCTTTAAAAAAAAAAGATCATAAACTTAATCTATGTTGTTCAGAGAAACAATCCTTAGTGCCTGGAATATATTGCCTGGACCATAGTAGGTGCTTAATAACTGTTGAATGAAAGAACAAATCAATAAATACATCAGTGAGTAGATTGATTTTTAGGTAGACAAGTAATTTGCATTGGGAAGTCCTGGGTCATCATGTTGGAATGTCAGCACAGACTTAAATGGTGGGGAAACTTTGATGTTAGAGGGAAGACTATGGATTTTATTCTGTAAGGAAAGTGTAGCCACTAAAACGTTTTGAGCAGAGATCTACATGATGAATACAACATATGGGGATAAGCAATCTGGTAATACCCTGTAGAATGGATTCTAAGTTGATTGGAGATGTTTTTAGTAATCCTGTCTTTAGTCCCCATGACCAAGGGTATAAATGCAGCCCTTAGATGAAACTAATTATAAGTTGAAGTGTACTTATCATTTCAAAGAACCATACTTTTTAAAACAAGAGCACGAATTTCTTTTTTTAAAAAAAGATTTTATTTATTTATTTGACAGAGAGAGAGAGAGATCACAAGCAGGCAGAGAGGCAGAGAGAAGGGGGAAGCAGGCTCCCCACCAAGCAGAGAGCCCAATGTGGGGCTTGATCCCAGGACCCTGAGATCATGACCCGAGCCGAAGGCAGAGGCTCAACCCATTGAGCCACCCAGGTGCCCCAAGAGTAAGAATTTCTAAGTCATTGAAATCATGCTAAAGGCTAGACTATAGGCTGGGCAGCATCTACTTGGCCACAGATATCCAGAGTGATATGTGGAAAAAAAAAAAAATCTCATTTAACTATGCAGAGTGATTGCCTCCTCAACACTCAAAACAGCTATATTTCTAGAAACTGGAGAGTCTATTTTCTAGTTTCTTTTTGTACCTTTGCCTTAGGTACACCTGTTTTCAGTTGAGCAGCCAGAGTTTTCTGGAACAAAAGATGTGACCCTCAGGAGAAGAGGAATGGAATGAATGAACAGTGATGAGTACTTGCCTAGGGAAGGTTTCATTAGGCTTTCAGCTCTACTGAATACAGTCAAGAGAGCTATGGCTCCTGGGATCCCACAGTCCTTGAGCAAAAAAACAATGACAGGGAAGTAGACTTCAGAGGTTTCCCTAACCTTCCCCTGGCACAGTGTTTCCATATCTTACTAAAGTGATAATTTATCCTTATAAGGTGCTCCCTTCTTAAACTTTACTCCAAGAAGCAGAGATTTATCCATTCTTATCTCCAGATATTAAATGTCTATTTCTTTTTTTTTTTAAGATTTTATTTATTTATTTGACAGAGAGAGAGTACAAGCAGGCAGAGTGGCAAGCAGAGGGAGAGAGATAAGTAGGCTCCCTGCCGAGCAAAGAGTCCAATGTGGAACTCCATCCCAGGACCCTGGGATCATGACTTGAGCTGAAGGCAGCCGCTTAACCGACTGAGCTACCCAGGTGTCCCAAATGTCTGCTTTCTTAATTCAGCTTCTTGAAGATCTAGAATTTCACCAATGTAGGAGTGACTCTCTTTTCTGACATTGGCTTCGAACAGTAGGTAACCCAGTTGAGATAATTTGGTGGATATTCCCTTTATTAGAAAGAGGTTCTCATTTGAAAGAAATTATCTTGAATAAGTATGACTATATGGGGATTTTAATGATCATATTATTTAAAATTTTATATGATCAGAAAAGCTGAATGCCTCTTTGTGTCCTTAGGAGAGAAGATTCAAAATTTCCATTATATCTAAGGGCTGAAGGTTCACAATGGCACTCTGATGTGGGTTAGGGAATGGTGTCTTCCCACTAAAGCTCTTTGTGGTCTCTAAACCCATCATTAGTGACTCTGAGCTGACTCACACAATTAGCAGGTCCACCCAACTGTGACTGCAAAACATTTGGAAAATGTCTGGGAACATGGCCGTCATTAGTCCCCTATGAAACAGCCACTTTAAATGAGAATGATGCAAAATATTATTACAAAAGGAAAAGAATCATATGATTATACAAAACATGCACAAGTTGGTATAGGCATTATCATGTTTAAAAAATCTTTGTCCTTAACAGTTTGGAATGTGGGAAAATCTAGGATGTTCTAAAAATAAAATGGTTATGAGATATATGAGCCATTAACCACAGAATCCCAAACAGATTTTTAATTCTTATGACCTAATTTCATCCCACTGCCAGTGTCAAGGCAACATTGCTCCACCCCTGCTTACAAAGCAGGATTTAGGAGGAAGGTGTATTTTATCTTGCTTTCAGGGGGTAGCAGTCATGGAAAGAACCCAGGTTTGGCAGTAGAAGGTCAGAGATGAAATTGTGTGAATTTTTTTTTAACACAACTATAAGTTAGGATTCTCAGTGGCCTGTCTGCAAAAGAAAGATGGGATAATAATGCTTGGCTTATTTACAGCAACAGGATTATTGGGATTTACAAATAAAATAATGTGTGTGAAAGGGCTTTATCAACTATAAAGCACTATGCAAAAATGGCCATGCTTTCTGTAGATGATCATTATATTTCATTTGGATGAATTTACTTTTGCAAGGATAAACCAACTTGGAACATGAGAAGCCAGTACGAAAGGATCACAGTTCCAGAAAGACCCAAATTCCTTGGATCCCCTGAGCGCTCTTCATTAAACCCACCCTAGAATTCAAGGGAGGAGATCTGTAGACTATACTTACATTACCCTTGCCTTAATTAAGTTGCTAAGTAAGCAAACATTGAAGTGCCTACTCTGTGCTGACAATGAATTGGAGACTAGGGATGTAATAATGAACAAAACAGAAATAGTCCCTGACCCCTAGAACTTGCATTTGAGTGAGGGAAGGAGACAATAATCACATCAACATCTGAAATTGCAAGTGTGCTCAGTGCAAAGAAGGAGAAAGATGTTGTATAATATGCACTTAGAAGGAGATCTGCCCTAGTCAGGTAGGTCTGAAAGGCTTCTCTGAGGAAGGGACCATTTGGCTGAGATATGAAGAATGAGTGGGAGAGGACAGGGTATAGTGGAAGAATGGAGACTGTCTTCTTTTTGAAAATGTCGTATGTAGAAAGGGAGCTCAGCTCATTCAAAAACTATTAGATTGAACAATCAGAAATTGCTGGCGTGTAATTGTTTTTAACTTACGGAAGTGGCATTTCATGTAGTTAAACTTAATAAAAGTATGCAAAGTGGCCGGAAGATAGAAAGCAAGAGTAGGCTTGGCCTAGGATGATGCTGGGGAGATAGGGAGTGGTCAATGACAGAAAGCTTTATGGCTCTTGGTCTTGGTCCCAACACTAATGGGAAGCCTCTGAGGATTCACACTTGCTGAAGATGACTCTGGCTGCAGTGTGAACAGCAGGGGTTACTTGTACCAAATAGGAAAGCTGGTGGCTTAGAGCCTTCTTTTTCAAAAGAGGTGTCTGCAGACCAACAGCATGGGCATCACCTAGAAGCCTGTTAGAAATGCAAACCTGCTGAATCAGAATCAGAGTTATAATAAGCTCCCCAGGTGGTTCATTCAGATGTATAATAAAGTTCTGGCTTAGACTACACTGGTGGTGGACAGATGGATAGAAGGGAGCGAGTTCAAGAAATATTTAGAGGGTGAGGGTATACATATTGGTGGTAGATTGGATATGATGAAGCAGTAAGAGAAAAGGAAGGCATGAGACGAACTCCTAAATTTCTGACTTAACACAATGGAAGGAAAAGGAGAAATTTCTCCAAGATCTGTACAATGTAAATGACCAGCTTTAGAGGGAATGGTCATGAGTTGAATATTGGGCTTGCCGGGTTTGAAATAACTTTAAAGCATTCAAGTACAGAAGTTAATCCAGCAGTTGGATATATGAGTCATAAGTTCTAAGGAGAAATAAGAGGTGGTATTATAAATTTGGGTCATTCATAGAGGTGAGAGCCAGGCATGAAAGAAATAGAAGAAGGTTTAAGTTAAAGGCAATAGTGAGAAGTTCCCTGAGACAAGAGGGAACATCCTTGAATGGACATTGGGGAGGGTATGTGATTTGGTGAGTGCTGTGAAGTGTGTAAACCTGGTGATTCACAGACCTGTACCCCTGGGGATAAAAATATATGTTTATAAAAAATAAAAAATTAAAAAAAAAAAAAAGAAATTGAGAGATCTCAGACAGGCTTGGAATAGAGCACAGGGATGACATGAAGAGCAATGAAGCAGAAAGGTGGAAAGAGGTCAGATCACTTTGGGCCCCAGAGGTCTTCTTAAAGATTTTGGAGATTAGCCAAAGACTAGTTAGAATATTGATATAGAGGGATCATACAGTTAGATGTACTTTCAAAGGATTATCAAGGCTGTTTGTTGACTAGAGAAAGAACTAGAAGGGCCATTTGTTGTCTTCTGGAGGAAGAAACTATGCACTTAGGCACATGATGCGCTAGAACTTTCTTCTCTTGGCTTCTGAGCCATGACCTCTCCACTTACGCAGTTTTGCTGCCACTGCCTAAAGCATTTATCTGCACCAAAAAGAGAGGGGAGATTTTTCCCACCAGCGTTGCCCTCTATTTTTAGATCACAAAATAACACTACCTCTGCCCTAGGATTCTCACAGAAACTCTACCAGAGTTTCTGAAGAAACTCTGAAAGAAAACTTTCTGAAAGAAAACTTTCACATGGCAACACTTTGAAAACATTATCTGGCTTATCTATGATACTCAAGACTTAACTTTTCAGAGTAAATATTTAAGGGCATAATTTAAAAACAAAATATAAACATGTTCAATTAATTTCCTTGAAGTTAATTAAATGTATAAAATGGACTTTGATTTTTTTGTTATGAAAATCTAATTTTCAACATTTACTCTAAAAACTTAGTTCTATTATACGTAAATATCTGGGGATTTAAAAATAATAACAAAAATGCTTATCAGTCATAAACAGTACCTCATTCCAAATTTAACTGGATAAACCCCTAAGTCAAATGTCAGTCATATAATAATAATCTAATCTACCATGTACGAACCTATGACACAGAACAGCCATAACAGTCTATAATTTCTGTCTCCCACATGTCGGCATCATCCCGTTCTTTCAAGCTACCAAAACCGTTTGGAATACAGTATTCCAGATTACCTGCTTCTATTTGTGCTTCCCAATTCCATCAAGTCTGGTTTTTCTCACCTGGAAATGAAATCTGGCTGTTTGAATCCAGAGCACAGATCTTTACGAGCACGCTAAATGACTTAACCCAAATTGGTGCCTGATTTGACCCAAAACACAAAGAAAGGTGCAAGAAAGGGAACATCAAAAAGCCTTCTTAAACATTTGCTGAGGATTGGAGGCAATCCCTGGTAAGACATAACTTTTCATTCTCAACAGGAAATTTATTACTTATTTAACTTAGAAGGTAAGGACGTACCTGCTGTGCTTGGTGCACTCTAGCTCCGGACCAGCCTAGCCACCTGATGTGGAAACCATGAGCAAATGGGAAAGCCTGTGTGTGCAGCAGAATGGTTATGGCCCAGACTCTGGAACCAGAATACCTGGGTTTGAATTCAGACTCCAACATTTATGAATTGTGTAACTTTGGGCAAAAACTCGCCTTCCCTGGGTCTCAGTTTCCCCATTTGCAAAATGAGGAGATACTGAGTTGCTATGAACAGTAAATGGCTTCACATTCATCAAGTGTTTAGAAGAGGAACTGGTTCAATGGAAGTGCTTGTTCAAAAAAGGCTTTCATTTTTATGTGTTCAAATAACCACAGATTTTTCAAAAGGCACCGTAAATGATTCTTGAAATACAATTTCTTCCATCACCCAAGGGGCTTCCCTATTACCATCACCTCCACAAAGCTATAGCTATAGGTTATAAAGACACAGGAACTTTCTAGAATCTTAACAAGATTAGAAAGTGTCATCCCTGGACTCCAAGAAAGGTTCCAGAGGAAATTTGGCCAATCTGTGTTTAAGTTGGCACTTGGCCCCACTAACTTGTGTTTTCTCAAATATTGGGGAACAGAGATGTCTGTGTGTTCCCATTTTCTAGAGCTGCAACAGTTTACTCTATGGCTTCAAGTTTTCCTCTAAAATGAAGGCCAGAGCATTCTGATGGTTTACAGTATCATACCCATATAACTCATGGGTATGCCACTAACACATCACTGCACATGCAACTGTCCTTGCTAGCAGGATTCTTACAGAGTGCAGAAATTTTGAAAATTGTTTTTCTGCCGGGACTACCACAATGTCTCATTTATTTTCAACTCAGGCCTGGGAAAGGAACATGCTAGAGATTTGTGCCAAAAGTAACTGGGCTTGACTTGAGTCAGCCTCCCCTCTGTGATCTTTTTTTCAAAGACTAAATGTCAGTGTTTCCCCTAAACCTGCTCAGGCAAATTGCCTTTTCTTGGAGGACCATGGCCTTCTTGTGGAAATAGTGGTATATGGTAAATTGTTCATGTTTGATGTCATTTTTGAAGTCAAATGATCCCAAAGATGAATACATTTACTGCAAAGGAATTGTGTGATTGGCATATGAAGGAAGATTTCAATGGATAAGGAATAATAATTCCTTGCTCCACAATGATGAGGTACTCTGCCAAGTTCAAAAATTGAGTTATTTAGAAAGCATTTGGAAATATTGTTGAACTGTCCATTAGCAAAATCTCAGGAATAACAATTTGTTCTATCCGTGAAGCCGTAAGTCATTTTAAGGATCTCTGCAGAACTCCTTCCAACCCAAATTTAAACATTTAAGAAGTAACATGTCACTTTTAAATGTAATATCAAATATGTTCCAAACTCGCCCACTTGATCAGTTTAGTCTGGGAGTGTTCACAGTATTCACTTGGGTTTTTCAGTTTGCTTTGCTTTCGTGGTTTGGGTCTTATCTCTATTCTAGTCTCTACCTACCTTTCAAACATTTTTTTTTTTTATATTTACAAAATGGAGGTCAAATCTATGCTAGCAAATTGAAGTTGAAAAGTAAGGGCACTCTGAGGATAAGTTCAAAGGAAAACTGTTTTTCTAGTTAACAGCTTTTTCGAATCATTGACAAGTATCCTTTGATTTTCGGAGTTCTCAACTTTTTGTTCATTTTTGACCCAGACTTCACAAGGTAGACCTGTCCTGAATCCTGAGTTATAATAATAAAATCTATCTCATTTAAAATTTCTTACACTAAATAATATTTTCTTGTACTTATAGTAGATATATATATTTATAAACATATATATTTCATGTCTTATTTTAGATACAAGATTTACATAAAAATTTTATATAGAACGCTGCCTTTTTTCAATAACTTTAAAGAATAACAAACAGGCTAACTTATGAATATATCATCACAGGTTAAAAAATGTAATAATAATATAAAAAAGCAAATATGCTAAATGTCTTGAACAAACTAGATAATGATATCTTTTTATCTTTTTTATTAGCTACATCTCAAAATGACCAGCTTCTTTGCTTTATTTCACATTCATTTGAACTTGAAAACTAGGTTCCCTTACAGATTTTTGGGAAACGGAGACAAATGCTCCTTTTAATTTTGATTTCTAAAGTATAAACCAAAATTCCATCATTTGCCTTGACTTAAGGGAATTCTAGCTTCCAGATGAGGAGGAGGAACATGCTTCCTGACATCCGGAGCTGACCTGGCACTGCCAGCTAGGTCTTGCCTTTCACAAAACATCCACATCAGCCTAGGCACCCAGTATCCATGATGAATCGAAATAAGAATGAGCGCACTCCTTGGTCTTTTCTGAACACAGACAAAGACATGAATATGTTCCCTTCTCTGGGCTGTAAGACTAACTGCTGCTTCCTCACCAATAGCTTTGCTTTCTCTAGTCTTCCCTCCTGTTAGGTAGAAGTTATTAAGCTACTCAGTTGTAGGGTTACCCCACTTCCTGACATTATCCAATCCAGAGAAAAACCCTGCCTCCATGAACTCTCCCACAAATTACTTAACACAAGCCCGAATCCTCTAATAATTCCTAACACCCTTTGACTGAGATGCCCACCATCTCTGTGGTGTGCGTTCTCCCTCACTGAAACAAGTCAATAAACTCAGCCTATTTGACTCCGAGTGTGTCCCTGCTGGTGTTGGGCTGGAGGGAACTAACACAAGAAAGTTCTAAGTTTTAAACCATGTTTTAAAACTATTTCACCTTAGGTAGAAAGTAATTTTCAGTGGTTTTGTTGTGTGGAAAACTTCCAATGCCCACGTTAGAATTCTTCTAACCAGTTTACGGTGACTTAATGAAAACTTGCATGTCTTATAATCTTTTATTTAAAAAAAAAAAAAAGGACAGGTTCTCATTCTAGTCAGTCATTTTTATTTTTGCTGAGGTTTCTGTGGGATATGCCCAACAGATATGTGGGCAAGGATGAGGATGAGGTTGAGCCCACGCTATTTGGAAGTCTGAAAGGCTGCTTCCGGTTTTCTCTAGGAAGGAAAAGATTGATCTGGCTGCCCATGATCTTCTCCCGCCCTCCGCTCTTCCCTCTCTCCTTCCTTCCGTATTGTCTTCCTCGATTTTCCTTCCTTTACTCTCTCCCTCCCGCTCTTCTCTGCTCAATTCCTTCTCTTTTTCTTTCCTTCCCATGCCCTTACAGTGTAAGAATGAATGCTATCAAAACACTCTCAATTTTTATTGATTGATTATTTCATAAAATTTTGATTATTTCATAAAATTCATATACAAAACAGATACAGAAGGATCATAACAGTATATAAATGTAGTGACTTGGTTACAGAACAGCTAAATGATCTTTCCTCACTTACAAAAATATTTAATAGATTGAAATACTTCCAAATTGGCTTGATCTTATAAATTTTAACCAAAAAATGTCCAGTTCCCTCTGAGTAACCTCCCTCCCCTAGGTCCCTCCCTGTCTTCAACAAACACACTGTTCCCTTTCCCTTAGAGCAGCATAAATTGTTTTACAGTGCAGACGGAGGTGAGGAGATTCCAAAAATGGAAGAAAGTGAAGCTTCTCCTATTCTTTCTTTGCTCATGCTCTTTGAAAACACCTCTCTGTTGAGCTTCAGATAAGAGTGTTGAACCCATAAATTCATTAGCAAGGCGCAGAGCAGCTTCCCCTGTCTGTGTCCTTCCACACAGCTCAGATTTCATTCTGTGCCAAGAGTCATACATCACACTCAACAGTGTGTCTCCAGAGCCAACTGGAGAAAGTGCAGAAAAACTACTGTTAACCAGGGAATAATTACATTCGGCCTAAATTAATTATTAGTCACTCAGGACTGGCGAGCAAGGGCCACACAGATGGCCTCTGACTCAGTTCCCACCTTTGAGGAAAGAAATATTCCAATTTGGTGCACATGACCGCATAAGATAACAAGAGGCAGGTTATTTCTGGTCTACTGGTCTTGAATTTACCATATTTGCTAATATGACATTGGCTTATTTGCGTTAACACTGTAGGTACATTGTATTATTATTTTTTTTTATTTTGGAAAAACATGAATGATAGTCACTTGGGATGGGGGTCATTTCACAGCAGTCAGCATCAGGACCAGCAAAGTTAAGCCAGGGACCTTTAAAACGCAATTCAGTCAAAAGAACAGGTCATGGATCAATGAGCAGGTGATGGAAGGTGTTCGTGAGGAATTTAGATCAGCACAAAATTCAAACAAACCACAAGAAACAAGGAAGAGAGAAAGCAGAGCAACCTGGAGGGCAGGAAACCATTGTCACAGCAAGGTGAAGAGGAAGACACTGATAATTCCCAGATTTTATGCTCCAAGTGGGCAAGGACTATGATTTCTCATTTATTTTGTATCCTTAGAAGCTGGTACAGCTGTCATAAACCGCATGACAACAAGGTTTTACTGAATTAATCAGGCAATTTGATCCGCTGTTCATTCGAGAATTACCATGCCTCTGCTAGAGATCTAGATAGAAGGAATTCAATTCAATAAATGGAACACCTACTATGTGCCAGCACTATGCTAGATACTAGAAAAACTATAAGTCATGGCTCCTGTCCTCAAGTAATCTGCAGTGTAGTGTTTGAGACAGACACTAACCTCTGTGGTAGTGCAGTACTAGAAATACGAAGATGTTAAACAGAACAAAGAAATTACTGATTGGCTCTGTCAGAAGCAGTCATAAAGTATAGATAGGAATCTATCAGATCAGACAAGTTGGGGAAAGCACAGAAAGAAGAAGAAATAACATGTATGAAGGCAGAGAAAGAAGCCACATAGCAAGTTCAAAGAAGAGGCAGTTCATTACTAGAGATAACTGGAGAGACATACATGGGCCAGATCAGCAAAGGCCTTGAATATCATTTGAAAGAGTTTGAACATGCGCTTGGGTAGCAGAGAACCCTAGGAGGCTTGAAAAGAGAAGGGTCAGATTTTCATTCTAATAAGACAGTACATCTAGTAGATAAAGAAAGGGCTAGACAGGGACTAGATTAGAGATAGGAAGTCACGAAATGAACACAAAAGTCCACATAAGAGATGGAAAGACACAGCACTTAGACAATGGTAATGGAAGTCACCAGGAAGGACTCCCTTCAAGAGATATCTTAGAGATTGGATAGATAAGATTTGATGGTTAATTGGATATATTCGGGGATGAAGAAAGTTAAGATTGTAAATATCTTGGAGTTTTAGGCTTGGGAAACCAGGTAGATGTTAAATTATCACTAAGGATACAGAATATTGGGTAAAATAGTTGCAGAGGTGGGGGACACGCGAAGATAGAATTGTTTGAGATGTTGATTTTAACTGCTCATGGGATATTTAGGTAAAAAAATTTAATAAGCAGTTGGAATTTAAGGAAGGGTCTGTGGTAGAAACACAACTTTTACCTACAGGTAAAAATTAAAGGTGAGGAGATGAATGAAATCATCCAGGAAGGGACAGGGGTTGAAAAAGAAAATTATTAAAAGTAAATCTTGCTGAATACTTACATTTAGGTGAAGAAGGAAGAATTAGTGAAGAAGACCAAGATGAAACAGAGGTGGGAGCAAGTGCAGTATGGAGTAGTCGATGACTAGGGAGGGAAGAATTTCAAAGAGAAAGAAGTAGCGAAATGAAGGTTGAAGAGGAAGGCAAAAAAACAAATAACTGGATGTAGTATCATATTGAATAATTATGAAATGATAGGATTCGATAACGACAAGGTTAATGGCCACTTAGAAAATAAACATACATTTACTTGCATGGTATATTATTTCTGAAGAAGCTTGACTGAAGAGGAAAACAGAGAAACAGGTATTTAGCAAGAGGACATTAATGCTTCATAGAAAACTTTTTGTTTGTTTTTGGATGAAAGAGAAATGAACCTGTTTGTAACATGAAAGCAAGGCTATAGAGAAGAACAGAAGGAGAGAATAATAAAACAATATGCCAGAGATGAGGGGAAGGAGGAGATCATTGCTCTTTGAATTGCTTTGAAAGGGAAGGATTTTTTCCTCTTCCTGAGTCTCAGAGTGAGGGGGAGCATTCAAATGCATTTCTGTTTTATGATAATGTAAATCAAAATTAAACCCAAAAAATCATACTAGTATTTTAATAATTAACATAATGTCCAAAGTGATCCAGAGCCATCTTCATTTTCTTGAAGGATGTCTTTTTCAAAAAGTTTCCTTGAATACAATACAGTGAAAATCCAAAGGTTTTCATCCTCCCTCCTTTGTCATAGGCTCATAATATAATTATTATCCTGTATATTCTGAAAATAATACATTAATGAGAAAAAGCCAAACCATTGGGAGTACTTACAATTCAACTTTTTGAATTAATTAATTCTAGCCATGGTAGAATTTAATTTGCCCATTTTAGTAATTAGCATGTGTTCTTATACAATTACTTTGCAATTTTCATCCATTGATCATAAGTTACACTGAATTGTTAAATTAGCTGACCAGTCATCCACCTAAGAGATATGTAGACCTAAGCTCAGAAGCCACGAGCACTCATGCAACAGGAAAACCCACTTTCTCAATATCTGTATAACCACTCAAAATCTGTACAGACCACTTTTGCTAAGGCCAGTGGACACCATAATCAAATAACTAACTTTCAAAGCAAGAAATCCAAGTCGTCACTGACCTGTTGAGATTTTGATTAGGATTGCTTTGCATCTAAAGATCAACTTTACGTCTTCCAAAGGAGAGGAGAAGTGAGTTGGGAGAAATCAGAGTGGAGAGACAAACCAGAAGAGATTGTGGACTCTGAGAAACAAACTGAGGGTTTTGGAGGGGAGGGAGGTGGGGGGTTGGGTGAGCCTGGTGGTGAGTATTAAGGAGGACAAGTATTGCATGGAGCACTGGGTGTGGTGCATAACAATGAATTTTGGAACACTGGAAAAAAAAATGTCTTCATATAAAAAAATAAAAAACAAACTTTAGGAAAATAAATACCTTTCTAATATTTAGTATTCAAATTCATATACATAGTGAATTCCTCCATAAATCAAGGTTTTTAAAAAATATCTCTTAATGGGGAGCCTGGATGGCTCTGCATCAGGCTCCCTGCTCAGTGGAAGCCTGCTTCTCCCTCTGCCCCTCCCACTGCTTATGTTCTCTCTCTTGCTG
Organism: Mustela nigripes; assembly: GCF_022355385.1. NCBI lineage: Eukaryota > Metazoa > Chordata > Mammalia > Carnivora > Mustelidae > Mustela > Mustela nigripes. The sequence goes on from NC_081561.1 coordinate 105,220,183, forward strand.
TCTCTCTCTCTCTGTCAAATAAATAAATAAAATCTTTTAAAAAAATCTCTTAATAATATTTATAATTTTCTTTGTAGAGGTCTTACACATTTTTATTAGATTTATTCCCATGTATTTGATGTTTTGATGTTATTATAAATATTCCTGTTTATTTTTGTTCAATAACACTGCTACATGATATTTATAAATAGAAAATAAATGTGTGTATATACAAATGGTATATTATATTTTGTTACATAATTGTTGCTATATATTAAAATTCTAAATCCATTTTTTCATGCTAATGGATTATCTGGTATTATTTTGCATTTTCCACATATGGAAGAAATCATATTGTGTGCAAATAATGACAGCTTTGATTCTTTCCTTTTAGAGCTAATAACTACTCTCCATATAACGTGTCATCTAAGGACTTCTAGTCTCATGTTGAATAAAGGCAGTGATAATGAGCATCCTTGTTTCATGGTATTCTATTTCACCTATAAGTATACTGTCATAGGTTTTTATTTTATATATTTATTTCTGCATTTTATGAAAGTACAATGTACACACAAAAAAGTGCACATCATGAATACACATTGTACTGATTTTTCAAAAGCAGAATAATTCATACCTAGCAGTCATATTAAAAAACAGAACATTACCAACCCTTCATGAACCCCCATCCTACTCTACTCCAAGGCTTATGGGCCTTCATGGCTTTATTTTTACAAGTACAGCCCATACTCAAGAGAAGAAGGATGAGAATGCACCTCTTGAAGAGAGGAGTACTAAAAACTTGCAGACACCTTTTTAAACTTCCACAGTGTGTCCCTCCACTTATTAAGTCTTAAATTTCTCTCAGTAAAGTTTTATAACTTCCAGTGTATAACCTTTCCCATAATTTATTAAATTTGTGCCTCAGTATTTCAGGTTTTTTGAGATTTCTGTAAATGCTTCTTGTTTTACTCTCCTTACCCCCGCTTTTTCACTGGTAGTATATAAAAATAAAATGATTTTGATATCTTGAGTTTGACTCTGTTAAATCCACTTAATTGTTGTGGTAGCTTCTCTGCAGATTTCTTGGGATTCTCTAAGTACACAATCATGCTGTTTGCAGATAAATAAATGTTCTATATCTTTCATAGTAGAATCAGAAAACAGAAACCATAACAATTATTTTAACAGAGAGTATATATATATATTTATACTGTGTATTGGAGATCTAAAATAGTAAATACAAAACAAAACCAAAAAACCCACTAATATATGAGAGAAATAACAGTAGCAGGAAAGCACTACCACACTCAAGACTTTGGAGAATGAACATAAGAGGTTAGAATTTGTAAAATGTAAAAGTTTAGAGTAGAGGGGCCCAAGATGTTGAAATTCAAACCTCTGAAAAAGAAGTGCTGCTCAGTTGGTAATGTCTCTGAATTCAAAGGAGGGCTTCCATGGGGCTGTAGCTCTAACTTCTGAGTAGATGGTCCCTGCTGGCTAGTTCTGATGTCTCTAAGGGGGCACAAAAAGGCTAGTTCTTTCAAGTGTTGGAAAAACTACAAACTGGATTTAAGTACTGTGTCTTGAATGAATGGTCACATTTGGTGTGAAGTGAGCCTGGGGAGCCATTGACAAGAAGCAGAAACAAACAGGAAGCTCCCATAAAGCAAACAGGAATCAATAAGTCTCTTCTTCAGTATTATCTCTAGATTCATTCATAACACTTGCTTCCTTAGATTCATAGCACCCTCTATCGGCTCTGTTAGAAGCATTTAACAGGTTGCCAGTTGGCAAAAGAGAAATGTGGAGAATCTCCACTGTTACAGGGAGAATATATAAAAGTGGATTAAATCTGATCAACACTACCCTAATACATGGACAGAGAAAGCAGAAAAAAATGGTGGACCTCAAGCTTGACAGCAATTGGTCCCCTAAGGACATTTGTCAAAGTGGAAACCTCTCTAAAGCAGACAGAGCTTTCAACAGTATTATAAGCTAAGGACTAGAATTTAGGAACTTAGTCTCTTTAGTTGATAATTCAGAATGGTCAGGGGCACACCAAATGAAGACTGCCTACTACCATATTCACAATCCAGCCCTGACCTATGTAATCTCTGGTTTATAATGGGAATCAGATAGACGCACCAGAAAGAAAGAACTCAGTTATCTGAAATATCTACAATTTTGCATATATACTGCTGGCATTCAAATAAAATTAAGAAACTTTCAAAGAAAAGAAAGAGGAGGAGGAAGAGGAGGGAAAGAAGAAGAGAAGAAGAAGGAGGAGGAGGTGAAGGAGGAGGAGGAGGTGGAGAAGAAGGAAGAGGAGAAGAAAAAGAAGGGGGGGAGGAGGAGGGGAAGGAGAATAAGAAGAAGAAGAAGGGGAGAAGAGGGTAGAGGAGGAGGAGAAGGGGAAGACCTCATAACCCAAAACAAAACAAAAACAAAAATAATAACAACAGAAACAAACAAACAATAATAACCAAACCAAACCAAAGATGATCCAAATATTGGATTATGTAATAAAGACTTCAAAATAACTATTATAAATATATTCCAGAAAATATAAGAAAACATAGATAAAATGGATAGAAAGATAAAAGTAACCAGAGAATAGAAATATTATATTCAAAACATCAAATGAACATTCTAGGTTTGACAAATACAATGTCCAAGTTAACATATCATTAGAAGGGTTTAGCAGCAGATTAGACACAACAGAAGAAAGGATTAGTAAACTGGAAGAAAGCTTAATAAAAAAATCTAAATAAAAGCATATCAAGAAAAAAATGAAAAAACACAAAAAAGCATGGTATAGATGTATGGGATAAGATGAAAAGGTCTAATATACATATAATAGGAATTCTAAAAGGAAAGGATGGAGAGGCCAGGGAAAAAGTAATATTTGAGTAAATAATGAGCAATAATTTCCCAAAACTTGTGTAATATCATAACTCACAAGTGCAAGAAATTCCATGAACCTCAAACTAGATAAATCAAATTGTAAATATAAATGAAATAACATTACATATATCATAATAAGATTGCTGAAAACCAAAGACAAAGAGAATATTCTTAAAAGCAACCAAAAAAAAAAACCCAAATTACCTTCAGAGGAGCAAAAATAAATGAGAGCTGACTTCTAAAAAAAAAGGGAAAATAGAAAGCAATGAAATGATACCCTTAAAACACTGGGGAGTGGAGGAACCTCCAACCATACAATTCTATATCCAGAAAAAATATCCTTCTATAATGAAAGTAAAATAAAAATATTTCCAGACAGGGGTGTCTGGATGGTATCATTGGTTAAACATCTGACTCTTGGCTTTGGCTCAGGTCATGGTCTCAGGGTCATGGGCTCAAGCCATAAGTAGACTCCATGCTGATTGCAAAATCTGCTTAAAACTCTTTCCCTTGCTTCCCTTGCCTTTGGTGATGTTCCTAGGAAGATGTTGCTGTGGCTGAGGTCGAAGAGGTTGCTGCCTGTGTTCTCCTCAAGGCTTTTGATGGATTCCTTCCTCACATTTTATCAAGATCAAAAGCTTTTGCACAGCAAAGGAAACAGTTAACAAAACCAAAAGAGAACTGACAGAATGGGAGAAGATATTTGCAAATGACATATCAGATAAAGGGCTAGTGTCCAAAATTTATAAAGAACTTAGCAAACTCAACACCCAAAGAACAAATAATCCAATCAAGAAATGGACAGAAGACATGAACAGACATTTCTGCAAAGAAGTCAGATGGCCAAAAGACACATGAAAAAGTGCTCCATATCACTTGGCATCAGGGAAATACAAATCAAAACCACAATGAGATATCAACTGACACCAGTCAGATTGGCTAAAATTAACAAGTCAAAATATGACAGATGCTGGCGAGGATGTGGAGAAAGGGGAACCCTCCTACACTGTTAGTGGGAATGCAAGCTGGTACAACCACTCTGGAAAACAGCATGGAGTTTCCTCAAAATGTTGAAAATAGAACTACCCTATGACCCAGCAATTGCACTACTGGGTATTTATCCTAAAGATACAAATGTAGTGATCTGAAGGGGCACATGCACCTGAATGTTTATAGCAGCAATGTCTACAATAGCCAAACTATGGAAAGAACCTAGATGTCCATCAACAGATGAATGGATCAAGAAGATGTGGTATATATACACAATGGAATACTATGCAGCCATCAAAAGAAATGAAATCTTGCCATTTGTGACGACGTGGATGGAACTAGAGGGTATCATGCTTAGCGAAATAAGTCAAGCGGAGAAAGATAACTGTCATATGATCTCCCTGATATGAGGAAGTGGTGATGCAACAAGGGGGGTTAAGTGGGTAGGAGAAGAATGAATGAAACAAGATGGGATTGGGAGGGAGACAAACCATAAGTAACTCAATCTCACAAAACAAACTGAGGGTTGCTGGGGGGAGGGGGGTTCGGAGAAGGGGATGGGGTTATGGACATTGGGGAGGGTATGGGCTATGGTGAGTGATGTGAAGTGTGTAAACCTGGCGATTCACAGACCTGTATCCCTGGGGATAAAAATATATATTTATAAAACATAAATTACCAATAGTAAGAATGAGAAGATAACATCAGTGCAGACTTCATGAACATTAAGAAGGTAATAATGAGTAAGGAATAACTTTATGCCAATATATTTTGAACCCTTTGAAAAAAAGGAAATTTTTCTTGAAAAATATAATTTACTGAAACTATAAGAATAAAGAGACAAATATATAAAATTATAAGAATAAATAAGAAATCTTAACAGCCCTATGTAGTAGGTTGAGTGATGGCCCCTCAAACAGATATGTCCACAAGGAACATACTGATATAACTTTAGAAAAAAGGTCTTTATATTATTAAGTTTAGGATCTCATAATTAGGTAATCCTGGATTATCTGAGCCCAATGATAAAGACAAGAAAACCACTGGAGTCTTTGGAGGAAATGTGACCATAATGATATTGATTTTGGACTTTCTGGTCTCCAAGATCAGTGAAAAAATAAATTTATGTTCTCTTAAGCCGTAAAGTGTATGGTAATTCATTATGCAGTCACCGGAAACTAATACATTCCATGTCTTTTAAACTCATTTAACTTTTGTCAAAAATATCACCAAGAAAAAACTCTGGGATCAAATTGTTTCACTAATGAATCCTTTCAGATATTTCATGAAGAGATAACAATATTCTGATCCAAATTCTTGCAGATATTAGAGAGAGGGGATGTATATTTCCCAATTCATCTTAGAAGTCCAGCATAATCTTGATGAAACTTCAGTAGAACAAGAAAACATAGAAAAAATAGAAACTAGTCTTTACTATGAACATAGATACAAAAACTGTAAATGAAAATTAACAAATCAAACTAGGGTTTTTTCTAGGAATAAGCTAATTTTTAAATGTGCATATTTAATTTATACACAGAGTTTAAAAATAGCTAAGACCAATATATACATTTAAAATTCAATTTAGTTTTTATTTTCTTTATTGACTAAAACACTGCATGTGGGCTTCTAATATTTTGATAATGTCCTGTATCTTAATCCAGGTGTTCATTTTGTAAAAATTTGTCAAGATGGTCCTTCGTGATTTGTGTACTTTTTGTGTGTATGTTATAAAACTCTTACATTAAAAGCCTTCATCAGTAATTTCCAGAGTCAACTTATTAAAGTTAAGAATTTGAGAAACCATTTAGCATTTTAATAGGATATTATGGATGAAACAAAATGTAGAACTATGGAGTGGACTGCCTATTTACTTATGACCGTATCATAGAACACAAAATATTTTAAAACATTTAGTTATTTAAATTTACAAACTTAAAGCATAGGGAGGAAAACTAGTTAGCTTCTTTAATTGCTGAGAAAGAATTCATATTTCTTATAGCTCCATGGCTGAGATTTCTAATGACTTTATATACTCAGGTGACCAATGCGACACTGATGAATTTACAACCTTGGTATACCTCTTAAAGTTGGGTCGCTGATCCACATATAAGGGAACTCTAAGGACTGGTTTTAGGACATTTGGATAGATATTGGTGAAACTGTGTAACTTGAATCACCAAATCTCACCAGCATTCCTTCTCAGTAGGTGAGCTTTTTCCTCTCCTGTCTGAGGTCATTAGCCTCCTCTTGTCTAAAGAATAGTAATCACACCCACTGGAATAATTTTCTTACAGGGGAAAGCTGACTGTCCTAAAGATCCCCCACCACATTTCACTGTTTTCAGACGTAGTCTCTAACAGATTTCTTGGTTGGTTCACTGAAACCTAAAATCAATGATGGCCCATGTTAAACAAATAAAAATTCTTGATAAGTTGTAGGAAAAAAAATAAACATAAGCATAGGTTGGCAAGAATGCTGGAGACTTATTAAGGCCAACCTGGTCACCCATCCATAACTCTGTTCTCTAGTGGGTTCAGCAGACCTTCCTTTCACCAAGACTTAAAGATAACACTAGAAAAAGGAGAGATGGCATTTTTGATAGGCTCTATAGTGAGTCTTCTTGGCAAGCTGTGGATGATAGTGTCAGGTGCTGACATTGGAAAAGTCCCCCTGAGTTCTTTGGGGATAATTAGATCTTTTCTTCAGTGAGGTTAGCAGCAATTAATCACCAGGAACATGGTGTGCATAATTACTATAATGGGAAGCAGGACTGAAGTAGCAAACGGAATAGTTTCACACAGAGCTTTGGTAAGGGTTAATTGGATATGATGTCTCTATGATTGAGATAAGTGGAAATCTTACTTAATATTAATAAGTAATAAAGACTTCAAGTTTGGTGAAGAATTGTATCACTACAATAGAAAGCCACGATCTCACTGAATTCTCAGACCTGAGCCAAATCACAGATCCAAGTCAATTCACAGACCCAGAAACTTTTGAATGAAGGGGAAGGCAGTCTGCTTGCAGAAGGATTCAGCTACATTCCCAGAAGTTGATATTATGAATCTTCCTCCTCTCCATTCTCAAAACAAGTTGTTACTATTTACCAGGGTTATTTGCATTGGAATAAAAGACATTTTCAAGCTTTCAGTAAATATTGGATACTGACACAGGCACCAACCCCTTTGACCTCAACCGCGGTAACTTCTTCCTAGAAACATCTCCAAAGGCAAGGGAAGAAAGGGCAAAAATGAACTACTGGGACTTCATCAGGATAAAAAGCTTTTGCACAGCAAAGGAAACAGTCAACAAAACCAAAAGACAATCGATAGAATGGGAGAAGATATTTACTAGTATAGCCATTCTATTAATAAATGGTTAATAATAATAATTAATAATGACTAGTATACAAAACCTATGAAGAACTTATCAAACTCAACACCCAAAGAACAAATAATCCAATCAAGAAATGGGAAGAAGACATGAAGACATATTTCAGCAAAGAAGTCATCCAGATGGCCAACAGACACATGAAAAAGTGCTGAACATCACTTGGCATCAGGGAAATACAAATCAAAACCACAGTGGGATACTACCCCACACCAGTCAGAATGGCTAAAATTAGTAATTCAGGGAACGACAGATGTTGGAGGGGATGTGGAGAAAGGGGAACCTTCCTACAGTATTGGTGGGAATGCAAGCTGATGCAGCCACTCTGGAAAACAGTATGGAGGTTCCTCAAAAAGTTGAAAATAGAGCTACCCTAGGATCCAACAATCACACTACTGGGTATTTACCCTAAAGATACAAATGTAGTGACCTGAAGGGGCATGTGCACCTGAATGTTTATAGCAGCAATGTCCACAATAGCCAAATTATAGAAAGAGCCTAGGTGTCCATCAACAGATGAATGGATAAAGATGTAGGATACACACACACACACACACACACACACACACACACACACACATATGAATACTATGCAGCCATTAGAAAACTGAAATCTTGACATTTGCTACGACATGGATGGAACTAGAGGGTACTATAATAAATTAAATAAGTCAATCAGAGAAAGACAATTATCATATGATCTCTCTGATATGAGGAATTTGAGAGGTAGGGAGGGGGTTCATGGGGGAAGGGAAGGAAAAATAAAACAAGATGGGACCAAGGAGGGGGACAAACCATAAGGGACTCTTAATCTCAGGAAACAAACTGAGGGCTGCTGGGGGATGGGGTGAGGGAAATAGTGGCTGGGTGATGGACATTGGGGAGGGTATGAGCTATGGTGAGTATTGTGAATTGTGTAAGACTGATGATTCACACACCTGTACCTCTGAAATAAATAATATATGTTAATAAAAAAAGAAAAAATAATAATAAATAAAAGGTACATTTCTTTAAAAAAAATTGTCTACTGACTCTGAACTGCTGCTAATTCTTAGGGGCTTGAAATCACACAATGGTGCGACGGTCATAGAAGTGAAGTAACATGGATTGTTGACCTAGATCTATCCAGAGGGTCCTGAACCCCACCCCAAGGATATTTTCTCAGTGCCTGAATGTCTAACTGGATGAAACATACCAAAGTATGTGTAGAGTGCCCATATTAGTTTCTAGACCTGCGTAGAAATTACTTATTTGGGAGGAAGGGTTAACTAGAAGCCCCTAAAATTGTTTCTCCCTGTCAAGATAAAAATACTGAATCAAATCAACACCATATTCTTTAATAAATTTGAGAAATTATTGTATCATCAAGGATTTCAAAGATGCAAAATAGATCTGGCTCTGTTCTCCTCTTCCTTGGAAGAGTTTTGGTCCCTTTTACTCAACATTGGTTGGACTCCTGGTTATTATTCTTTGCTTCTGGAAGCTGTTTGGAACCCAGCAGACATACGGCTCATCTGCTCTATGTTTGGACATTGTTCTGTTTCTGGTCCACAGGGCTACTGGTCTCATTTTTGAGCTCGACTATTCATTTTTCATTTTCTTTTTCAAAGGTCATCTGTCATTGCTATGTGTTTGGAGCACAAAGAGATAAACCAACACTTGAATTTACTGCACTATCTTAATGTGATATCACCAACCTGTTATCTTTAGGTTCGTAACAAAATCATTAGCCTAGGCAAAAATGTGCTAATCAGCAAAATGGAGTGACTAATAAGTAGTCCATAAATTTTTTAATTCTTTATCATTGTTTTTTCAGAGGACACTGTCATCTTGTTCAATGGAATTTTTGAGTTTGCCAGGATATATCCATAAATGCAGAATGATTCTCATTTTTAAAATTATACTGGAAAGAATACACTTTGAAGTATCAACCACAAATAACTCTTACATGGTGAAATAACCCAAGTGAATGGATTTTTGATAGTTGCAAGAGCATTTATTGCAAATGGTTTCTGGCAATGACGAAGTTCTTATGACAAATGTAGAAACTTCTTTTCCTGTTGGAGATTTTTAAGTTTTGTTCTGTCACCTATTTTGAATATTCCTAGACAAAATTTAGTGAATTAAATTGTTTAAGACCAAGTTCCCAAGTTAATGTACCTAAAGTATCCCAAATTGGGACTAGTAATCAAGTATCTTTACTCCACTGTGCCAACCAACTTTTTAGAATAACAGATACTTGGGACTGTAACTGGGGCATTTTAGTTTTGAGCACTTAGTCTTGAGGTGTCCAAAATGAAGCCTCTCACAAATAAGAACTACTTTTCTTGTTATCGCAATAACCTTTCACAGGATTTGATATTCAGTAATCACAAAGAAAATGATTTTACAACAAGTGAATAAATCAAGATATAATTATACATAGAAAGTGTTTAGATGTAAGTCAGACAAAAAGTAGAATTGGGTTTGATTTATCCAGACCCTTAATTTGGTTCAGAAATCATGAAAATGCATGACCTAAAATAAATGCTTACTAGTATGGCACATTGGGGAGGGTATGTGCTATGGTGAGTGTTGTGAATTGTGTAAGACTGATGATCATACACCTGTACCCCTGAAGTAAATAATACATTATATGTTAATTTTAAAGATTAACATATAATGTTAAGTGTTTAATACATGCTTATTATTAAGAAAATGGGGAAATCAAGCAAGTTTTTTCTTTGACTTAAAATAACTAATCATTCATGATATAGACACTATTATTGAAAGAAATAATAAATGAATAATTTTGTATATGTAGTGAAGTTTTTTCCTCTTTTGTGTTTTATTTGTTTCCGAAGGAGTAGTTTCTATTGAAGTGAAATTGTTGGGTCAGTCCTAAATGATGTATTAGAAAAATAGTTAATCTCAGGAAACAAACTAAGGGTTTCTGATGGGTGGGTGGGTAGGGATAGGGTGTCTGGGTGATGGACATTGGGGAGAGTATGTGCTATGGTGAGCACTGTGAATTGTGTAACCGTGATGATTCACAGACATGTACCCCTGAAACAAATAATACATATGTTAATTTTTTTAAGTCTAATAAATAAATAAATAAATAAATGAAATTTTAAAAATCTTTTTAAAAAAAGCAAAATAGTTCCCAAACATACACTGGCATTTGGGGAAAATCTTTGCTTTCTCTATTCTGTGATTAAGCCTGAACTTACTGGGCACAAGAAGAGAGAACACAGCAATGATTTTTTAAATTTAAGGTATACAGACAACTAAAGAGGACATTTCAGGGGGACCCAAATCCCAAATGACCCAGTGTGGCCTGGGATCCTTTCAAGAATGCCTCTGTTCATCACTTAACTGCCAAATCTCCCCTATACTTGTTACTGTGTTAACAGAACCAACACCTAAAAGCTTGACAGCCTCAGGGTAAGGGGGTAAAATTCACTGCCAGTTATTTAGTTCACTTATATACATTGTTGTGGAAATACCTCCTTCCACCCAAACCACAATCAGTATTTTCTATGAAAGTGACATACTTATATCATGGATTTGTTTTGGAGGAGCAAATTAACCTGTAAAGTATGGCAGAGCCTAAGCTATGTGTACACCCAACCTCTTCTTTTTCCTCCTGGACAAAGAGGTTCATTTCCTAACTATGTGACTAACTCTGGCCAATGGGGAGGGAGTGGGAGTGGCGTGTGCCCTTCCACGTTGGGCATGCATAGTCTCTTGCACAATCTCTTAGGTTCCCTTCTCCACCTTCGTTTTGGACATGTATGACCCAGAGGATTTAGCCATAAGATAAAACCACTTGGGTTCCTGAGTTCCCCATCTTTCCAGTCCCAGAGAATTGCTCACTAAATATCAGCAAAAGAAGAATTTTTTAAAATTTTAAACCAGAGACTCAAGAAGAATATACTTTTCAACACCAGCTACCTGGCTAATATAGATCAGAACTATGAAACCTATTCTGCCTTTGGGCAAGGAAGAAGGGGGTTGAGATTTTAAAGTAGTGATGTAATTTGCATGGAATAGACTTACAAAATATGTGTTTTTTTGAGTCAAGGTTAAACATTCAGCCTTAAACTTAAATCAGTTTAAGCTATATAGTAGTTAAATGTGAAGTTTTCTTCAGGATTTGTTTTGTGCACCTCAAAAAACCTTTTATGAAGCTTTCTTTAGCTTTAAAATTATTATCTGGGTTATTGAAGTTATAAATCCAAAATCTAGTTTTTCCTTAAGTTTTTAAGTTTAGCTTGCAATCTTATTATTTTATTTATAAGTCCAATAAATGTTCAGCAGTCACTTTTAAAAGACTTTAAATAATTTATAAAGTTGGTAATAAAATTTCTTTAAATATATTAAATGCTTTATGTGCATTAAATATATTTGGTTTCTTTTTTGGGACGGGAATTCAATTATCTGACTTAGCAAACAAAACTTCCCCAAGTACTGACATAACTCATATATTTAATGATTCAAATTTCTAGAAACAATGAGAATTACTTTCTGTTTAATAACACTGTATATAAACTTAGTAAAATTTCAACTTAAACTCACAGGCCTAAAACAGTTACTCAAATTATTCATTATAAATGGAAAATATTAAACACTGACCTGTTTGACAGGTAAAATTCTCTTACATATTGCAAGTATACAAATGATTCAATATATGCACATATTTTAAACATCAAAATGTTACTACTGTGTATTTAATCCTTTTAAACATTTTCATACTTGATTACAAAGCATCCTTTACTTAAAAGATTCCAAGCTACTAAAAAAAAAAACTATAAGGTATTACCAAGCAGATTTTGAGGAGCCCCTTCTTATCCAATTGAGGTGGTAGAATGACCAGAAATGCCACTAGATTCCTGATGGTGACACTGATGGGCTTATGGCAGGGACTTCATCACTTAACTCTTTAAGTTGTCCATATGTCCTTTGTTGTCTTCATCCCTGGTGAACTCAGAGAAGACTGTTTACTTTATTCTTGAATTTAAATGGACTTTTCCGCTCTTACTCTTTCATTTTCTTTCTGTTTACACAAGTGAGATCCAATTCACTTGTGGAAATTTCTCATGATGGAGATGAATCATAACTTCCAAGGCCTTTCTTTGATGACAGTAGGATCAAACCAGTGTTGTCCCATACGCACACCTTCTCTGATGGGACAGGTAACTGTGTTGTTTAAGCTTATTTGCTAATGCTCAGAGAGAGTTCTGCTCCACTGAGATACATACACTTGACATCACATAGTGATGCATTCCATCCCCAGCCACCACTAGGCTTTCCCACACACTTGTCTTCAACTGGAACCTGAAGATTTGTTCCAAGTTGTTTTGTAATCATCTCATCTAATTTAGTTGTTTTACAGAAGATAAAATGACACTAACTGAGGAAAGTATCTGGTGGACATCAGTAGTTAGAAGCAAAGCCAATGCTTTCTTCATAATTCATAAACTCCTGAGTCTAGGCCATTGTTCTTGCCCAGCAAAGCTTTGGGCAAACTCAACAGGGCATAGAGCCAAGAAGCACAATGCAGAGAGAGGCAGGCATGGAATCTCTCTGGCTCAGAAAGAGGACACTGTCTCACCTCCAGATGGGCTACCCCTTAAGCAAGAGAGGCTCAAGGGCTGCCTGATCCCATCTCTGGATCAGCTCCACTGCTCCTGGGGCTCCTTCTCCAAAATGAGCCCCTTAGTGCTGTTCAGGAACACTAGGAACTTCAACTACAAACAATTCTGACATCTAAGTTTATTACTGCTGAGCAAGCACCATTGCAGTGAATGTGTACAAGTTCAACTTCCAAGTAGACATGGCTAGGACGTTAGTTAAGGGTTAAAAAAAAAGCACGAAAGAAGAGGAAAGCTGTTCCACTTTCCCAGATGACTGACACCACCAGAGATTACTTCTGGGGAAAAAAAATATTCTTGAACTATAATGACTTCAATTCTCAAAACCAAAGTGGAGAGAGATCCCACAGTTATTAAAGTTAATAAATCAGAGAGAAAGAGAGAGAGATCCTCCATGCAAATCTGGACAGCTTTTGCATTTTTCTGCACACAGAACTTAAAGGGTTTCTCTCCCCATTCCCTCCCCCTTGCTTTACCTCATTCACCATGGGTATCTTAAAAATAGCAAAGAGACTCATGGGACACACAGTTCTATAAGATGTAATTATGGTACCTTATTTTTAAGAGTTTGAAAGTGCATCTTTATGGCCTTGTGCAGCCACAGTAACTTTTATATGTTTGATTGACATAAAACATGCATTGGCATAAAACATTTCCTCCAACCGTAGAAATGTGCAGATTTTAGTCACACTGCTCTCCCCTCCTCCTAGTGACGTCCCTTCCATTCTTCCTGTCCCTCCTCATTTGTTCAGTACTACTGATCAGCTGGAGAGAGCAGAAGGCAGCTGGTGACCCCAGAACAGCTCCTCTGGTTGCTGTACAAGCTAAAATAAACTGAAATAAAGTGCACGTCATTCATGAGCTACACATGCATGTGGAAATCAGGAGGTCCAGCATTTATAGGTGATTTTAAAGGTGATCTTTCATACATGGCAGTTTATATCGCTATAGCTTGACTTTGGTGTTTTGGTTTTTTTTTTTTTTTTTTTTTTAAATTTAAGTGAAAAGGGCTGACTTTCCCTCAGATAGAAGAGGTGTTTTTGTATAGCCGATATAAATACTTCTAAAGTTTTATAGGGTGACTAATACCCTACAGGGATAAACCAGGCTGTCAACTTTACTGAGATTTTTGGCTGGAACCCCAAATGTTGGCTAAAGGCATCAGGGCAAGATCCTCATCTTAGAAAAAGGCTTTCTCTCCAGAAACCATAAGTATGCACGCATATAAAGGAACATATGTTCACCTATTCTTCCAAAATAATGGAAAGTCTAGACTCTAAGAGAAATTCATCATAAGCTTATATTTAGCTGTAGTTTAATTTGTACTGAAGTATAACAGCATCAATGCTGTCAGACAAAAAAAAAAAAAGTATTGATTATTATTCCCCAGAATTGCTTTGAATTCCTTAAAACAATGGGAGCAGATTCCCATTTGTTAGAGCATAAAGAGTTCTGAGTTGGAAAAGAGAAAACTCTCTGACATTATATTTTAAACTAGTAATTCCCATTTCAATGACCTCTCTGTTGGTAATAAGGGCTTTTTCTAATGATTTCCAAAGAAAACTTACCTCAAACACTCCCTTCACATATTACTGAAATATCTTGTGTAAGTGTTTACTGAAAGTGGCCCCAGTAGTCCCTCTTTCTTCAGGTTTTCCTGACCAGATGTCTATTTTCAGTTACTGTGTGTAGCCACTAATAACTCTTCCCTCGGGTGACCGAAGAAGCATGGTGGCCTGACTAATTTATTTTACCCCTTCATTTTCCCACAAGTAAAACAGGAATTGTTGCCAATTAGTCAACAAGTATTTGTTAAGTGCCCACAGAGTAAAAGTGGTGTACTACATGGAACCTTTTGGTCAATTCATCCTGGGGAAAAATTTAAAAAAGGAGAAAGGAGAGGTTTAACACAGAAAGCCCCAGCTTCCCAGGGTCTAGATTCCCGGGACCTTCAGGCTTCTAAAACAATCCCAGGCCCAGAATTAGACAGAAAAATGAGCAAATATTTCTTATGAAACAGTTCTGAATTTTCAGTAACTAATAAGTGAGGCAGAAAGGAGCCAAAATCCAGACACACTGTGACTGGTCAGTTCATTACTCATATGAAAAGGTGCATTATGATTGGGTTGTGAGGGTTATAAAAGACCACTTTGCTCCTCCCACTACCATATTTTGCCTGTAACAGGCAGGAAATTGAAGCCGTCAAAAAAAAAAAAAAAAGCAATATAGAAAGAAGGCAAGGGAGAAGGAGGACTCTCATTAAACCCCCATTGGGCTAGATAATATTTTGAGATTACTGATAATTGGATGCTTTTTTTCTTTCTGTTTTTGGTGTGTCTACTTTCACTCGTTCATAAAGTTAACAAGCTCTGTGTGTTATTTCTTCAAGGGAAGAGAAGAAAGCAGAGGCAGCCAGCAAAACTCTAAAATTTCTTCTAAAAAAGCTATACATTTTTCTTACTATTCTTTTAGCTATGGTTTCAAAAAGATTTGGTGAAAGCCTTCCCCCAGGCAAAACAGCAATTGAACACTACACACACACACACACACACACACACACACACACACCAGTTCAGGCAGAGGGAGAGGTCTATGATTCCCAAGCAAGAAAGACTAAGGGCTCTCCTCCAGGGCAAAAGCATCCAAAACAGAGGAATAGCTCTGAAATGCATCTAGGATGACCACAGGAGCTGGGTCCCTGGCTTTGTCAAAGATGACTACATTCTAGAGTTGGCACAAGAGTAGAATGCTAGTGTGCTCCCGTCATCTGTGTTGGCTTAGACACAGATGTCCATGATACTCTTGCAACTCTGAAGACTATGGTCCATACTGTCTTCCCCATTTTCCAAGCAACGTGCAATCTTTCCCAGTTCTGTGTGAGTGGGTCCAGTGATAAGAGAGTTAAAATTCACCCCAGGCCATGCAAAAATTGGAGGCAAAAATCAAAGTACATTATAGCAAAAGTTAGATTTCTTGCATTCATTTCTTGAATGAAACTCACATCTTTTGCACTCACTAACAACCCTATGTGGTAAGGAATATTATTTCTATTGTATACATTGGGAAATCTAAGCCAGAAGTTAAGTAATTTGTATAAAGTTATGCCATTAGTAAGTGATGGAACTGGGATTTGAAGATAGGGGAGTAGGTGGGTGAAGGCAGCAGCCTGCGGATTATGGGGAAAAAAAAAAAAGGACAGCAAGCATTTCTCCAGGAAAGGGTTAGAAAGCAGAGATAATGGAATCCAATATTCAAAGGACAAAAGAAACTCTGAAGACCAGGAAGGAAAGTCCCAATTAGTAGTCAGAAGCCCCTAAGGG
Source organism: Mustela nigripes (assembly GCF_022355385.1). Classification (NCBI taxonomy): domain Eukaryota; kingdom Metazoa; phylum Chordata; class Mammalia; order Carnivora; family Mustelidae; genus Mustela; species Mustela nigripes. The sequence continues at coordinate 105,236,405 of NC_081561.1, forward strand.
CATGTGTTAGCCTTACAAAGACCCGGGCCATATAGCAAAAGTTCTGTTATAACATGATGATGGCACCATACTGAGAAATATAGTTAGGGTCTGGCTCCATCTCCAAACCAAGATCTGAGTGCAAGCTGTCAGAGAGCTGCCTGCTGCCCAATAGAGTTGCTTAGTAAACATAGATTATATTTTTAATGATGCCCACAAATCAAAACACATTGATAGCAACAAGGAAGGACACAGTTTGATTTTCTAGAGGATGAAAGTCAAATCTAAAGGGAGTTTGCTTCAGCTTTGACTTATTAGTTTTGTACCAAGTCATGTCTTTAATAGATCGACCAGAAGTCATTCATATGGAATGCGCTCCAGCTTAATAAGAAAAAGAAAATGTACTACCCCTCCTCCTCATGAAAAGGAAGGGAGAGGAGGAAAAGAAAAGAAAAACTGGTTTCCATCACCAAGTCTCTTATCAAGTTCCAGACTATCTTGAGATATTCACAACCTTTTGACTCTTTGTGCCTACATGTATCACTGATATTCATAACAGTGACCAGAAAAAAGATTAAGCTATATTTCGTGAACTCTGTTAAGATAATGGTAATTCTGGTGCAATCCTGCACCTGTATAAATTGGTAAAAAATTTCTGTGAGGCAAGTTGACAGTGTGTATTAAGATTTTCTAAAAATGTTTACATTCTCTGACTCAGAATTTTATTTCTTGTAATCTATCTTAGATTTTTTAAAATGCTACATTCATGAAGATTAACAACAGCACTATTTACAAATAAAAAATTAGCATGTAAACATAATATGTTCAACCACAGGAAAATTAGGTAAGTCAGTGTAATATTTCAGTGTTAATTAAAATTACAGATATAAAGCCCATATAAAAGATGAAAAGGTGTTCTTATAAGTTTCAGTAAAAAAATCAGTATAAAGTTTTAATTTACATTTTGATTATAACTATGTTAAAACCACATATGCCCATGAGAAAAGACTGGGAGAACATACAGTAGTACTGCAAAATTCTAACCATCATTGTTTTGTTTTATTTTTTATTTTTTTAAGATTTTATTTATTTGAGACACAGAGTGAGTGAGCACACATGTATGGGGGTAGGGGCAGCGGCAGAAGAGAAACAGACTCCCCGCCGAGCAGGAAACCTGACAGGACAGTGATGTGGGCTCCATCCCAGAACCCTAGGTCATGACCTGAGCCAAAGGCAGATAGATGCTCAACCTACCAAGCCACCCAAGTGCCCCTAACCATGATTGCTTTATATAGGGATATTACACATGATTTTTCTTCCATATTATTTTCTGTTTTGAAGATGGAATAGATTTTAAGGTATAAGATATTTCAATTTTGACATGCAATAAAGGTTTAAAAAACCCAGATTTAATAAAAACCAAATTTAATGCTAACATTAATCCAGGTAAACATTCATTTTACAATGATTTTTATTTTTAAATAAAATAAATTTATTTTTAAATAAAATAAATTAAAATAAAATCCTTTTCAGAATTTAAAGGATTAATCTTAAGCTGATTGGCAAAATAGGATTATCTAAAATAAGTGTCACATATTCTATATAATCAAATTTTTACTAAAAGGCAACAAAGACACCTTTCTCTACTAAATGTAATTGTTATGTTCTTTAATTGCTATAAACAGATGAACATATGAGTACACAAACCAGGGGCAAAGCACATAAATATACACTTTCATTTCTTATTTAGTATTTCGGTATGGAGGCCAGATTCAAACATGGAAATATTACCTGAGGTCTGGATATACAAAATAAAAACCTAACAAGAATTTTCTCCCAGATCTCTTCCAAATAATGAAATTGTTGAATACATATGATACCTAGTTTTAAAGACCTTAAAATTGATTATTTGTAAATGAAAGGTAGAGGTGGCCCTGTAGTTTCATTCCCATTATGATTTAAAGGACTGATGCTTAATGCATTCACTTCCTGGAGAGTTTTAACATTTTGTCCGCAAAGGAGCTCTTCCACCATAAAAATGAACCTTTAATAATACAGTCCCAGCAATCAGCTAATACAGTGTTGGGAGAATCTAGGATGAATGGAAGCTCTTTGGAGACCTGAAATTGTATGCTGAAGAGAATCATTGATTTAATCTCTGCATATTTCTACTGGTGGTTATGCTCATTTGCAGAGCTGTAGTTCACGGATTCCCCACACGTGTGTCCAGTATTTAAGTTTGGAGCTTTTGGGAAACTTTTCTGATCCAATGTTACCAAGACTACAAACCGCTCTGCAGAGCTTTTGGAAAGGACCATGTAGGTTGATAGTTAATAAACATGACCTCATAATCATTGTTCAGCTCGTTCACCTTCCTTCCCAATTCAGTAATATTACTAAAAATCTCAATTCTTCACTCAGAAGATCTGCAAAAAGAGAAACCTGATGGACACGGCAAAGTAAATAAGACTTAGTGTTGTTTTTCTTCACTAGAGAATTAGGATCTGACCACATTGTGTGAACAATAGCTCCCTCCTTACTCCTTCACCAGAAAGTGGCTAAGTACTTAAACAAAGAAAATGATGACCTCAAATTTTTCAGCTCTTTGTTGGTTTTTCCAGTCTTTCACCACAGATCAGGGTAATAACCTCAATAGAGTTTTCAATAAATAAAAGGTTCAGAAAAATTGACAGGAAAGAAGGTTGAAATTATTGGCTAAAGTAAGGTCTGAGTCTTATAATAATCGCCCTCAGGATGGTACCAGGTCTGTATCCCAACACCACTGATAATTAGAAGTTCATTACATAAATAGTTTATGAGTTTGTCAAATGCTTTTATAGATCATATGTGTTTGTACATGTGCGTGTGCACGCGTGTGTGTGTGCACTTGCCAGTTTTCATGTCCGCCTAGATAAAGGTTATATTTGTCTCACCATACTCAGTGCTATGGGAATTTCTGTAAATAAAGCCCAGATTTAGGATGATAATCATGATGATGAAGATGGTAATCTTCTATATTAATATTCCTCAAGGGTCCATAAGAACAGTCATACTTGTTAACGTACACTTTAAGGGGCTTGAATGTGTCTCCTTACTCAGGAAGGGAGTTGTCTAGGATATACAGCCTGGAGAAAAATGGTTGGGCTGTAGAGTGCGTACACCATATTCTTTATGGACATCAACAAATTATTCTCCACAGTTATGCCAATATACACATCCCAGAGATTTTCTATTTCTCTATCCCCTCACCTCTTGTACTCAGACTTTTACATTTTTGCCAGTCTGGTAATATGAAGTGATGCCTTATTTTATTTAGCATTTTCCTGATTATTTCTGAGGTTGACTATCTATTCTGATATTATTAGCCATTTGTATTTTTGTGTGTGTGAATTGTCCTGAAATATATATTTGAACAATTTCCATTGGAAATATATATCTGACCAATTTCCAACTTCCAAATTTGATTATGAAGAATTTTTATATATTCTTGACATTAATATTTTGCTTTTATGTTCTTATATTTTCCCAATCTATTACTTATCTTTCCATTTATTGTGGTTTTTTGTGATATAGAATCTTTATTTTTTTTTAAGATTTTATTTATTTATTTATTTGACAGGCAGATCACAAGGAGGCAGAGAGGCAGGCAGAGAGAGAGAGGGGGAAGCAGGCTCCCTGCTGAGCAGAGAACCCGATGTGGGACTCGATCCCAGGACCCTGAGATCATGACCTGAGCCGAAGGCAGCGGCTTAACCCACTGAGCCACCCAGGAGCCCCTAGAATCTTTATTTTAATGAGTCATTTAAACTAGTCTCTTCTATTCTTGCTTCTAATTTTTGTGTCTTATTTAAGTAATTTCTTCCTATCCACTGTCATAAAGATACTCTTATGTGTTGTTTCTCTAAAGATGTTCAAGTTTTGCTTTCCACATATATATCTTTTATCCATCTAGATTAATTTTTAGGTATGCTGTGAATTCAAGAACCAACTTACATTTTCCTTTGTCAAAAGCCAGTTGTCCCTATAAAATTTATTAAATAGTCCATCTTATTTTATTCCTCTGTAATGCCAGATCCATCACAAAATGAGTTACTATAAATGGATGGGTCTGTTTCTGAGTTCTCTTTCAGCCTATTGGCCTACTTGTCTTCCTGTATATCAATACCACACTGTTTCAATTATTTCCTGGTAGTGTAATTCCTGACTCTTTTTTTTTTCTCGATTTTTATTGGATATTCTGTGTCCTTTATTTTTCCATATAAATTTTAAGGTAAACTTTTTGGTTTCCAAAAAATCCCTTCTGGAATTTTGATAGGAATTACATTAATTTATTGATAAAATGTGAAAAGGTTGATGTATTTGTAATATAGATTCTTCCTGGAATACTGCTCTATTTATTTCTTTAAGTCTTACAATAATGTTTTATTATTTTCTCAATAAAGGTCTTGAACATCCTTTGTTAGATATGTTATGAGATGCTTTATGGTTCCTGTTGCTTAGAATATCCAGTTACTGTGATGTCATCAATAATGGTGACCGGTGTGAAGTTCTATGGAACGTCAAGATAACCACACTCCCTGTGGATTTTACTGTGATTTATAGCAGTTGACAAAGCTCTGGCGCAAGCTAGTGAATGTGTACTACTCTCCATGTCTTTGTTACAGAACCCTGGGAGTGAGACCCCTCTGGTTGCCCTTCAGGCCTCACTCTGCTGTAATTTATTCAAAGTTGCCTAGTTAGTTTTGGTAGTCTCCTATTCCCTCATTTCAAGATTTGCTATTTATAATTTGTAGCCAAAAATACCAATGTCTAAAGTCTTTGCAGCTCTCTTTCTATCGCCTGTCTCTTCTGCCTGTGTGTACCCATGATGCCTCACCTAACTGTCTGCTTAGTTATTTTTGACCAGGAGCTACTCATTTTCTTTACAGAATTATTTGTGGCAATCTTTGCAATCTAGGACTAAGATTCAGTCTGGCAGGTAAGATTTAGTTTTGCTTCTACATTGTTCCATCAGTCACTATTACTTGAATGTGTGGGATGACTTTAAATTTACAGATTGAAGGTTGTTGTTTTAATCACCCAGGTGATATGAATATGGGCTAAAAATTCATTTGAGGAGCATGTTATTAATACAAATTCCAGGTGAATTTTATTCCCCCCCTTCTTGCTTTATACAGGAATGAGGCAACTTTCCCTGAATGTGGCAGGGTAGAGAGATTTATTTTTTTGTTCACCATTTCACCATGAAGGGAGCCTTTTAAAGTCCAAGACTTAAGAGCAGAGTATCTCCTAGTAGGCTCCCTCCTTGAGAAGACCTGGGCTATGTCTTTTAAACAACATCATATAAATTGATGAAAATAAAAGTGCAAGTCCCTGAGGTTTGAGGGATCATCTCAAAGCAAAGCTGGTTCAAGACTCCCCTTATCTCTGGTATTCGATTTTTGGCCTCATGAATCTTGATTATATTTTCAGCTTTCTGATACTTTTAAGAAAACAACATTTAATTATTTCACATAGAAGTTTTAGGTTTTCCCCCTATGGGAAGACCAATCTGAGTACCTAATCAGGTATTTACTTAAATTTTTAACTTGCCCACTTCACTCAACAAAACCTAATATTATTCATTATTTTGATAATCTTCACAAATATTGTAAGATATTTAGAATATTTGAATTCTTCTATTCCCTGCCTCTGTTTCTTCTTGTTGTTGCCTTTAGTTCTACTTTTTTACCCCCATATTCATTTTATATTGCTTCTGTAACCAATTATCACAAACTTAGCAGCTTCAAACAATGCAATTTTATTATCTTTTCGTTCTATAAATCAGAAACTCAACACAAGTCTCACTAGGCTAAAATAAAGGGATTAGCAGGGCTTAATTCCCTTCTTGAGGTTCTAGGAGAGAATCTGTTTCCTTATCTTTTCTAGCTTCTAGAGGCCACCATATTCCTTGGCTTCTGTCTTCCATCCTCCTTCATCTATGGCATCTGTGGCAGGTTATGACCTTCTCACATTGCATCTCTCTGTGACTCTTCTACCACCGATGCATCTATTTCTTTCATGGCACCTCGGCAAAGATCTCAACTTTTAATGATTCATGTTATTAGGTCAGGCCCACATAAATAATCTAAGGCAATCTCCCCATTGCAAGGATCTTGATTTTAATTATACCAGCAGATTCCCTTATACTATGTAAGAGAATATATTTATAGGTTCCTGGGTTTAGGGCATTGTGAGAAGAGGGGACGTGGCATTATTCTGCCCACTGAATCCCGGTCATTATTTTTTGTTACTCTTCTTACTAGTAATACTCAATGCTTACTTAAATTTACCCATATACTTTCCAGGTTCATTGCTCATTGTTGCTTCTCCCTTTCCACATTTTTAGGGGGCAGGAGAGGGGGCTAAAAAATTATCTTCTTAGAAAAGTATATATTTTACTAATTACCTTAGCATAGTCCTATAAATAGTCTTTTTAATCTGTCTAAAGTTACCTTTGTCATCCTTTGCCTAAATAATGGTTTACCAGGTAGGCTGACTCTTTTTTTCCCTCTACATTATTCAGACATTATTCCACTGGGCTCTAGCATCTACTGTTTTTCATGAGAAGATAGCTCTTAGTCGGGAATATTCCCTTGAATGTAATTAATTTTTATCACTGGCAGTTTTTAAGACTATTCTCTTTGTGTTCCATATTCATTAAAATTTGTTATTTATTATTATATATATAAATTCATTTGTATTTGCCTGGCTCAAGACTCAGTATAACACATTGTCTTGAAGACTCATGTCTTCTCTCACTTTGGCAAACCTCCACTCTTTCATTCCTTCAAATATTCTCTCTCCTTATTTTTATAATTTTCTCTTTTTAGAAACCTCAAATAGGTGTATGTTTGGACCTTATTATTCTATCCTCAAATCTTTTATCTCCTCTTTCATATTTTCCATCTCTTTTACTCTGCATACAATCTGAATAATTTCTCTTGTCTATTTCTCAGGTCATAAGTTCTCTCTATAGTTGTGTCTAATCTTTAATACCTTGAATACACTAATTTCTAATGCCTTGAACTATAATGAGTTTTGATTTTAAATACTAAAGCTTATATTTCAGTAACATTTTTCATAATATTTATTTTTTATAACATTCATTCTTGCCTTAATGGTTTCTGTCTTCTTGTATGTCTACATAGAAGCTTTATTTATTTATTAACCTTCATTAAGCCTTTTTAGGGAACTCACTAACTTAACTGTGTCTCCATTCATTTTTTAAGCCCCACTTATTTAAACCACAGAGCTCACTGAATATTTATGGCCAATGCTATATAACCTCTAGTGTGCTCTTGCATGTTCCTTCCCACCAATTAATTTGTATGCTCACCATGAGTCTATTGTGTTCACTACTAAACCTGTTATCCCTAATATCTCATCATGTATACAAGTAAACTAAATATCAGTAAATTAATGAAACATGGATGAGAAGAGAAAGTTGTTTATTTTCTGAAAACTAATTTAAATCTTTGAAAGATCTGATAAAAGGAAATTGCAAAAATTAGATAAGTGCAAGTAACTATTAAAGAAACGGAAAACTTATTAAAAAATCTAAAATGCTTCTGACCTCAAAGAATTTGTAATTGTCTTTAGGTTTCAATCAGCTATAAATAAGAGCTTTGACTGGGAGAATGGGAATCTAGATAAAGTATTATTGTAAAGTATCTAGGAGTAAAACCATGAGAACTCTATTCAGCTCAACCCAAAGGCCTAACTCTCCATTTGGAGAGCCAATCTCCATGTGGAGATTGGCTAATGAATGTATATTTAAGTTAAACAAAACTTTTAACACATAGATATTTATGAATCCTGATTTCATCTTACATTTTAAATGAACCAACCAATCTTTGGAGTTATGATTCTTCTGGTTGTGGCATCTGCTAACTCTGTCTCATGGTACAGCATTTCTGTGTATGTGTGGCAATCTGGTATGTTCTAAGTGGTGGAAAGAATACTGTAGATTAGCACATTTGCATATCCTGAAATCCTAAATATGTCATGAGTTCCAAACAAGCTTTTATTTTAAATTACCTGCTTGGACTTCCCGCATCACAACAATATCCTTCTACAGTTAAGAGAAGAAGCTAAGTAAAAGGACATCAAATGCCGGACCTAAAGAAATGTTCCTAGCAGTTGAGGTCCAATAAAAAGGACTTCAAAGGATCTCAATAAACTAAACTATCAATAAATAGAAAGATGGTATATAGATCATCTGTAAAGTAAAACTGTAGGTTTTAGAGAGAAACGACAGTGAATTTCCAACAATTCAGAAGCATTGGATCATGGTCAGCACACATACATGTTTAATAAAGAAAAGCCATTATACTTATTATTTTTATTAAAGTAGTTGAGCTCTATAAAACAAAAAGCTTCATAGCATTTACATAATATCCTCCTTTCCAAACCACTAACATAATATAATATAACATTATTATAAGGTATAATAATAATAAGGTATAATAACTTGTATCAAGTTCCCAGCATATGACATGACTTGGTCATAATAACTTCTTTAAGACAACTGAGTTTGCAAAATATTTCCCAAGTATTTCTAGAAGGATTTACATAGCTGGCTCCATATATTTTTCATAACAATGAGCTCATAATTAGGCACTTTTACATGTTGGTGAAAGCATTCTTGATTGCTTAGAATCTATAGAAAAATATGGGAATTGTGCCAACGATAGCCCTACGCTCTTAGGCCACCACAGCCATTTGCTATGCTTCTCCTTCTCTGCTCTAGATTGTAGGATTGGGAGGTGAAGGGAGATGGAGTAGGGTAATTACACTACTGGTCCCTGCAAGACATATTCCTAAAGTCATATGAAGTGGTTTCCAAAATGTTTTGGCCAATGAGAAGCATAGCCACAGACTGGACAACAGAAGGAAAAATTCAGAATCCTCCTTTTTTACAGCATCTGATGGCAACTCTGCAAATGCCAGCTCTGCTATCAGCATCATTAATACCCCTTCCTTCCTGAAGGTCTTCAGCCTATAAATGGTAATGACATCTTGCAATTGCTAAAATTTGATTACCTCACCACCCCTGTTTAAATGATCAGATTCTCCATCACCTAGGTAATCAAGTTCGACATTAAATCCTTTCTGTTGTAAATACTCCAATTATTTCCCTTCTTTAATTAATTAAAGTTAATTCATGATTGAAGCAAGGATTACATTCTATATTCTAGAATTTGAAAATTTATTCAGTTTAGCTCTTAATATTTAATATTAAGTTCTTAAGTTTTTTGGGGGCGCCTGGGTGGCTCAGTGGTTGAGCCGCTGCCTTCGGCTCAGGTCATGATCTCAGGGTCCTGGGATCGAGTCCCGCATCGGGCTCTCTGCTCAGCAGGGAGCCTGCTTCCTCCTCTGTCTCTCTCTCTGCCTGCCTCTCTGCCTACTTGTGATTTCTCTCTGTCAAATAAATAAATAAAATCTTTAAAAAAAAAAAAAAGACACGTTTTTTGGGTTGCTTATTCATTAATTCATAGTATCTTACAGACTGTCATTTGGAATATAATTGAGATTCAAAGAAATTAATTAGGTTGTATAACTGGTCAGAAAACTCTAAAATTTTTGAAGTTAGGTGAAATGATACATAACTACAGAGCTGATCACCTATGTTTTGATGTTGTGTATATAATAGATGGTAAAACCTAATTTCTGATTTATTTTAGTATCAGTTAATATAAACCAATTGAATAAATTGTTATGTACATTCTTTCCTCTTCCTCTATGCCACATGTATGTTCTGTAAATGATGCCATTTCATAAATCCAGTTCTATCAAATGTTTTTGATATGGGGAGGGTAAGAAGGTATAAGTGAGTTCCACAATAATCCAATGCCATTATTTATTTTACATTTTCTCTTTTTATATTTTACCAGAGCTGCTAAGATAGTGAAATTAATAGTTCAAAATTCTTTCTTCTCTCATGTCTTCTACAAAATCAGTGATGGAGATACTAATGAAAATGTAAAACACTAAAGGCCTTATGTCGTGAGGAATTTAAAAAAAGAAAAAACAAACAGAAAGAGAATAACCTCTAGACTTTTCAATTATGGGGTGCTGACTATAAACACTTGCCCAGACCCCTCAAGCTGCTCTGGGTCCATCCCTTGACAGAGGCTTCAAGGCCAACTGCTGGGGGTTGGAGAATTTAATTTCTGTACTTAAGATTTAAACACTGTGTTTTCAAGAGTTCTGGGACAAAAATCAAAATGTCCCCATATTCATATACCCAAGAGAAACAATACGGACACAAGAAAAATGAATATCTAATGACATCTTGGCCATTCAAAACATTTCAACCTTTAAAAATGGAAATATTTGATAAAAGAAGTGACTTTGATGCTGTGCTGGTCACAAGAAAAAGCATGGTTATTCTTGGATGTCTCCCTAAATAATAGTATAATGAGGAAACCTAACCTTTGACTCACTGAAGCAGAGCCTATTCCCTATGGGAAAGCATATTTTAGAGCAATGAGATACCAAAATGGAGAAAACAATTAGCTGTTTGTTCTTCTGCCATCTAGAAATAGCTGGTTGGGCAACCACATGAAGTAGAATCATGGGTAGATAAAGGAGAGCACTATTATTTGGCAGCCCAGTCTCTAAACCACAAAGTGGTATCAATATTGGTCATGTCACCATATAATTACCCTGGTAGATGGGTCATATGAATTAATCAGCACAGAATTAAAGTATTTGTGTATCTGTGGACCTGGATTCTCTCACCCAGCTATCTCACCCTATCCCAAAATATCTGGAGAATGGCCAAAGTGCCCATTTCACTCTGAAGTGTGTTGTTGTAGCCACGGATGATATCCCACGAGTGAGATGGAGCAATACCTGGAGGAATGATCTCAGCAGATCTTAAAACTCCCGTACCTAGCAGTCCTTAGTCAATTAAATGATCTGTCAGACTTTTTTTTTTTTTTAATAAAGACAGCATGGAGAAGACATGTAATATGAAGCCTATTTTAAAGCCCAGCATTATGTGTTGCCCTGATATCTGGTGCAATCCTCAGGCCTAATGGCAAATTCACCTCCGCACTCTGTTCCTATGGATGAGATCGCCCAGCTATATGACCCTCCTTACCTGGGGGACCAGGCACAGTGCCTGCCTATTCTGAGTAGTGGGCCTCACTACTGCCAGTTTGAGGGATTATTCAAACAAGCCAATCACTTCCTCCTATGGAAACAAGATCCTTCACCCTCTTGAAACGTCTGCAGCCCTTGGTTTATCCCTCTGTACCTGAGTACATCCCTCATGTGACCCCTCACAACATGTGATGTCCTCTCGCCCTGAGGTTTGAGACTTTGTGTCTAACAAACTGCTTGGATCTCATCTGTCCGGTGTCAGGCATTGTGCATTTGACCGTCCCCATAACCCCAGGACAAGAATCCCTCCTTCACCAACAGAGTGATGAGGTGATGATTAAAAGAGAGAGTCAAAATTAATATTTCTTCTGAGCTGATGAACATTTTCCAGTGTTGAGATGGTATTATGGATATGAGACTCAGTTGCTATCTGATCTAATAAGAAACTTCCTATTCTCTCAGAAGGCTGTCTTCATAGTTCATGATAATAATGTACCACTATTAGCACTACTACCATTTATTTATTTGGGTCAGACACATGCATCATTCTAGTTAATCCTTTAATTTCCCATTTTACAACTAAGGAAACCGAGGCATAGAAAGGTTAAAATAGTTTGCACATGGTCCTAGCATTATTAAGTGGCAAAGTCAGGAGTATACCTAACTTGTTTGTCTTTTACCTTCAGAGTTTCTGTGTTTAACCACAAGATTATGCCACCACCATCATTTACTGCAATCAATATAATTATCAATGAACTTCCCTTGGAACCTCCAAATCGTGATTAGAATTCACAAACGAGTGGGGCTCCTGGGTGGCTTAATTTGTTGAGCGACCAACTCTTGATTTTGGCCCAGGTCAGGATCTCAGGGGCCTGGGAATAAATTCCCCAACAGAATCCATGCTTAGCGAGGAGTCTGCTTGCCTTCTGCTCCTCCCCCAACTCATGCTCACTCGCTCTCTCTTTTTATCTCTCACAAATAAAAAAAATCTTTAAAAAAAAAAAAAAAGAACTCACAATAGGGGAAAAAAGAACTCACACAGTGTTTCTTAGAAAACATTAGTAAATGGCAAACCACTTTAACTCAATTGAATTAATGAATACTTATGATGTGACAAAATACTAAGCACAATATATGGTTGTTAAATTTAATTATTGATTTCTTATTAAAGTGCTCTTATGTCTAGAGTTGCAAGGATATCCTTTACTTGACCAAAGTCAAGTAAAAATCCTAAGCAGAATCAATAAATATATGTAGAATGAAAGAGTAAAGCTAGTACTATTTACCAATGTACAAGCTACTATTTAAAAGGCTAAAAGTGCTCTAAAGTTAAATTGAAAATATTACCAAGTGAGAAGATAAAAATACAAGCTAAAGATTAAAGGAAAAAAAATCATGTCATATTTAGTCCCTAGCATATTTCTAAGATGATTCTAATTTTAAAACATTTTCTCTAGAGACTCTTTTGAATTCCCCATCTCAGTTTTATTTGGAATTTGAACTTTGCAACAAAGAGAATTTTCTTTCATAGAGTCAGCAACTTAAAAAACAAAGTAAATGTTATTGCTTAGATGGACTGGCTTATTTCACATGAAACCAGTCAAATGGAGAATGGAAACTTTTGCTTTTTTCACTTTAATAGATGAAAGATGCATCATGGGAAAGCATGCCACATACACCTCATGGTCTTCGTCACTTTTCCAATAGCTTCTGAGGTGGAAGCTTTCTGCTGCTTTTAGATACAGTCTGCGTTTATCGATATCTTTGGGGGATAAACATCAAGACATTGTGTAGGGTTTTCACTAATAACTAAGTAATGTGGGTGTGTCTGACCACTTGCTGTCGCTTGGCTGGTTTCATAGCCTTCTTGACCATGTGGTTTCCACATCACCAAGACTGTGTTGCTGTCCAGATGAGAGGGTCTCCTTACTTCTTGTGTGACAAGGTCACGCATATGAGGCAATTCTTGAGTGCAGAAGTGGTTTTCAAGATATGTAACAACCAGTACAACACAGGAACCTACTGAACAGAAAGGAGAATGGAGCAGAGTCCTGAGCCATTAACTCTTCACTTGCCAGATTATAAGGAGGTCCAATGGTCCCAAAGGAGAACACAACATTACATGTGGGATGTCGGAGGCAGTGGATGTTTTCCATCTAGTTCAGAATTACTTCAGTACTTTAATTAAAAAACATAGCTAGACATGTGTGTTCTTAGAGCAAAGTATACCTAAATAGGTATGTGTATGTGTGTGTATAATATATAGATAATACAATACAATACAATATAACATAAGCACATATTCATAAAAAACCTGAAGTGGCTTTTTACAGGTCTGGAATTCTCTCCCCAACATTTATGAAGGAAAAATCCCCCATGACCACAGATCTTATCTCAATCAGAACTCTTTGGTGAGCCACACTGACAAATGAGTACTGATGAGGGAATTTATCCAAGATGGTTTTAAAAGTTAATAGGAAGAAAATTTTAAATGTTTTGATGTGGCTCCTTTTGGCAGAGACCTTTTTGGGATAAGCAAAGTGAATTAGAAGAAACTATCGATGTTCTTTTCATCTTCATCATAATTGATTTTACCTGTGATCATTTTGGGTTCAGTTTCCTATACATATTTGTAATATGGGTTTCATTTCCATAAAATGGGAACATAATAAATATAGGATTTACTAACGATTGTTTTATGTGGCTGCCAATCTGCCAAGTAGCATTCTTAATTATTGCCAGGAAACTAGTCATTTTCCAAACATATGTTTTGGATTTAAGACTAATATGTCATGTCAGCCCTCTCTACTGGACTGATGGGAGCCCAGTGGGACTTCAGAGTGTCTGCTTTGGAGGGTGAGCTTTGGGGGTTAGATAAAAGCACTAATAGGAGAAGATAGAGCAAGGCATCAAAAGTTTCTGAAAGCAAATCCTACAAAGAAATACATCAAAGAGTTATGTTTTCATTATAAACTGATATTTTTACTAGAAGAGGATAGAGTTCGATCTTCCTCTAGAAGCCACGAGTAAAGGAAACCAGACCCTAACTTACATTAATGAACCTAATTGCAAGGCTCTTGTCTTCTTTGAACAACATAACCAGGAGTTTTGCCTCAAATTTAAAAGAAAAGAAAAGAAAAGAAAAAAGTATATGTGGCTTTTTCATTAGCCTGTGAAAACCTGGTATGTTCCATCAAAGAATTTATTCCATGACTTGGAAAAAAAAGGAAACTAAAAATCAAAAGGATCTGGTCCAAATGAGCTATATTTTTTAATGTTCCCCTCAAAAATATTTTTCAAGTCCATGGAAATACCTTTCGGTGGTTTTAGTTTGTTCATCCAACATATGCTTTACTTGTAACCCAAAATTTCCTGATCTTGGCCAAAACGCTAGCACACCCGTTAAATGCACATGTAAATGTGAAATAATTATTGACGTGGAAGCATATCTTATTTTTCTCAATTCTTTTTTAGAAGAATATATTTAGTATGGAATACCTCAGTTCTGGTCTTTGGATAGTCAAGTGCTATTTCTACAGGGCTTAGAAGAGGTAGTACTTTTTCTCTAATTCTCTCAGCCAGTTGGGTAATTTTCTATTGAATTTAATAATGACCTACCAGTCTTTACTTAGTTACTGTTTTTTAAACACGAATATTTTTATTAATTTAGAGAACTCTGAATGCAAATATGTTTTATTTCAATATTTGATTAAAGTAGGAAGGGTTGAAGCCCTACATGTGGCAATGTGACTTCTGTAATGACAAGTTCAAATACAGAAATGAACGCAGGGCATTTTCTGGGCATTGAGCTGTCATCCTGGGAAGAGCAGAGTGACAGACGCAATGTTTACTTTTCCCCACAAATGCATCAAAAGCATTGCATCCGAAGCCAAATACTCAGACATGGTATTGGTCTACATCAATGACATAAGCATTACTTTATTGTTTAAAATGTAAGGAAACATCAACAGCTATATATGACTATGTGTCATCTGAAGAGAAGAATTGTTACTGCAGACAAGTTTAAGGCTCCTGCCCAAGTAAAAGCCTTAGAATCCAGCATTGTCTTTATTTGTCTCCTATACACTATCATCAATGCATTGAGCTGAAAACTAGGATTCATCAGTTTGATGAATTACATTTAACATCTTATGCTTAAATTTAATAAATCTATTAAGAGATCATTTAATAAACAGCATGTGACATGACTGATGATGATATAAGTAGGACACTGTTTTTTATATCCCTGGAGACAAGTTTTGGGTTGAGAAATGTAAAGGAAAATTAACATTTTATTGCAAATGTCTTTCTTAACAACTGAGACATTATGACTGGAAAATATGCATCAACAAAACCAAGGAATTTCAAAAATCCTCAAATGACCCCAAGCAACTGACTTTGTTTTCTTCCCCCTCATCTTCTTCCTCCCCTTATCCCTCCTTTTCTTCTCCCTTATCTTAGACTTCTGGGATAGTTATTGAAAAGGTTTAGAAAATAAATCTCCTTGAATTAAAATGTTTGCAAATAAAACAGCCAATCTGCTAACCTGCCCGGGGAATTTGGCAGACCTCTGGAGGGAGGTATGGTTAGTTTTCTCAGGTGCTACTTGCAAACACTAGCAGAGAAAGCAAGCTAACTCATCCCCAAAGGCAAGGTCTCCCATCTTGCCCTGTGATATCATTTCTTAAGTATGTTTTTTAAATCTTTTTTTTTGTAGCTTCAAGTTTTTATTTAAATTTTAGTTAGATAATATGCAGTGTAATACCAGTAGAATTAAGTGACTCATTACTTACATACAACATCCAGTGCTCACCACAAGTGCCCTCCTTAATCCCTATCACTCATTTAGCCCATCCCCTGCTCACATCCCTTCTGGCAACCCTCAGTTTGCTCTCTATAGTTAAGAGTATTTTATGGTTTGTCCTTCTCTCCCCCCACTCACACACATTTGTTTTGTTTCTTAAGTTCCACATAAGTGTGAAATCATAAGGCATTTGTCTTTCTCTGACTACTTATTTTGCTCAATATAATACTCTCAAGTTAATCCATATTGCCTCAAAGGGCAATATTTCATTCTTTTTTCTGGCTGAGTAATATTTCAATGTGTGTGTGTGTGTGTGTGTGTGTGATATGTATATTATCACATCTTCTTTATCTGGAAGAAATTAATTCTTAAAAACATATAAACTACCAAAACTGAAACAGAAAAAAATAGAACCCTTGAGCAGACCAATAACAGAAAAAAATAGAACCCTTGAGCAGACCAATAACCAGTAAAGAAATTGAATCCATAATCAAAAATCTCCCAACAAACAAAAGTCCAGGGCCAGAGGGCTTCCCAGGGGGAGTTCTATCAAACATTTAAAGAAGAGTTAATACCTATTCTTCTCAAGCTATTCCAAAAGGTAGAAATGGAAGGAAAACTTCCAAACTCATTTTATAAGGTCCATTACCTTGACTCCAAAACAAAAGATTCCACTAAAAAGGGGAGTTACAGACCAATATCTCTGATGAACGTGGATGCAAAAGCTCTCAACAAGAATCTAGCAAATCGGATTCAAGAGTACACTGAAAGAATCATTCATCACAATCAACTGGGATTTATTCCTGGGTTGCAAGGTTGGTTCAACATCCACTAATCAATCAATGTGATACATCATATTAATAAAAGAAAGGATATGAACCACATGATCCTCTCAATAAATGCAGAAAAAGCAGTTGACAAAGTACAGCATTCGTTTATGATAAAAACTCTCAACACAGTAGGGGTGGAGGAAACATACCTCAACATCATAAAGTCCATATATGAAAGACCCACAGCTAATACCGTCAGTGGGGAGAAACAGAGCTTTCCCCAAGGTCAGGAACAAGACAGGTATGTCCATTCTCAGCACTGTTACTTAACATAGCACTGGAATTCCTAGCCTCAGCAGACACCAAGTACGTTTTGTTAGTAGTAGGCAAGAACTCTACATACCTCACTCAAAGAGACACCTGACTAAAGAATTTTAGGAAGCACTACAGAAAGAAAATGAAAGGGCTGTGTCTTTAATTTATCGGTTGATTTGTTTGTTTGCTCAACAACAAGACCTTCCTCTCGTGGGCGTGAATATCTCTCTAAATTAATGAACTATTTTGCATCATTCCAATCCCAAATGGAGAGAACACAGGCTTTGAGGGTTTCGATCTGAATGTGAATCTGTTTAGATCCTGCACAGTTTTCTTAACCTTTTTCACCCTTTGTTTTTTAATATGTAAAATGAACATGGCTGCAGCTTTCTAGCATCCCCAGGAAGAGCAAATGCAACAGTGCATGCAAGGTGCTAGCACAGTGCCCAGCACTTAGGCAGCCTTCAATGAATGGTTGTGATGATTCCAATGAATGTTAGCCCTTCCAATGCCAATCAGTTTGTAGGCACTGGGCATTATTCCATGGAATTGTTGCCTGGCTATCTTGGCAGAGGAGTACTCTCAGCTTAAAAGAAAACTGTCAAGGATGACACTGATCCTCTCTCACCAGATATATCTCCCTCAGGATTTGTCAGCTTTTACCCAGTAGAGGCCATGGATAGGAGCAAAATTATCTTGTGATTAAAATGTCCAGAATCAAAAATTCCTTCAACCCCAGAAACTAGAGATAGCAAGGATTTTCAGAAGAATTTGGCTGAATTTCAGAGGTTTGTACATGGACTCTGAACACTTCTTCTTGTCCAAAGACCACAAGCAGTTGAAGCCTGGATTGATCGTCTGGATTGCATCATCTGACCTTTGTTTGTATTTGTGCATTTTGTAGTATGAACTCTTTTCATCATGGTTAAGTAAAAATTCCATGGAAATTTTAAATTTTATATTATAGCAGCAACACTAAACTCTCTCACAGCACTTATATAAAATTCATTTTCTTAGCTCTTAAAAAGTATTCATTTTGTTCTTTATTCAGTTATTCATTTCTACCCAGACAATTCTATTGACTCATCTGGAATATCTATTTATCTCTGCCCATCCAAGTCTTGCCCATCTTCAGATCTCTTTGCCCTCAGAATAGACTTGAGACCTGGGGTGTCTGGGAGGTTCAGTCGGTTGGGCGACTGCCTTCGGCTCAGAACATGATCCCGGGGTCCTGGGATGGAGCCACAAAACAGGCTACCTGCTCAGCTCAGGCTACCTGCTCCCTCTTCCTCTGCCTGGTGCTATGCCTACTTGTACTCTCTATCTCTGTGTCAAATTAAAGAAAAAATAAAAGAAGCTTAGAATAACCTCTCCAACCAGGGGCAACACCCTTATATCCCTCCACTGCAACCTTCATAGAATTCAGATGGTGTGTGTTACCCATGTGTGTGTAACCAATTGCTTTGGAAAGGAGTTTTCTATATTATTTATATATTTATATCTGCCCCCAAACACTATAAGTCCCTTGAAGACAGGGCTCCCTTTATCTTTGTGTTCTCCACCGTTCAGTGCCTTGTACATAACTGGTTCTCAAGAAATGTTCATACACTTCTGTGGTTACCAAAAGGTTACATAGTTATTGATAGCAAAATATTTTGTTTTGTTTTGTTTTTAGCACTGTATTACTTCTGTCATGTTCTGAAAGTAAAAATAAAGAAAATTATCTCCTAAATACTGTAGAAATTATAGATAGGTTCTTTTAACAGGATAGAGAGAGAGAGGTGAAAACATGTAGTTCAATTCTTTCTCCTCTTCCTCCATGAGTGGTGCTTGGATTTATCTGTGATGTGTCTTTAACATGTCATCATACAGTAGAGATTCCCTGGATGGAAATGAGTCCTGAAATTAAAGCAGAGATATTCCTTCTTTTCCTCTACTTAAAAAAACAAAACAAAACAACAACAACAACAACAACAACAACAAAAACCTAACTTTTAAAATAGTCCCTGTTTTGTATTCATTTTCTAGATCTTTTTCCACCATCAAAAGTTATATAGAATTGAGATCCATGGGTGAAAGTCTCCAGGAATTTTGAAAATAATGAAAATAAAATTAAGAGGAGATTTTGAAGGTTAAAAAACTAACAAAAAGCCCATAAGCAACTCTAAAGCTCACGATCGCCACCTTGAAATATGATTTCTGAGTTCAACGCAAGCAAAACAAGTCTTGCAGAATGACGACAAGAGGCAATGAAGCACCCTGTACTGTTACTACTTCAGATGGTAACAGAGGCACCCTGGCCCACGTCTCCCCTTAGATAGGAGCATGGGAACAGAGAAGAAAACAGGTACACAGAAGGGTGACTTTCAATCAGAGAGTGAAACACAAAGCACCAAATAAGAATAGATTGAGATAGAAAATATCAGTAGAAAAGTAAGTCTAGGAATCCAGTGTATTTAAATTCAACTAAATGTGATCAAACAATAGGAGTTAAATTGAATACTCAGCAACTAGGAGAGGTTTAGAACAACCATCTAACTTACGAAAGAAATAATTTGTGCCACGCAGGAAAATGAAACATTTGAGTACACTCTAGAAGAGTGTGTCCCCAGCATCCCTGAAAATCTCCCAGAGAAAATAAACCAGCTTCTTTGAGTATGGCTTGGACAGCTGCCCACCCGGCCAGGTTCCACGGACGACGGCACAGCTCATTCCTAAAACAGACTTGGTCAGAGGAGTGGAAGACCCTCCAAACGGCAATCTGATGCAAAGACTTCCCTAAAAATGAGAGTACGTGCTAGAAGAGAATACATCTCCAGGGAATATAAAAACTAATTTGACATTTATCAGTGGTTTTAAGATGGGAAAAATAAATAAATAAATAAATAAATAAATACTTAGAGCAAATGGAAGGCAGAAGCATGGAACCTTGAGGAAGGAAGGATGAATCTCGCGGAAGGACATGCCTTACAAGACTGATGGAAATGTGTTCAAGTGGGAGAAGTCCAAGTACGGAGAATCATCTTTATTTCTTCTTAGAGCTGATGTTACTCCTCAAGATTGAAGAGTGCCAAGGGACCCTGAGAAATACTGTTTGTTTGGCATATAAATGAACGAATCAGTGAATATGCATTTATTGAACACCTGATGATTTGGGCCAAGCCCTAGACGAGGTACTTTCACAGTGATTGCCTCATTTAATTCTCTCAGCAATCCTGTCAGAAATTGTATGAGTCATTACATAAGTAAGAAAACAGACTCAAAAAGGCTAGATAAGGAGCCCAAGAATACCCAGCTAAAAAAGAGTAGGGCCAGATTTCCAGCCCAGGTCTTTTGATTCCAGGCTGAGATTTTTTTGTTCAATAGGAAAATCGTCTTTTCCCTTTTTAAAAATAAATCACTGTTGTTGCCGAAATTGTGCTTTGGATGGACAGAGGATTCAAAGACTTGTCCAAAGAAGTTCTGGAGCCACCTCGAGACTTTTAGAATCAATCATCAAAATGGAAACAGTTTAATGACAGTCTGGGCAATTACCCCATTATGCCCAACAAACCGGGGAGAATGAGCCTTCAGCTTGACTCATGCCTTTAACTGTTGTTTCAGGAGAGGCCTGAAAGGAAAAGAGGTTATGTCAGTTGTGTTTTAACAGAGTGACTAAGTTGTGAGGATTTCCAAAAAAATATTTTTTTCTTCAGAGTTTAGTTTTACTAGCTTTGGAGACAATGACTCAGGCATCTCTTTGTTGCTCTGCTCTCTAATTAGCCAGTTTAAAGACATCACCTTCAGAAAGGGAGGAAAAACATCCTTGATTTGGTTCAAAACCTCGCTCCAGTCATTCCCCTAAATGAACTTCGAGAAATGCTATCACGCCATTAACGTAAGCTGATGAAAGGGGAAGCGACACCGCCTGTTACAACAGCTTCCCTGGAAGCCCAAGGCCAGCCCTCTGACACTATCTTTCAAAGGCTTCCAAGGTTTTCAGACACCCATTTAATCAAACACCTATTTACTCGGTGACCCTCTGGAGTACCCGTCAAGTGCTGGTGGATTGTAAGATACACAGTTTTATCGGCGCTTTCCTAACGTGAAGGGAACCAAAACCAGAACCTGTTGCAGAGGCGTGGGGCACGGAGACGAGGACAGGAGGAGAAGAGGTGAAAGTAATTTTTCCAAATTGGCCTAAAGCAAGAATTGCGCTGTGCAATTTCTTTTTCAGTCTGAAGACATTATGGAAAAAAGCCCAAAAAACCCCCCAAAACAGTATTTGTTTTACGGGCTTTTGGAAGAAAATGCCTCAACACCTAGTGTGGCCCGGTGGGGGCATGGGGGGTGGGGGGGTGCAGAAAGGGGGTCCTGTTCCCTGGACCGGGGACTCCGGGAGGCCGGGCTGAGACCCAGACTGCTGAGTGTTGCTGAGCAGGAGCAGTCAGGTGGGCCTCCTTTTGACAGTCAGTCCCAAGAGCGGTGGATTGCGAGGGCATTTAGGTTTCATCATCCCCGAGGTGTTTTCAACAGAGTAAAAATTCCTGATTATGGAGGAATGTGATGAGGTTTGTTTTACACAGTTATCAAAAACTTCGAACATTTTAAGAGACGGGGCGCTGACCGTTCCCCACTGGCAGAGTGTGGGATGACTGCACGGGTGAGTAACCTCTCTTTAGAGCAATAAATGAGATGCTGTACGAAAATAACAAAGAGGGTGAGCCAACGGACTGCCCCTAGGCCAAATCACTCCAGCAGACGAGGCTTTTCCTTCTTTTTGTTTCTTTTTCCGGCTGTGAGGGTTTAAAAAATATATATTTAGTTGCAACGATCTTAAAAATCAGGAGAGGTCATGCGAAAATGCGAGTCTCTGGCTCTTTTTTAAATGGAGAGATCTGGCAATAAGAGGGAGGCCTTCGTCCCAGCGTGGTGTGGGCAGACGGTCTAGACTGAGAATCGGCTGACCCTTTAGATGGCCATGAAAGTGCTAGCTAGCCTCACGGTTCCCACGACTTCCCTGACTGTGCTTACTTAAACCACTTATGTACATGCCTGGCCCTGTATTTGAGCTTGAAACCCCAGTAAAGAGACGGAAGCCAATAACCTGGCCCTCAAATCTGGAAGGCATAACTTCCACATAAGCAGCAAGGCAGCAATTATATAGCAATGTAACAGGAAATAAAACATTAGAATACAGTTTAAATCACTGTAGGCCTCACCTTTAAAGTTCAGAGTTACCAGCAAAATGAAGTGGTTGGGATGAAAAGGTGTCACAAAGAAGAGATAAGAAACATGAGCATTGACTCCTGTCTTCGAAAATGGGCAACTATAGAAAGGAGAATTGAGTTTTCCTTTCTTACTCTTTAAAAATTGGGTCTCATCCCAACTCCTTCCGCAAACAATAAAGTCATAATTAACTTCAATTACCATCCCTTGTCAATTTTGTCAAACCACCATTTCCAGTAAAACTTCTCTGGTCAAGGCCTTTAGTACTTTCTAAGTAACGACTCCAAGTGGACATTTCAGACTTCATACTATGTGGCCAGTCATCAGCCTCTGTGGAGATCTGTCCACCCTGCAGCTCCACGTGGGCTTCTGGCCAGCAAGTGTACATGGAACCCTCCAAGCCTTCCAACCATCTCCATAAGTGGCAACACCACCCACTCAGACTCTTGCAAAGAAAGCTGGGTACACCTCACACCTCCCTTGCTATTTATATCCAGTCACTCCCCAAAGTCTTGTTCTGGGTCTGTAGAGATAGCCTCTTTACTCTTCTCCCTACTTCATTTGTTTTTTAAAAAATTTTATTTATTTATTTGACGACGAGATCACAAGTAGGCAGAGAGGCAGGCAGAGAGAGAGAGAAGGAAGCAGGCTCCCTGCTGAGCAGAGAGCCTGATGCGAGGCTCGGTCCCAAGACCCTGGGATCATGACCTGAACAGAAAGCAGAGGCTTTACCCCACTGAGTCATCCAGGCGCTCCTCCCTACTTCATTTCTTCCCATGGCCTCTAATTTGTCTTCAACAGCCAAGGCAACCTCTAGAAATCATTAACCTGATCATGACCAGCTCAACTTAGAACTCAGCATAGCTGACATTGCTTCTAGAACCATTTAAAATTCTTTTTATATATATATATATAACATCCTTTTTCTTAGAGAGAGGTGGGACAGAGAGGAAGAAGAAGAAGAGAAGGAGGGGGAAAGGGAGAGAGAGACTCTTAACTAGGCTTCTTGTCCAGAGTGGAGCCCAACTGGGGGCTCGGTCTCACAACCCTGAGGTCTTGACCTGAGGTGAAATCAAGAGTCTGACGCTTAACAGACTGAGCCACGCAGGCACCCCTCGAACCATTTACAATTCTTAACATACCCCTCAAGGCCCCACTTTGAGTACTCTCCCAACTGGCTACATGCCAGCCAGAATGGGTCTGTGGTCCTTCTCACGTCAGCACCTTCATGTATGCTGTTTTCGTTCCTCAAGTGCTTTTCTCTCCTCTGTCCTGTCCCTGCTCTGCGCCCTTCACCTCACTAACTTCTCATTCTCCCTCAGGGCTCAACGTAGTCACTTCGTCAAGTCTTTTCCCACCTCTATGAACAGAAACATTATAACACCTGGACTTTTCCATCACAACGTATGTCTGCATTATAATTATCTTATTGCTTATAAAATTTTGATATGTCTGTCTTCCCCTTTAACTATAAGACCCATAAGGGCAGGGAATGTCTTTCCTATTTACAAATATATTACCATATTCCCATATGCCTAATGCATAGCCAGTGTTCCCATATTGAATGAAGGAATGGACGACTATTACCTGTTTGTCAGATATAAACCTTAAATGGAGATCATTATGATTTGAAGCACACTGTTTTTAGGGGTCCAAAACAGCCATGGAAACATGCAGGGCAAATTGTAACTCCAGGCACTAAGCCATAGTAACCAGAAAGTCCATTTATATGATTAGCTAGGAAGATGGTCATCATCACAGTGTGCCTCCAGTTAAAACAATTATATTCAGGGCACCTTCCTGGCTCAGTGGAAGAGCATGCAACTCTTGATCTTAGGGTTATGGGTTCGAGTCCCACATCGGGTGTAGAGATTACTTAAACAAAGAAAACTTAAAAAAAAAAAAAACCAAATAAACAAAACACAGTTTTATTCACAGCCTACAAAGTCGTTGTAGGAAAAGTATATCTGCACATGAAAACATGGATATCTATATACATTCTCAGATTGGTGTGTTTTTGGTTCATAGCATTAAGTTTTGGTTTTACTCTGATTATTGGTATTTCATAATGTGTGTCATATGTTGGTTTTCATATGTTGATCTTGTCGCAAGAGCTAAATGATTCCACACAAATTTGGTTCAATAATAAAATCTCTCTCTAGATTAACTCATATGTGTTGGCCGATTTCACAAAATATTGGTTGTTCAATAAATAATTTTCAAATATGACTGCTTGGGGGAGGCTGGTGTTACCCACAGAAATAGTTAATTTTAAAAAATTATTCCCCAAAACATTTTATTTCTCCACTGATCTGTAGTTTCTCTGATTGTTCAAAAATGTACGTAGACTTACCAAGCTATATTTCTTGAGTGTGTACTATGTGCCAGGTCCTATTCTAAGTGATTTTTATGTATGTATATTTTAATCTAACAAATCTATGAAGTGGGCACTATTGCTAATATATTCCCCATTTTACCATATGAGAAAACTGAAGCACAGCAGAATCGGTAACTTGTCCAAAGTCATACAATGAGTAAGTAGTGAAGCTAGGATTTGTACCCAGCCATTCTCTCTACAGGGCCTTCCTTACTACTAACCTTCCTTAGTCCTAACCTCTATGTTATGACAATAGGTATTTAAATGAATACCTTCCTTTTTACCTTTAACTTCTGTTTCTACTCATTATATCATTGACATATACTTTCTTTAATTACCAGGGATATGTTTGGAAATTATGTCATAGAACATTCTATCATTTTCATGTTAATTCAACTTTCTATTTCATATAGTTATTATTTAGAACCTTGACTTTATGTTGCAAATATATGTTATAAACAGGTCACCAGTTAATTGTTATATGATCATTTATTCCAGTTTCTTAACAATTAAAAAGGTGGGGAATATCCTCACTCCATCTTTTTTTCAGACTCCAAGATGAGAAGATTCATACGTGCAGTTTTGTAAGATCTATGACATCTTGCTCCATGGATGAGTCAAAGGTTTTTACCCAATAATTTTGAGATTTCCTGAGAAACCACATGGCACTGAATTCCAGGCTTGTAACTCATGTGGTTACCTTGTAACTTATCGAATTCTTGTCACCCCAATCAATAGAACCTACAGAGAGAAAACTTTCTCTGTGGGTTGTTTTCCTGGTAGCTTGAAAACCAAAAGAAAAGACAAGGTCAAAAATGTGCTTGAACCAACATTTGCTTCACATTTAACTCTAGAGTATTAAATAAATTCCCAGGGATTGCACTAGCCTATATGAGGTCAAGCCTGTTGTGAAAGGAGAGGATGACAATTGACCCTTTCTTAGAGCAAAACCTCCTGCCTTCCATCCCACCACTCAACTACAGAGTCAAGATTCTTAGAGTTGACAGCTTCCTCCTCAGATAAATTCCAGCCTGCCCCAAATGAGCCATGTACTCATGAAACCAAAGAACTAGCAGAGACCTCTGGGACCATCCATCCCAGCGGTTCCCAAATGTTCCTGTAGCCAACATTCCATTTATCTCCTCCCCCTCATCTCACCATGGGCCATGGGTTTGGAAAAAAAATTTCAACTTAACTGGATATGTTAAATATAATTACCTGTATTTGTCAGTGTTTTTCATCTGAGACACACACACACACACACACACACATATATATATATATATATATATATATATATATATATATATATATAGTCGGAGCTTCTGATCCAAGATCTCCACTCCACAATGACTTGAAATAATTTCTAACCTGAAGCAAGGAAACAAGATTACCTATGCAGTCTTACAAATAAAGTTCAGACTTGCACTTAGAATCCAACTGTTGTCTTCAAGGATGTTTAGGACTCTGGATCTGGAAAATCATGACATATCCAATCTGGCACTTCACTGAAGACTACAGAGACATAGCGACTTGCCCAAAACCGGACTGAAGGTAGACCAGAAACTACGCACACAATAGGTCCCAATTCCAGCCAGCTCAATAGGGTACAGTCCAAGCCACAGGTCAGAATATTGCTCAGAACTGTTCAGGCAAAATCTTATATCAAGACCAATTTCATATCAGAAAATGAGAAACAGCATCTAAAACAAATTCACTGGAGTCTGTTTTGTTGAGTATAATATGACACTCTGCAAAGAGGAATGAAAATCCAGAACTATGAGAAAAGCCTGGACTTGGCTATGAACTTTCATGAAACGCGTGACGAAGACGAATGCAAGAGGTGAGAAATATTCAGAGTGAGTGTTCACGTCTTTACAGAAGAGGAGGACACCCAAGGAAAACAAATTACATCAGTTAAGGCTAACAGGATAGAGATAAGAGAAAAGAAAGAGCCAAAGGAGATAAGGTAAGCCCAAAGGGTTAAAGAGTATTAGGAGGGCAAATCTATCAGGAGGAAAAAGATGACGAGAGAGAAATCGGGGCTTCTAATAAATGAGCAAGGGCATGGAATTAATCACAGCTCCACAATCTGCTGAGATGCTGAACTCATTTTTTAAGTTAGCCTTCTTGGTGAAAAAGAAGACTGAAAAGGTAGGAGAGAAAGAAATATGATGAATTTGAAAGGAACGAAGGCCTTGGAAAAACACCACTGACAAAAAACAGAAGAGGATTATCCCTGTCTATAAGCATGTGTGAAACCAGCCCATCCCGTTTGTAATGGTGGTGAGAACTACAGGACAGTACAGACTGATTAGAAACAAGTATTGGATTTAGTCAAGCAACTGGTTTGTACTAGTTTCTAAGTTAAGCTATTTGAATGAAATCTTTTTGGTTAATCTTGCTGGTTAATACGAGACTTACAACAAATATAGGAAGATATTTTGGTCCAGTCCTTTAAATTGTAGACAAGCAAATTGTCACTCCCATTTTAGAGATGAGGTAGCAGGGGTCACAGAGATAGTAGGTGCTGGAATTGAGAACAAAATCAAAGAGCTGTGTACTCTCGGGCAGAACTTTCTGGATTTTAACTGATTGCTATTAAGAACCACCACTTATCAAGCTCCAATCACTGGCCAGTATTGACCACATTATCGTATACCAACCCTCTCAACAATCTGGTGACTTAAGTGTCCTACTTCCTTACCATGAGGAAACTGAGCACTGAGAAGGATGAGTAAGTGTCCAACTTTACAATTGGTATATGAATATTTATTAGTTAATAGATTGCCTGGTGGTCTAATACAGATGCATTCTGTTTTAAGAAAACAGTAAACAATCAGCTTTAAAAATATTAAAGGTTATTCATCTCACAAATGGTCACATAAAAGCTATCACCATAGCATTCCCTGGCTTTAATGTCTTGAATTAATTTAAATACCTTAATATTCATGGATATTAAATTCTTGCAATTTTATGATTTAAAATGTTAAGAAGACAGATGGGAACAGTGCATCAACACACTACTTTTCAAATGTGAATCAATAAGATGAAATAATAGTCAACGCTTCAGAAATGTGTTTATTTCAAACAAAGTAAGAGCCTCCTATGGAAGCTAGAATCAAAGAGAATGGGATACTCCAGTACTGCACTTCTGGAAGGAGCTCCAGCTATGCTCCCAGGCAAAACAGTGGACCTAGAGGGGAAGGAGACTGAGGTTGCCTTCACAGTACATGGAGCAGGAAGCTTACCAGGGGATCTTCTGCTATTATCACAGCTCTGTGGGGTCACCTAAAGCCTAGCAGCCATAACATCCTACAGTTTTTTCTCCTAGTCATCTGGCTCTCAACCTGCCAAAGACTATTCCTTTCTCCAGCTCAGAGAAACAGGAATTTACACTTTTTGAAACTATAAGAAAAGCCTCCAATTGTGGGATAAAAAGAAATGTTTATTTCTCAAACACTTCCCCAGTTGCAAAGGAAAGAAATGGTCTGACAATGTCTTTAATAATAAGGTTACCTACCCATGAGTAAGTTTTTAAACTCATTTTGACCAAAAAGCACATATCCTTAATTATTCACACATATTGCTCTATGTTTTCTAAGCAATTTGCTTCTAAAACTGCCAGACTAAGGTGTGAGAGGGCAGGCTCCAGAGCTGGATGGGTCTTGGTTCAAAGGCATCTCTCCTATTTACTTGGTCATGTCTTCTCTCCATTTCCAATGTCCTCATCTCTAGAATGAAAATATAATGCTACCTAGTTCTTGATCATTGTCAGAATTAAATGACATAAAACACATAGAATTCAGAAATGACATGCTCACAAAGTCCTTAGCATGATATTTTGCAGAGGGTAAATGCTTAATACACAATAGCAACTATTACCATAGTTTCTTAAAAAGTAATTCAGTGGTCCACCAATCCATAATCAAAATGTGTTTTCCCCTCTTCACAATTTGAATATTCCTATCTTTTTTTTCCTCACTTAAATAAAATTCTCATTTTCTTTGGTAAGGCAGGTAAATACATGTAATATCTGCTTTGCAAATTTTTAAGAAGAAAATATTATAAATACATTTGATACAGGGAATATTGTGTGTACAGACCAAGGCATCTTTAACATCCTTTCCACTTCTGGGAGACCAAAGCTCCATCGTTAGTGTTTCTTTGAGTACAAGCATTTCTAATCAAATCTAGTTCTAGAAGAGGACTAATTGCTAAGAAATATCTATGTTGGAGGAGGATGTACAGTGACATGGGGAGACATAAAGAACTAGCAAGGTGCTGAGCCTGACAGCTGGGTAAACCATGTCTGGCTTTGGGTTTGAGCTTTAGAGCAAACAAAGGAATGTTCACCAAGCCTCTCTGAGAAATGGGTGCAGACTTCAAGAAATTCAGCACAAACTATGGATTTGAACAAGATTGACATATGAGAAAATTGACTGGTATAATAAAAATGTAACTGCTTGGCTATAAAGAAGGAATTCGACTCCACTTCTTTGTCTTTATTATAAATCTCCCAGGAAAATAGCATTGCCTCTGAACTTAAGTGGTCTAGCATATTAAAAACAATGCCTTCTGCCTCTGTGAGATTGTTTGGAGAATGAAGCACCATGAACCCAGCCACTGCTTACGTAACACATGGGTGTTTGACATTTGCCAAGCCCTCTGACAGTGAAATTCAGGCACTTTCAGCCCAAAAGCAAAAGAAGGTGAAAAATTCTGGAAAATGATTAAGCAAAGCAGTTATGACTCAATGCCCAAGTCACAAGAACTGGAACACAGCAAACCTGGGGCTCTTGGGTGACTGAGTAGGTTAAACGTCCAACCCCACTTGGGCTTGGGTCTGATCCCAGGGTTGTGAGATCAAGCCCCGTGTTGAGCTCCATGCTCAGTATGGAGTCCACCTGAGTTTCTTTCTCCCTCTCCCTCCCTCCCCTCTCTCTCTTCTTGGGTCTAGCAGGGGAGACCTTTAAAAGCAGGAGATGTGCAGCCTTTGGGGAATCCCAAACCAGTTGTATATTTTGTCTAAGAACAGTGGGTTGTCATCAGAAGTGTTAATATTCCTCATAAAGATAATAAATATGAAAGCCTGGTAACATTTATGTAATATATTTAACATATGTAACATTTGTAACATATGTAACATTGTATGTAACATATGTAACATTGCTAAAGCTGATTTTCCATCATTAAGATATTTATGATGACACAAAGTTAAAAATCTGTTCAGGCTCTGAGACACGGCTCAGATGTGGGATGTGGTCCCACCTGCTCAACTCAAAACCCACTGAGTGCAGGCACCATGTCTTACCCAACCTCTAGTCTCTGTGTGCACAGTGTTACTGCGTCCCTTGATGCTGGTCTAATGAGTGTATATCACTTCTTTAAAATTCTTCCAACGATGACCCACGGAGGTAGAATTTAGAAACTCATTCACCAAATATTGTACTTGCTGTTTTTCAATACAACCCACACGGTCTTCTGTCTTGGTGTTCCCTCCCACACAGATTTCGGTTCAATCTAGCCTGAGGGGAACACGTAAGCAGCTTTTAAAATTCTTTATGTTGGTCTAATTAAGAATCGGTCAGTGTGGAGTTTTCTACAGAGAATCTTTTTTTGCATACTAGAGAAACACAGCCACATGTGAGAAGTCAACAAAGAATACAGACAGTGTTCATAGAAAGCTTAGGGCAATATATAATTTTTTCTTTTGGTCAAGAGGCGAACTTATTCAGACAGGATTTCTGTAGCCCAGGTTCTCTGCTCCAGCAGCCCACCAGTGACATGAAAAATCCCTCGGTAAAGTTTAGTGTGATGGTGGGCCAGAGACCAGACAAATTTCCTTCTTCTTTTCCCCGATCCTATTTAACATAAGATTTTGAGCATTTGGTCTTCCTCCAGGAAAGGTTCCTGCTGTCCCTGCTTGGTGCCTCGTTCCCCTGCCTGCTCAATGGCAGCTGGCACGAGGTCCTGAACCTCTGTCCTCATGCAGGCTATTTTCTCAGCCATTTGCTTTTCTGGAATGTCCTCCCTGATTCAGCCCTAACACCGAGATTGCTGTTATCAGTGCTCAAATACCAGTCACTCCCCTATGAAGTAAGACGAGATACCCCAGCAGTCCCAGTGAGGCAGGGAAACACTGGCATCTCATTAGTTTTCAGGGTTAGAATTTCACTGTCAAGCTCCCTATCTGTGGGGCCCTCCCAGATAAACAGTAGATGGGGGCTCCCAGCACATTCCTTTTGCACTCACTAATTCCAGTAGAGTGCTCAGCTGCCCAGTACCAGTGAACCGCCTGAAGCCCACTCACTCAGCCGGTCCCTCTTGGTCTCCCTGTAGTAATTAGGAAAATGCTCTCCCTGTCCTCGAGGCTGTGATGCTATGGGCAAATCCACAGCCTTGTCAGTTAACATCCAGGGCTGGGCATTTTGCCCTTATGAGAAACGTTAGGGACAATTCAAGTTATTCCACCATAGGCTATACACTGGAGATTCCCATGCACAGGGTTCCTACTGCTGGAATTTCTAGTCTGGGGCAAAACATGCACTTATGCTTTTTGGATGTTTCAGATGATTTTTTTGAAAGGTCAATAAAATTAAGAAGTTAAAATCTCCCATCTCATTTCACTAGGCTTTAAACACTTTGCCATAACATTGTCAGTATTCCATATAGGTTTTTTCCCCTCTTGTTAAGTCCTGTTCTGGTCTTAGAATGCTTTCCCAGTAAAAACAACAAAAAATCATTTTAATTTTTTAATTTTTTT
Organism: Mustela nigripes; assembly: GCF_022355385.1. Lineage (NCBI taxonomy): Eukaryota > Metazoa > Chordata > Mammalia > Carnivora > Mustelidae > Mustela > Mustela nigripes. The sequence continues at coordinate 105,267,775 of NC_081561.1, forward strand.
TATTTTTCAGCATAACAGTATTCATTGTTTTTTGCACCACACCCAGTGCTCCATGCAATCCGTGCTCTCTCTAATACCCACCACCTGGTTCCCCCAACCTCCCACCCCCCGCCCCTTCAAAACCCTCAGATTATTTTTCAGAGTCCATAGTCTCTCATGGTTCACCTCCCCTTCCAATTTCCCTCAACAAATTGGTCTTACACTTTGACTCTCTCCTTTCCAAAGGTGCCTGTGGACAAGGGGAAACATAAATATAGAATGGAGGCAGTAAATAGCCCACAATGTCTGCTTTTCTCATTGGAGCCTTCCTAGCCTCTTAGATTATGATTTGTTTCTGAAATCCATCCATGCTATTGTGCTCAAGAGGAATCTCCTCCATCTTTGATCATCAATTCGTTCTCGCCCCATCACTATAGACATTCTGCTCCTGGGCTCTCAACTCTTCTCTGCTGGGACTCTCCCTTACACTGAGCACCTCCACTTGAATGTCCTTCCAGCTTCTCAGGCTTAAGAGGTCAAAAACAATCTCACCATCTTTGCCTCCCCACCGAACTCCTTTCCTTCTTGACTTTTGTCTTTCTGTTCATGGCACATCTATTTTCCTAGAGCCTCCCGCCCACTGGCTCTAAAACCTTAGAACTCTCCGGGACTTAACCTTTCCCTCACTATGGTTCACCGCTAATGGCTGCCACATGGCTTTTTGTTCTAGGTCCTACATGACCCTCTCCTTTTGTCTTTCTATAAATTCATATTGTCTCCACTCTAGCTACGGCATCATTTGTTGACAGCCTCCTGTCCTATTCTAAGTGCTTCCTGGCAGCTCTCCCCACTGCCTGGCTCTTATTCCCCTCCATTGTACTGGCTAGGGACACAGTTCTCTTCCTGATGCCTTGTCCTTCCTCTGTTCAGATGCATTTGGTGCCTCCCCTTCTCTGTAGCAAAAAAGCCCAAAGTTTCATTTATGACAAATGTGACCCTCTGTAGTATTTTTTCCCAATCTGCTCAGCACTTTATTTTTTATACCAGTAAGCCATTTTACCTACCCTTTTGTCAGTCCAAAAGAATTCTAAGTACTTAAAAACACACAATAGACCCCCCAGGTCTGAACTTTACTTAGCCAAATTTATGCCAACAAAACCCCTCTTTCCTTCTCTGCTCTTGTAATCTAACCTATTCCTCAATGACCAAATGCCAAGAGTTAATCCCTCATTTCTCAGATGAAAGATTTCTCCATTCTTTTTTTTTTAAGATTTTATTTATTTATTTGACAGATAGAGATCACAAGTAGGCAGAGAGGCAGGCAGAGAGAGAGGAGGAAGCAGGCTCCCTGCTGAGCAAAGAGCCCGATGCAGGGCTTGATCCCAGGACCCTGAGACCATGACCTGAGCCGAAAGCAGAGGCTTTAACCCACTGAGCTACCCAGGCACCCCAGATTTCTCCATTCTTTATTTTCTATTTTCAGTAACACATAGTAGGAGGCATATCTTTATGCTGTAGTAATTTATTTGCACAATTAATCACATCTACCACATCATCAACTTGAGAGTAAAGACTTTTTTTGTATATTCCCACAGTAGCCAGTATAATTCCATGAATTTAGCAGAAGATATTATCTATATGAACAAATGTATCACTTGAACTTGAAAATCTCCTTACACACAAAGGGCATTCTGCCTGGCCCATAAAACCTCAATATTTAAATAAAGTAGTATTTTTGACAATATGTGCTTCTGTCTTTTTTTCTCCCTCAAATATGATATAGTATACAGAGGGGATAAAGAGATAAGGTCAGGAAACATTCCTTTAGCAATTCTTAATGAAAGAAGTATCTAACTCCTAATCTTAACTATTAAATGTTATGTTTTATTCTACTCTGCGGAAGTAAGAATAACGGCCCCCCAAATATGTCCCAACCCTAATCCCCCAAACCTGTGAATATATCAAGTGATAGTCAAAAGGGACTTAGCAGATGTGATTAAGGTTACTCATCAAATAACCTTAAAAAAAGGAGATTATCCTGAATTATCAGCCAGAGATTCAGTCAATGAGATGTGAAGCAGGAAGAGGCAGAGTAGATTCCAAGTGTGAGGAGGATTCAACCCACCACACCATCTTTGAAGAAGAAGGAAAGGGGTTACAAGTCAGGGAATGCCCGACCTCTAGAAACTGAGCATGGACCTCAGCTGACCTGCTGGTTATAGATCCCCAGTCCTACAATCACAGGAATTCAACTCTGCCAATGACCTGAATGAGCAAGGAAACCGATTCTTCCCTGGAGCTTCCAGAAAGGAATATGGTCCTGGTACCACCTAGTTTTAGCACTATGAGATCTATATCATCAGACTTCTGATCTATGAAACTATGAGATAATAATACATGGGTGTTCTTTTGAACCACAAAGTTTGTGGTAATGTGTTCAGATAACAATAGAAAACGAATATACTCTCCAAGTACTTATTCAGGTATACTGGACCTATGCTGGTTTGAACTGGCTAGAATCAACAGAGAGTGCTTTCTTATTAAATTAGAAGCCTAAAGGCATGCTTTGGTATTTTTAGTATGGTATTGCTCCCAAGCACTGGTATATCCATTCATTCTTTTATTCACTCTGTCTATAAGCATTTCCCCAATACCCACTGTCTACAGTCACCCTAACTTTTCTTGGAGTTTGTAAGTATTCTTGATTCTATTTCATCACTGGCACCTGAAACATGGCAAGCACTTGATAAATACTTAATAAACAATTCTCAAGGATGGATTTGTCATTTCAACTCTCTCTACCTTTAAGATGTGAGTGATAATTTATCTAACTTACAAGGTGGCCTCAAAGACATCTGCCTAAGGAATTTTTAGAAAATAGGTTACTAGTTTTAATTCTTCTTCTTCTTCTTCTTCCTCTTTTTCTTTTTTCTTTTTTTTTTTTTTTTTGACTAAGCTCTATGTCCACCATGGGGCTTGAACTCATGACCTGAAGATCAAGAGTCACATGCTCTGCTGGGGCACCTGGGTGGCTCAGTTGGTTAAGCATCTGACTCTTGATTTCAGCTTAGGTCATGATTTCAGGATCATGAGATGGAGCCCCGCTTTGGATGCTGTGCTCAGAGAGGAATCTGCTTGAGATTCTCTCTCCCCTCCTTGTGCTTTCTCATGCATGCTCTCTCTCTCTCTAAAATAAAGAAATAAAATAAACAAACAAATAAATAAATAAATAAAATCTTAAAAAAAAAGAAAAGAAAAGAAGAGTCACATGCTCTACAGACCAAGCCAGCCAGGCTACCATGAAATTAGGTCATTATTAACACCAAAACATTATTTCTAAAATCTAAACCTTGATCCCTTTGTGCCCTGACTTATGTGTCCATCTTTGCAATTTTTTCTAGAATATCATTCCACACCATAGCTTTCCTTAAGGACTGCTATTATCTGGTTACGGTCTTTGCTCAAATTTTTCAAATAGCTCTTCACCACCTTTAGGCTTAAATCCAAAATTCCTCAATCTGGCACACAAAGTCTCACAACATGCCTATCCAAAGAGTCTTCTCTCCCGGAACTTCCCAGCCTGACCCACACTCCCACCCCCAGTGCGCTCTCCACTCATTGAAGGCTGCACTCTGACCCTAAGAATGCCACTTTCAGCCTTGACAAAAGCCTTTGATCCTGTGCTACCAGGTCGGAAGTGTCCCCGTTCTTGCCCTTTCAACCCAGCCTATCCCTCAGATAGGCTTGCATCTTTCCTCCCGGGGCCTTTCCTAAATACACCAACTCCAGATGACTTCCCACTCCCACGCGTTGCTCTTCATCTTATGATAGTCACCTGGTTCCAGGTCTTGATCTGCACTTATGATTTTTAATATCGGCATCCCACCCCCCAACCTGGCAATAGTGCTGGGTAAAGAATAAATAATACTAAAAATCACTTACATAGACAGTGCTTACCATGCTGTGCTATACCAATGCTCAGTTAAAGCTCAATCTTATCAGGTAGATCAAATTTTTATGTCCATTTTACAGATAAAGAAACTGAGGCACAGACACTCTCTATTGAGTTGTTGTGGGAATTACGAAGCTATGGCAGCAGGGTCTGAAATGCAAAATAATTGGAATCTTGTAAAATGATGGAGGATGGCAAAATTCACAGTCTGGAGGTCTGAGTTTTCTTTTATTGTTACATAACGGAAAGTAATATACGTCTAACAATAACTGCGAGTCAGGAAGACTAGGTAACATACTTCTTTTAATAGTAAAGTGAAGTTGAATACATAATCAATTGCACAAATCCCAAATACTCTTGAGTGGATTTGGGATTATATCCGTTATACTAAGCTCCCCATCTAAGGCTAACAGAGACTGAATCTCAGTTATGTTTGAGATAAATGTAAGATAGTAAATTTTTCTCTATTTCATTGTAATCTACATCTCACCACCTGGGACTTCTGCCCCGTGGAGTTAGGTAAAGGTTTTTTGGTATTTGTTCACTGGTGGCAATGGTGGTGGTGATGTCTACTTCATTTCAAAAAACCACTGCAAGGCCTTGAGAAAAGCCTCCATGAACATTCACATTCAGGAAAACAAAAAACAAAAAACAACCATAAACCCCCCCCCCCCCCCAAACAACCAAAAACTGAGCCCACTCCAAAGCTAAGCCTTTTCGTGCAGGGACTCCCAGAAGCTGCACTTGAGTTGTGCTAATACCAGCGAGTCTTCCAAGTGCACGCCTAAAGCAGCCACAGCCCACAGCAGTTAAAGAACAAGCACAAAATATACAAAATCCAGCTTCTGGCCCCTCGAACAGTGTCTCCATTGTTGCCATCAACCAGGTGATAATTCTCAGCTCAGAACACTTCATCAGTTATCTTGCACTTTTTAATGATTTATTCACACTGTGATTAATTTATAAGCTCCTTCTAGCTCATCAGGGGATAACAAAAATAGTCTGTCTGAGAAACAGTTTAAGTAAAGGTCAAGGAAATCTTTAGAAATTTAGCTGTACTGAATCAAAGCCGCTGTATGAGCTTTTCCAATCAAGATGTCAGAAGTGTTATCTGTGGGCCCCCCGGCCCCTCCCAGACTTTTTCTATTCTTATCTCTGGTGCCATTCGCCTTTGGGAGAAGCACAGGACCCGGTGTCAATTCTACAGCAGCAGAACATTGTTTTCAGGGAAAGAACAACAAAATCCTATTCCTCCCATCTGGGGATACTCGAATCTCCCTATTTTTTCATGTGAGAAGTGAGGCAGAAAGATCCTGTCGTTCCTCTGAGATGTCATGAATGTTTTACAGGGATTGGCAGGCCTCCTCTCTAAAATGCAGAATACCAGGGTCAGTGGCAATTTGCTGCCCTCCCTCTTTCCTGGCATCCAACTAACTCAGCCAGCAGTCACGCAAGGACGTATTGATCTTTCTACAGCTTGCTGGACAATGAATGGTGGTACAAAGATAAAAGGGCTCATCAGCTTGCCAAACTAGAATCTTCTGCCAACCCTCGAGAATTCTGGAAGAGGGGGAAGAAGGAAGAACAAATTGTCAACTAATGGGAACTTGTGTGATATAAAAAGCAAAGCAAACCCTCTTCTTTTGTACCAAGAGATGGCTTTGCTTGGGGGACAGATTTCATATTCTGCCGTCCATAAGAACTACACGATTTGGATATTGTGGCTTCTTGATCAACCCACTGGTGGAGAGTCCTTGAGGTCGAGAGTCACAAACTGGCCAGCCCAAATTCATCTGTTATGTGGCTTTGGGCACTAATTCTGCTGCTTTCGGAATCTCCTTTGGGATGGAATCCCCACGTGAAAACAGACAAAATACACTTTGGAGCAAAATGTTGCTCTCAGTCTTCACATCAACCACCCACTCTATTTCCAAAATAGATCCCAGAACTCGGAGTATTCTCAGAATATTTCCTTCAGGGACGTGAAAAGCGTGGCGAAGAGGAGCACACGATCAAAAGACCGGTCTGGGTAATCGCAGGCAACGAGGGAGAGGATGGAAAAGGCTGGAAGAGGTCTGTGATATAAAAGCCCACATTGTCAGCAGAACATATTGAGACATATTTTCTGCCTGAAACAATAACAATCATAAATGAACTATTGTTAACACAAAAATACCAAATACTGGTAAGAGCTGTCATTTTGGTTTTCTTTAGACATGATAAATTACATTTGCAAATTAGTGTCTGATCTGAGATGACATGGAACAAATGGTAATATTTACATTCTGCACATTATCCTTGTCAGATTAAGCTGCAGTTGGCCAGTGTGGATATAAAGAGGCCTCTGGAGGCTTGTCTGCTAAACCAGCATGTAAATTGTCTCTAAACCATCCACACGTCTCCATTTATTATCTCCTCAAACCAGGAACAGCCGTCCCATTTACATGTCAGTTTTGCCAAGTTAGGGTAACTTTACCAGGGGAAGGAACTAGTGAAGAGAAATGCCTCCAAGGAAAGTACTCTAGACTAGGTTACAGCTCACAAAACATTTTTTGTAATATGTTGCCAAAGACTTTCTATTTTTTTAGCAGTTTATGAGGGAAGGGGAGAAGAAGAAGGAAGTAGCATCGAAGTGTTCAGTCTTCATTGAAGTGGGTCATGCTATGAAGTGGGTTATCTCATGTGATTCCCCTGAATTAACCTCTCCTATAGGCATCGCTATACCCATTTTACAGATGTGGATATTGAAGCCCAAAGACACTGAGTAATTTGCTAGTCTAATTGGTGAAGACAGAGTTACTATTTGAATCAGGGATAACGGACCCCCAGATGTTGTCTGTATCACTCTGACATTGGCCATAACTAGAGAATCTAAATTGGATGGCAGGTTTTGAGTTTTCTAGAGCATAGCCTAACAGAGAGAACATCAGTAATTGCCCTACCTTGCAGAAATGTAGTTCAAGGAGAAGGTATGGGGAATCGCTGCTAAGCTTCCTCAAAGGATGCAAAGCACAGAACCAATTCCAGCCTGAGTCCCTCCACTGTCATCACAAAAAGGGCAAGTAAGGATCAGAAGGTCTCTGTGAAGGTGGCTTAGTTTAACTTTATACTGACCCTGTCTTTAAAATTAAGCCTCATGGACATGAAATGCAAGATGACATGAGAAAAATAAATTGCCTTTCTTGGTCCCAAAATTTGTGGAGGAAAGAGGAAGTGGGTGACAATAAATAAATAAATAAATAAATAAATAAATAAATCTATGCTTGTTCCAGAGAAATAAAACCTTATATTCCATTGGCTACTTTCATAAACCCAATCCTAGAATCATTTTCTAAAATGAAGCTGTTAATTTGTGGATCTCATTATGATCTTGATTTAAACCATGCACTTGGAAAAAGGCATTTTGAGACATTTCATGAAATTTAATTGTGGATCAGGAACTAGACAGCATCAAATTATTGTTACTAAAGGTGATAATAACACTGTAGTTAGGTAGGAAAATGCCCATTTTTGAAGTATACTCATCATAAGAAAGGAAGAAACAACACTGGATGTGGAATTTGTTTTAAAATTCTTTAGCAAAAAAAAAAAAAAAAACAGTCAAAAGAAACAAGTGGAAAAATGTTGATACTCCTGAATTTGCATAATGGGGCTAAAAGGGTTTATTATATAATTCTCATACATATGTGTGTGTGTTTATAATGGCTCATAATTTTTTTCAAATAAAGTCTCTTGGAATACAGATCTGATTCATTCAAAACACATTTTAAAAGCAGAATGTTTGAAAATGTGTTTGAATCTTCAGCTTCACCAAGTTTACTCAACCAGAGTAATTAGTGGGCAGTCCTGGGAAAGCCTGCAGCAAGATTCTGCAGTCTGTCAATATCTTCTGCTTATTCCCTACAAGAAACCTTAGAGAAGTTGCTATGACGACACGAGGAAGGAAGTGCTAAAATTGCCAGTGTTAATAAGACATGTTTAACTTGCTGTTCAGCGAAAGAGGTCTGTAAACTACAGAAGAGAGTGACATTACTATAAATCATACTTTAAGGTCTGGCTTTGCTGAGGGGAGCTACTGCTTCACAAGATGCCTTCCATTAGTCCTATTTTCAATCAAAACCAGGACACTGGCCCACTTTGCTTACAGAGAGATTTTCACATGCTTCGCAGGGGTCACAGAAGGTTCTTGGCGATGAGGACATGTGGGCTAAGGAATAGACTCTCTCAAACAAAAGTCACACTTTCTGTCCTGCTGATGCATCCGTGTTGCCCAGAGAGCCGTGCACATCTGGGCTCCACTGAGACTGGTGGGTGCAGCCTGTTCTCCAAGGACAGGGCCGGCAGCCTCAGCCATCAACGCATCATGTCTTCAAAATGTTGGAAGATTTTTTTTGGGGGGGGGAGGGGTGGTGGTCATGAACTGGGCAAGTGGATTTCTTTCTACCCTTTCAAAAAGGTCGTATTCATACATGCTAACAACTTCAGTTTTACAAAGGGTAAAAATCAACAAGGCAAGAAACAACAAATGTTGGAGAGGTTGTAGAGAAAGGGTAACCCTCTTACACTGTTGGTGGGAATGCAAGCTGGTGCAGCCACTTTGGAAAACAGTGTGGAGTTTCCTCAACAAGTTAAAAATAGAGCTACCCTATGACCCAGGAATTGCTCCACTGGGTATTTACCTCAAAGGTACAGATGAAGTGTAAGAAGGGCCATATGTACCCTAGTGTTCACAGCAGCAATGTCCTCAATTGCCAAAACGTGGAAGGAGCCAAGATGCATTTCAACAGATGAATGGATAAAGAAGATATGGTCCACATATACAATGGGATATTACCCAGCCATCAGAAAGAAGGAATACCCAACTTCTGCATCAACATGGATGGGACTGGAGGAGATTATGTTTACTGGAAGATTTCTTTTTTAATGAAAGCATCTTTTTAGAAGAAATTTGTGAAATGCCCATCCATTTCCATGCTAGGGAAGACGCATAAATATGATCATGGGAAGATCCAGATAGTGAGCTGGACAAGACCAATCTGAGAGAACTTCAGACAACACAAAGTGTTTTTCAAAGTGAAGTCAGAAGCCATCACAGGAATTGGAATCATTTGGGATATTTCTTAAAAATGCAGTTTTCCTGGGGGCACCTGGATGGCGCAGTCAGATGAGAGTCAGACTCTTCATTTTGGCTCAAGTCATGACCTCAGGGTCTGGAGATGGAGCCCCACCATTCGGCTCTGTGCTCAGCAGGGAGTCTGCTTGAGATTCTCTCTCTCCCTGTCCCTCTGTCTCTTCCCCCAGTATCTCTCTCTTGCAAATAAGTAAATCCTTTTTAAAAACTTATTAAATTAAGAAAATGCAGCTTCTCTGACTTTGCTCCAGATCTATTATATGAGAATATTTAGAAGAGGGACCCAAAAAGCTGCCTTTTCAATGCAATTTCCCAGATTATCCTTCATAGTGAACCTGAGAACTGCTATTTGTCCTCTTTGCTTTCACTGCTTTTTTTTTTTTTTTTTTTTACTTTAATGGCCATTCTTTGCTCCCTCTCTAGACATTCCCCTTGAGCCTCATCTTTGCAGCTTTGTAATATGTGCTCCCTTCATTTTCCCTTAGGTTGAATTAAGAGGGCCCCTATGTGATTGAATCTTCCATGTCCTAGCTATGAGCACCTGAGTCCTGTCCCTTCTCTGAGTGCCTTTAGGATCCTTTCCCCTAGCACAACTTCCCATACTGCATTTTAATTGCCCATTTACTTCTTACTTGTTGAGTTCCTCTGCTAAAGGGACTGCTTGGTACAGGGCAGGCACTCAATAATTGTTTGTCAAATAAGGAAAGGAATGATTGCTTCTTATTCATAATTCTTACTACTTAAAACTAATTCTCTTATTTCAGGAATTATATAACAGGCATTTTTTTTTCAAACTTTCTCCTCTCCCATCCTCAACAAAAATGTCATTGAAACATTCATTACATATTAGGAACAGATCAGAAGGTGTTACTTTCCATGATAGGAACATATAAGAAAATAGCATGATAGACTGGATTTCTCAGAAGTTACCCATCTTTTGGTAAGACTGAATTTCCTGATGATATTTAGCTACTCTCCTTCATATCCTCAGAAAGTAACCAACACAAAAATCTTTGCAGGGTCATGAACAGATTTGGAAATTGCAAAGAGGAAATGCACATATAAGAGGATTTTTAACCAAATCTAGGAACAGAAGAGCTGAAAAGTAGGGTCTTTTGAACTAGTTTTATTATTTATGTCCCATATGCTTATAAAAGGAAAAAGATCAAGGTGGTTCCTGATAAAAGACACATATTCAACTGGATCATTCATGAAACTTAAAAGATCAAATGTCTGCTTGTTCTTCACAGTCATACAGATTGGGTGACCAGGTCTTTGGTTTATGTGGCATAGCCCTTAGTGGGTAATCCACCCAATGTTTGGCTTTGTAATTTGGGAAAGATAAAGGGCAGTCATTTTTTAATGTAAAGTAGACTAACTTTGAGTCTGTCCTGTAGGAGCTATACCTGATAGGTTAATTACTAAGATCGAATTAATTTGATGATATTTTATAAGTATGGATGTGCTCAGGATCTTGTTTACTTATGTTTCTAGTCTCTTTTTGTTTTCCCAAGAGACTTGATATTCTGGTAACCCAAGAGATGTTGTTCATTCATGAAATAGTCATACCTCATTTCAACCTTCTAATGATCCTTTAGTAACTGTTAAGCCAGGAAGCTTCATGGAAGACAACTAATGAAATTAAAAGAAGTCTTTTCTATGTTTTCACCAACTTTACCTTCTTGACTTTCCAGGCTTGTGTACCATGACAACTCAGAGCCAGTAAGTTTAATAAACTGGAACTTTAATCTAGTTTAAAGACTCTAACACAAGAAAGATTAACAATTCATCATTTAGTTATCATTGGCTGGTGGTGATGTATCGAAAGTTTATCCTTTGCTTATAGAAAAAAAGTCCTCCCATCCAGCTTTTCCACGGTTGGAACCTTATCAGAATCCTTGACAAATCTTACTCACATTTGAATCCTTAAATATTTATATCAGGTTAAAATATAAAATAAAATTGGGAAAACTGTTGTTTGGGGGCTAGAGCACCAAGGAATGTGCCTGCACTTTTGCAAGAGGAATACACAGATTGAGACTTAGTAGATGGCTCTTTTTTTCCCCCTTTTTATTTAAATTCATGTATTAGGGGCACCTGGATGGTTCAGCGGGTTAAGCCACTGCCTTCGGCTCAGGTCATGATCTCAGGGTCCTGGGATCGAGCCCAGCATCGGGCTCTCTGCTCAGCAGGGAGCCTGCATGCCACCCTCCTCTCTGCCTGCCTCTCTGCCTACTTGTGATCTCTCTCTCTGTCAAGTAAATAAATTTTAAAAATCTTTAAATTCATAAATTAACATATAATGTGTTGTTTCAGGGGTACAGGTCTGTAATTCATCAGTCTTAAATAATACCCAGTGCTCATTACATCACAGGCCTTCCTTAATGTCCATCACCCAGTTACCCCATCCTTTCATCCCTGCCCTCAGCAGATGTGTTTGTTTCCTATAATTCAGAGTCTCTTGCTACATGTCACAACTAAATCAGAAATCATTCCTCTAGGGAATACTGAACCTCATAATCCTGTCCTGTCAAAGCTACATTGCTGAGGTATAGAATTTTGAACTAGGCTTATACTCAGGATTTTTAATTGGTAAGCAATAATAAAATTTGACTAACATAAAAAATAGTGTTTTCTGGAGAGATAGTGGGTAGTTGACAAAAGAGTTTTATTTTTTTTTTAAAGATTTTATTTATTTATTTGAGAGAGAGAGAGAAACGGAGAGAGAGCAAGCTTGAGCAGGAGGGAGGGGGAGAAGGACTGGGAGAGGGGCAAAGAAAGGGAGAGACAGACTTCCCACTGAGCAGGAAGCCTGACCACAGGAGTGGGATCCCCATCCCAGGATCATGAGACCAGGACCTGAGCTGAAGGTAGATGTTTAACTCACTGAATCAGCCAGGCACCCCACAAGAGTTTTAAAAGTCCATATGATAAGGCTCAGAAATAGGATAAGAACTAGAGCTAGTACAGATGGCTCTGGCATTTAGTCAAAAGGAAATACTTAACCATCTCGTATGGATACATTTCCTTTACTGATTGTCAGAAATGAATGCTTTCTAGCCATTTCATCTACCAACCTCTTCGTCTGTCATCTTTGTAAATTAGCTAGTAATGGAGCATCCAGAAAGAAAAAATCTGATCGGTTTAGCTTGGACCATGTGACTCCATCTTGGTTAGAAGACTAAGTACCTTGTATTGATTCTCCACCAAGAGGCCCTGAAAGGGTAAAGGAGCTATTCCCCAAAATAAAATCAACATGCTGTTGAAAGGGCAATAATATAAGAAGGCAAAAATACTAACAGATATCATTAAAGTGTCTAATGAGTTCTTAATTTGGACTTTATCACTGAAATGATTTGTAGATTTTTGTAAATTTTTACATGGATATAAAATCTTCAAATATTTTTTTAAGATTATTTATTTATTTATTTGACAGACAGAGATCACTAGTAAGCAGAGAGGCAGACAGAGAGAGAGGAAGGGAAGCAGGCTCCCTGCTGAACAGAGAGCCCAACACGGGGCTCAATCCCAGGACTCTGGGATCAGGACCTGAGCCAAAGGCAGAGGCTTTAACCCACTGAGCCACCCAGGTGCCCCCAAATCTTCAGATTTTTTAAAAAAGTGTAAGTCACAAAGTGTCTACAACTACTACACAGCATTGCATATAAACATTTTCCTCCAAAATCCAACTATCTTGGAAACAAGTAGTCTTAAAGTTCAGCAGGAAATCTTTGCTTTTAGTTTCCATTATTTTGTACTTTAGGAAAGGACACTTAAGGTTTGTCCAGGGGTTAGGGGTAAAAAAAAAAAAAAAAAAAAAGCCTCATTTTTACATTCAAGGTTTGTTGAGATGCTGATAATTAACACTTCAGAACAGGGCAGATAAATTTTTATCTGGGATGGGGACTAAGGCACTCAACCAGCCTTCCCCCCACCCCATCTGCTTGCCCGGCAAAGCCCAACCCTGGATGAGTCCAAGCACCAGCCTTCTCTAGACAACTGTGGACAGATGAAGTAGTTCTTAAGGAGGATGGACAAGTTCATGACCACTGGCTCTCCTCAGCCATCCTCCCACCACTATTCCCGGCCAGCTCATTCTCCCTCCTAATGCCTATTTAAAAACCTACCCACTCTCTTCAAACTCCGACTACTTTCTCCACATTCTGAATCATCCAATAAAAAAGGCTTCATATCCAATTTATTGCCAGGTACTTGAGCCCACAAGCAGAACAGAACCCTACTACCACCCTCAAACAGAATCAAGAGGCCCCATACAACATAATTCTCTTCTGGGATTCCCAACTGAGAAGGGAAATTGGGAGGTGGGAGGAGGAGGACCCATCAAACTTTTTAGACAAAAACAAATATTCTTAGAGAAAAGAAGTGTATTTCATCTATTTTGACACAAATGTCTCTAAAGAAACCCAACTCCATTTACTCTCATTTGAAGATTATTAAGAAATCTTTAGATTTATAACTTATTAGCTTTATGAATCAGTCTTCTGTGTCTTTGTGACCTAAATCAATTCCTTGGAGCCTGATCACTACCACAGAAATAATGAAATCTAAACCTTTAAATTGCAAAGCCAGGTGCCAGACTCTAGATCTGAGATGGTCCCCCAATTAGGCAATAATATGTGAGTCTTGGTTTAAAATGGTCAGCTGGTCTTACCTGTATTATATTTTTATCACAATCATTATGAATTTTTCTGATTATCACTTTCAGGAATGATCTGATTCAAAACATCCACTCTGAATTCCTAATAGGTAAATAGCAACTTCCCTTCCTTTGTACTGGTTAGTGACTATAAGGAAAGCACAAATGTTCTTTATTTTCTTTGCTTTTTCCAGTGGAATTGATGAATGTTTCTCCCTTTTTGGGTATAATTCTGAAGTCAGTAGGAGGAGCCTGAAAATAGTGGGAATTTCAAGTTCACACACATTGTAGCCACACTGACTTGCCTGTTAGGGTCCTCTCGAAATAAACATACTGTTTCTCAATCAATGCTTGATTTAAGTTCAGATTCATCTGTCCAGAGAAGCTCTCTCAGACACTTCTATTATACTTGGTGCTGCATTTCAGCCTGAGCAGATCTCCAACAGTACTGAACTGATTAATTCATATGTCAGGGATGATGGGACTATATTTCAATCATCTCAGAATGTGGAAAAATGTTTGCTCAACAAATGAATGGAGTGTAATCCAGCTCAGTGCAGGTGACAAAGTTGTGGCCAAGATGAATTGCTGAGCTCTCTTTCATGATCTCATTTTAAGACAGAATTATGAATGGAAGGAATAGAAGCTTTGGCTCCATTTGGAGGTGAGTGGAATGACACCTTTAAAAATAAAAAAAACATTAACTATGTCTACTCAAATCAATTATTCTTTCACTGTGACTGACTCATTTAGAGAGAATAGCACATTTATATGTTTTTATGTGTATCACCTAGTCTTAACTTCTCTACCAAAACATATAACGTGACTCACTGTCTCTACAAGAATTTCCAGATCTGTTGCAGTTTTGTAATGGGTCAACTTAGCTGAGCTGGAAATGTGTTTCTCAAAATTTCCCTCTTTTATGGCTCCTGATTAAGAAGAGCTCAAGAGAAGTTTTGCATGAGTTTAGAAGACGAAAATAAGGCAGGTGTTACAGTCCAGAGGTGGGTATAGGGCACCAGTTTTGATAGTTCACACCTGTTGTCACCTAGTCACCCATGGGCTTGCTAACTAACTTTGTCATGAAACAGCAGCCAGGCCCACAGCTCCTCCCACTGGATCCCCTCCTCCAGTTTCTCCAGGTTCTTGGCCTGCTGCAAATGAAGCTCATGGCAAAAACACTGGCTGCTTCTTCAAGTCTTCCAGGAGTAGAGGCTGGACATAGTGAGAGACAGATGCGGTTCCAATATGCATTGGTAGCTTCCAGTTTGTCCCCACATGTTCCAGTTTGTCTTTACTCTTCTTCATTTCATATCTAGCTCTTTATTCCAACAGCTGGCCCCAGTGGCCTTCAGAGACTTCAGGGCCACATCAGATATGACAGTGTATCTTCTAGAGAATTCTTCCCCAGCTGTCATCTTTGTGTAACATCTAAACTTTGAAATAAACCCCCTATTCTATGTCATTCAGAGTTGTCTTACTTCCCTGGCCAAATCCTAACTCATCCACTTGTACAGAGTAACACTTTGTCTTGTCCCAGTCATTCTGTATAACTCATATAGGTTAAAGCAGATAAGAATAAAGGGATAGTCTGGGAAGACCGCTCTGTGGTTTATCATGATGTGTTTGCTAATTAGGGGTCGATAGAGCCACTTCAAATTATGAGTGGCAGATAGGATTGCAGTATTGTGCCTCTCCAGAGATGCCTGTGCTCTTGCCCAGTGTACAGTCTACTCAGCCACAGTTGGCAGCCCTGGCAGAGAGGAGTATCGTAAATGGCTCCTCTTTCTATAAAATAGCCATTTTAATTTTGTAATAAGTAACCAATCCATTCATATAGAACCACCCTTGACTGAGTCTAGATGAGATTTATAGTCCACTATAGTACAGTACGTCACTAGGAATAAAAATAGAAAACACAGTGCATCCAAAGAATTACTAAGTCATTAGAAATGGAGGAAATTCACTGCACAAGCCAATAAACTTGAATATTCTTATGACAGATTTTATATGATTTGACTCCTATATAGCTCCTTTGTTCTGTTTTCCTATTCTAAAGCCACTTGAATGTAAATTGGCAAACCCAACGAGTTACAGATAAATGGATCCATAATCACTCTGTCAGTCGTCATAGTGTACAGAAGGCATTTTTTTTTTTAAATTAAAGTCAAGACTAAAACAAAAAGCAAAAACCATAAGGCTCTTAAGGGTGCCTTTGAGACTCAAGGTCAAAGCACGCTCTCTCTACTTGAGAGTAACATGTCCTCACATATAAGAGGTCACCGATTCTCCAGGCTTGTCCAATTCCATCTTCTGTTCGAGACTTTCCTCAACTCCATAAAATCTATCTATGAAAAACCCACAGCAAATATCAACCTCAATGGGGAAAAGCTCACAGCCTTCCCTTTGAGATCAGAAACACGACAAGGATGTCTACTCTCACCACTATTGTTCAACATAGTACTAGAAGTCCTAGCAACAGCTATCGGACAACAAAAAGAAATAAAAGGTATTCAAATTGGCAAAGAAGAAGTCAAACTCTCTCTCTTCACAGATGGCATAATACTTTATATGGAAAACCCAAAAGACTCCACCCCCAAGAACTCATACAGCCATTCAGTAATGTGGCAGGATACAAAATCAATGTACAGAAATCAGTTGCTTTCTTATTATACACTAACAATTAAAACTATAGAAAGGGAAATCAGAGAATCAATTCCATTTACCATAGCACCAAGAACCATAAGATACCTGGGAATAAACCTAACCAAAGAGGTAAAGGATCTGTACTCAAGGAACTACAGAACGCTCATGAAAGAAACTGAAGAAGACACAAAAAGATGGAAGAGCATGCCATGCTCATGGATCAGAAGAATAAACATGTTAAAATGTCGGGGCGCCTGGGTGGCTCAGTGGGTTGGGCCGCTGCCTTCGGCTCGGGTCATGATCTCAGGGTCCTGGGATCGAGTCCCACATTCGGCTCTCTGCTCAGCAGGGAGCCTGCTTCCCTCTCTCTCTCTCTCTCTCTCTGCCTGCCTCTCCATCTGCTTGTGATTAAAAAAAGAAAAAAAAAAACATGTTAAAATGTCTATATTGCCCAGAGCAATCTATACTTTCAGTGCCATCTCGGTCAAAATTCCACCAGCAGTTTTTGAAGAACTGCAGCAAACAATCCCCTGAGACTTCAGACTGCTTCTTGCAACTTTCTGTTAACAATGTGCTTTGCACATAGTAGTCACATAATAGTTTCTATGATGCTAAGATCTCATATCTACCCAGGACATATTTCTACTTCGCACCCATGATGAAGGCTGTATACATCCTCGACAAAGAGCACTGGAATTGGGATTACTTATAGAACTAGTTCTATTATTTTCATGAACTTCCAATTTCTTAGAGCCTCTGTTTTCTCCTTCATCTGAAATAATGCCTAATATTCTTTACAGCTCACAGAACAGTGTTCCTATGAAGTCTACTACAGTAAATTCTTCAGCATGCAATGCAAAAGAGACAGCTCTTTGAGGTTTGGCAGTGGGGACTGTTTTTGCCTGAGTGGACTAACACCTGCCAGGATGCCAGAACTGATGAGCTGAGACCTTCAGAGCAGTGCAGCACCACCATGGAGGCACTTCCTGGACGCCAAGCCTGGGATCAGATGCCCACCTGCCTTCTGCCTTCCTTCTTAGCCACTCTTGAGATCTGATGCTACCTTCAGTTACAGACACATAACCACAGCCACTGGTTTCCAAGAGGCATCTGGCTGAGTCTCCACATACCTGCTAACACTGATTTACTCACTCTTCTATTATGTTTGATGAGATTTATAAAGTTCATCACCAGACACTGTACTGATGGGCCTAAATTCTTAGGAAGAGTTGAAATAGTTTCAGAGAGAAGCCCTATTTGTAGATCAGAAAATCCAAGAGACTGGCTTCCCTTGCTGGCGCAAAGAGCTCTGGGTAAGTGGCTGCCAAAAAGAAATCCTGAGAAACATCAGTTCCAAAAGGAGAAGGAGGGTATCCAGGGTGTTTTGGGAATAGTTCCAGGTAATTTCACATTAATATGAAGCCCCAAAATAATACTGTTAATCAAGCCAAAACTTTCCAGCTTAGAATTTGTTTTCCTACACAGTGATAACTCAGGGGATATTGTAGCAATATGACATTTTGTATGTGAGTGGCAGCTGTCACCTCAGCTCTGAAGAGGTAAGACCATTAGCTCTAATAGACTTGCTTGTTCACCTCATCTTGGGTGGTGCAAATCATTGGTAATTGTGTCCAAAAGAGCTTTGAATACCAGAGCTTTATGAAAGATGTGAGTCCGTTTGCCCCTGATCCCCTGATATTTTTTTTCCACAAGCAAAAAAATACCTTAGTACATAAGTTACAAGGACCTCTGGCTGATAAGTGATTTATACTAAAAACACTGAACATAGTCAGGAGAAAGCAATTCCTGCTATTTCCCCAGCTTGGAATTTGGACCCTTTCCAAGCATTTCTCTCTGAATCAGGCCCAAGGATCCCCATCTGGAGTACTAGCAAACTGATGAGATCTTCTGCCTCATAAAAATCTTATAACCTTACCAAAGCAGAAAGCTGGCTTTATCTTAAAGGTCTCTGAACAAATTGCTTCAATTTTTTCTAATTTATTTGAAAATATAATTTATCTGAAAAAATCTTTTTCACTTCCACACCTTTCAAATGTGTTGGCAAATGTGTTTTCCTGTATTTCCAGCATTAAACATCATACACCGCATCTTCTGCTGCCTGAATTTACGAGGTCCGCCTTGGACTTCTGAAACAAGCAGGTGCCATCTGATTAGGTTCATGACTCCATTTGAGCCAGGCTGGCTGATGCAATCAGCAAACTATTCTTGCACATAGAAACTGTCTGTTAAATAAATACTCTGCAGGAATCTGCCCATGAGGAGGACTCCACCCACAGCCAGATTCTCATACACTTCCCCGAATAATCCGGAGTCAGTATATTGAAGTTGAAACAAACGGAGAAAATTTACTTGTGAAAGCTCATACTCCTGGTTTACTTTCACAAAACTGCAAGGTCGGAAGTCTGTATAGGTTATTTTGTCCATCCCTCAGCCTCTGGCGGGCCCTTCATCTAAACAGTACTAGGTGGACAGTGATCTAATCTAGGTTTAAAAGGATAACAGAAAAGGCAAATTTTCACTCCTACATCAGCAATGCTCTTGGACCTGCCTTTCCCTCCCCCACCACATATACTTTGCTATGACACTCCTATCCTCATTAAAACCCATCTCTTCCTTTTCCATTTTCATAGAAGCTCAAGAACACTA
This sequence comes from Mustela nigripes, assembly GCF_022355385.1. Taxonomy (NCBI): domain Eukaryota; kingdom Metazoa; phylum Chordata; class Mammalia; order Carnivora; family Mustelidae; genus Mustela; species Mustela nigripes. Next base: position 105,286,807 of record NC_081561.1, read on the forward strand.
CCAACCAAAGAATATGTTTTCTTTTCAATTTCTCCCTAGGGTGGGGTCTCATTCACCAAATCAAAGAGGCAGTCCTTTCTGGTGAAATTAACTTGAGATTACCTATCTTATGTCTCAAATTAGGCTTTGTCCCATGCTCAATAACAAAGCAACAAAGGTAAAACCCAACGGAATTACTCATATAGAATTGTATATGAAATATTTTGGAACACACGACACAACTCAATCTAAGTAAAAAATATATATATATCTGTAACAGAGTAATATCTGTTGTTTAGGACAGGGGGTGGTCCTAGTTTTAAAATGACATGTATTCATTATTTTTTAAATGGGAAAATAAAGAAAAGTACAAACATACATAAAATAAAAATGTAGAAGATCCCATTGCACAAATACAACCACTAACATATTTCTTTCTAGATTTTACATTTTTAATTTTTTTATTCATTTCTGCAAACCCTGCTAAGTGAAAAGTAATTAAATTATAAAAAAATATTTCCATTAATTTTAAGGGGAAAAATGATATGCTCCATTCCAGTGCAAGATACCAAAGGATTTTTGCATATAATAAAATATATCAAATTAATGATGAAATGTTTCTATAAATAACAATAATTTATAAGCAAATAAGTACTGTTTGATCATAAAAGTAATGTAATGAAGATTTATTGTACTCGCCAAAGAAAAAAGAGAAAGCTTGATTGTAGGTGGGAAGGCTGGAGACTAAATGCAAGACTGTCATTTTCTGCAAGGTGGTGAGAGTCAGCTCTCACCTTTCAGAGGCGATGTTTTTTTGCACTCATTGGTATCTTACACATTTTAATGCAGACAAAAACACTCCAAACTTCAAGGACTTAAAATAACACTTATTATTTCTCATGACTCTGTGGGTTAACTGGGCTGTGTTTTTGGTCCACACTAGCTTGGCTGATCCCTGTTGTTAACTAGTGACTCAGCCGGAACTTGTTGGTCTAGAACAATGGTGGGCAAACTTCATCTATATAGAGCCAGATGTGAATTTGTAGGCTTTGCAAGCTGTTCTCCCTGTCACAACTACTCAGTTCACTGCTGTGGTGTAAAAGCAGCTAAATACAACAAGTGATCAAATGGTTGAGGCAGTGTTCCTTGCTGACCCCTCATTCTAGCACAGCCTCATTCATGTGTTTGGCAGTTGGCGGGCTTGTTGGTCTAGAGGATGGTTCTCAAACTTGAGCATGTACTAGGATAACCTAGATAGCACATTAAAACACAGACCACTGAGCCTCCCATTCAGAGTTTCCAATTAAGTGGGACTGGGGTAAAGTTGCAGAATTCACATTTAGAACCTGTTCTAGGTAATGCCTTGTTATTGGTCTGGGGACCACATTTGGGGGACCATTGGCCTAGAACTTCTCTACTAGGATGGCTCATCTCTGCCCAATGGATCTTTCATTCTCCAGAAGCTAGCCTGAGTTTTTTTCTTTACAAGATGGTCTCAGGATTCCAAAGAGTAGCCAAAAAGGCCCAAGGCACAGATGGTATGCAAATGAAGGAGACTACCTAAAGTTGTGGGTAAAAGAAGTTCTAACAAGTTGGATGCCATTATTGCAAAAAACTACCACACTGCACTAAAAGAAGTTATAGAGCAGAAATACATCTTTAGAACAAAATAAATACTGAGCACATGAAGGCTTTGAAAAACATGGAAATAGCTCACATGCACCATGGATGGAAGAATCCTAGAAGATACTACCTTTCTGTCTCTCTCATTTGAAGGATGTTCACAAAGCAAAATATTTTGGGTTCATCCACTCAGGGCATACAATTCAAATTTGTTCCATGTGATAGATCCTCTTATTAGAACCTTCTGTTGTCAAGCAAATCAGTGAATGAGTCTTTGCCTGAAATTATGTCAATACATGACTTCTTCTAACAACATTTATTTAGTGGGCTTTGGAGTGAAAGAGTTGTTATATTGAGAAAAAAAATTGACTGAAAAATAAAAAGTGGCATGACCTTTTAAAAACTGTTTTAGTAAAAGGTTAACTGGTAGTTGTTATGTGAGATGAGTCTGGTTATATTAAACATTTTCACTATTTCTAATGAAGAAAAATGGAAGAAATTTTTTTTGGTCAAACTCACAAAATGCATATTCTAAAGATAACAAATGAAATTAATGCGTCTCACCTTGAAGCACTTTTCAGGGAGCACCCAGGAGAGGAACATGGGCTGGAAGCCTGAGATGCCCTCTTTATGTTATTAAAGTCAGTGTATGGCTCCTCCCCATTGACCTCTTTCTGGATTTCAGAATGCCATAGTTTTGTGACTTAATGGCTTTGATTTATAAAAGGTGTCTTGTCATGGTTCTATTGTTTTTCCGGAATCTGCCTCTAAATGAAACACTAACACTAAAATGAATGATGTCAAATCCAAATGGCTTACAATATGCCTGTGTTGTTTCTTATGAGACACAGAAATATTTATGTATTTCGGTGTAAGCTGAAGCACATTGAACTTTTTTGTGCTTGAGTTTACTTTATTGGGGATTAGAAAAATTGATTTTATTTACATAACAGTGTGCCTCCAAAAACTGATGACAGACCAGATCACTCTATGGAAAGTATTCTCTCCTAAAACCAGGCACAGAATTGAAATACAAGTTGGAGAGTAAAATATGCTACCTAGAAGGAAACCCTAAAAGGGCCGCAAGACAAACTGATAATACGCCCCTATTTATGGCTATGAATGCTTGGTTAAATCCAGAATAGAAAAGACATTAACCTTAACCTCAAGAGACTTACATCATAGGTGAGGGTCAGACAGGCAAACATCACATGGGCTAATAAACAAAATATTTATGAGACTGGAAAAGCAGTAGGTTGAAAGCTATGCTGCAGGTTGCAAAAAGGAAAGGGATGAACAAAAAAGCTCCCCAGTTTTCCCCCAGAGACAGAAATGGAGTTGATCCCATCCAGTGTATGTGGTGACTGTGGGGGGTCTCATGGAAGCTACCACCTGGAAATGCCGGTCAGTAGAGCTGACCCTTGAACAGCATGGGTTTGAACCATGTGGTGCCACTTCCATGCAGATTTCTTTTTATAAATACAGGACAGTACTGTAAGTGAATTTTCTCTTTCTTATGATTTTCTTTTTTTTTTTTTTTAAGATTTTATTTATTTATTTGTCAGAGAGAGAGCGAGTGAGAGTGAGCACAGGCAGACAGAGTGGCAGGCAGAGACAGAGAGAGAAGCAGGCCCCCTGCCGAGCAAGGAGCCCGATGTGGGACTCGATCCCAGTACGCTGGGATCATGACCTGAGCAGAAGGCAGCTGCTTAACCAACTGAGCCACCCAGGCGTCCCTTTCTTATGATTTTCTTAATGACTTTTCTCTAGCTTACTTAATTGTAATAATACAGTGTATAATATATATATATAACATGCAAAATAAGTGTTAATCAACAGTTTACATTATCAGTAAGGCTTCTAGTCAATAGTAGGCTATTGGTAGTTAAGTCTTTTGGGGGTTAGAAGTTACACGTGGATTTTTGACTGCAGCACCCCTAACCTCTGCATTGTTTGAAGATCAACTATATGGTGGAAAATAAAGAAGCAAATCAGAATTTGTCCCTAGATAATAAGTCCTCTTCCTCCATAATTATCACCTTCAATGTCTCCATCAGGTACAACTACCATTTTTGTCCTTTCTTCCCTAAAAAGAGCATAACCTCTAGACACCCTGGAGGTTCCCAGAAAGACTAATGAAAAGAGGGTCCCAGCCAAGGTGCTTTACATTCAGCCTCTGAGTCAAAGGCCAGAGAAGAGTACTGGTTTACCCAGCTTTCCTCCCCTTACCAAGTGGCATAAATGATCTACTGAAAGATAAACTAAGACATGTATCAATTTTGAAGAGTTTGCACAAACCATCCATTCTAATTGGGCAGTGCTAAACAAGGAATGGTGAGGAGTGCTCCTCCTACAGGACCTTGGGGCAAGATTTTTATAGAGAAGATTCCAGAAAGAAAGCATAGGCATTTGATTCAGTATAGCTTGAGCAGTTGTCTTATTTGGGAAAGCCTCGTTGGTGCTTTGTGATTGGTTGATTTTAAGTTTCATTTTCCCCGGATTCTGGGCACTGACTGGCTTAGGTTTCAGTTTGCTTACATAGACTACTAACATATTAGGGTCATTGTGGTCTAATGGCCTCCTGGTTTAACTACCCAGCATCTCTCTTATCCTCTGGATAACTTCTCTCCACCTGAGGCTGTCATGGAGAGCCATGGCTCATTGTGGCACAACTTTCCAGCAAATCACATCAGGGGACATAAACCCTAAGTTGACAACTTGCTGCAATGCATGGCCATGAGAAGGGGGCTACTTCAGGCAACTTCCCCAATAAGACAGGCTTTCTCTTAAAAATGAACTGTGTTATAGGATTTAAAACAAAATGTTATCTGCCGATGGTCATAAATTAAAAAGTACTATTTCCTCGTGTTTCATTTTGATATGCTGTGACCTTTCAGTACTTAGCTTCTATGGGTTCTTCTTGCCAAGTATTTATTAACAGAAGGGTATTTGGCATAGAGGATAAATTAGGAGACAGAACCCCACAATGAGAATTTATGGGAGATCGGATCTTGCAGCTTGTTTATTCACAAAGTTCTAGAGACTTGTTAACTGCTTTGGGTGTCTCCAGGGTGTCATCAATTAATTGAACTCTGGCCTCGCAAAAGTTGATTGATAGGCAGGTGATTGAAGCAGAGGCTGTGTCTCAATATTAATTACCCTTTCTGAAAACACCGACTTTTTCTCAGCTCCTCCAGAGAAAGGGAAAGCCTGCTTTTTCAAAGATCATGTGTTACCTACTCATCACTTGAGATGTGGCGCTGGTCAAGGATAAAATGGAAAAAGATGTAGGAAGAAAGAAATTTTAACGCGGCAGCACTGTTGAAGACTTGTCATTAACCCATTTCCCTTAAGATTTCGCTTTGTTTAGGAAACCAAGCCTTGTGGGATTTAGCTGGAGCCTGCATATGGGGAAGTGTTGAGGTCTAAATGCAATTTGGTCCCTAACTTCCTTATAATAACGGACCATCATTCATTAAGCACCTTCTCTGTGAGAGGATACACATGTAAAGGTTTTTCTATACATTTCTATACACATTCTATACATATTCTATACATTTCCTATTTATTTCTATACGTTTTCTTAACTACTCTTCACAACAGCCCAGATGTAGCCAGTAAGAAAACTAATGTTCAGAAAGTTTCCCATGATCTCAGAGTGAGGAGGGGCAGAGCCAAGATTTAAACTTAGGTCTGCCCCATTTCAAAGTCAATGGGAGATTCTTGGGAGTTTATTTTATTGCTTCACTTCCTTACCTTTAAAATATGAATGGAAATGGAGAAGAGGCACAGTGAAAGATGAGAGGTGGGAGTTTAATACGTTAATTTTCTTGACAAGATTGTCCTGAGACTTTTATAAAATATAGAGAAAGGTCGAATGTGGGTTTGTGAGTGTATGTATATAGTTTCCGCACTCACCAACTGCAAAAATCCCTCAGGACGAGGATAAAATGGATCAAGACAAAATAGTCCTTAATAGTTTTTGATTCACTCCATGGAAAATACCCAGCTATATTATGATTCAAGCAAGGAGAGGTGGGAGGGGTTACTACAAAGAGAAGAAAACTCAATTTCCCTTTTTATATAAAAAGTTTTAAATCTAAAAAGAAAAGTTTTAAATCTGTGACTTCAAGATTGTTAAAGTACTGTTTGTTGTTGTTTTTGTTTTTGTTTTATGGAAAAAAATCTACATCACATGAAATCTTCTGTCTTTTCCCCATGACAAGTGGCCTCTGTCCTTTGGAGGTGACACAAACATTTCTTTTGAAAGCTCTGAAGATTGCAAACAATGACCATCACATCCTCTCGCCAGGACTGAAGAGCAGAGGAGACTGGTTGTCTATGCAGAAGCCATTCTTTGTCCTGATCAAGACATTAGGTCCAGCTCTAGAAGAGCGACTTTGGGATTTATCCCATGTGTGGCGTAAACAATCGCACTTAAGAGCATTTTTTAGTAGAGCATTTTACTCAAGAAAATCGACTTTCTTCTAAGGAGCATGAAGATGGTGGGGTCATGTGGTGGTTGAGGGTGGAGCCACCATTACTCAACCATGTGAGTGCTCCCCCATCCCCATCACTTGCTAACTGTGGTGGTCCAAGTGAGTCACCCAATCTCCCTGGGGCTTCTTATTTCTAAAAGAGAGATAATAATTCAAGAGTTGTGAGGATTAAATAAAATATTACCTGAAAAGCATTTATACTTGACCCTCAAAAAATACTACCTATCATTAATATTGGTAAAGAATTCAAGACATATTTTTCCTTTCTAATATTTTCCTTATTTCCCCAAAGTTGTTTTCTCTTCCTACTCTTTAATCATCATTCCCTAATTCCCCACTTACCTTCACATCCTGGATGAGTATATGTGACTCTCATGATTTTTCTCTATTTACTCTTGGTCCCAAATTAAGAACATGTATCGGTCCACACCAAAATAAATCATGTACGGTATTGCAATTTTTAAATCCAAGTCAGAGCCAATATTTCCTGTTCCTCCTCCTCCTTCTTCCCCCTCTTCTTCTTCTTCTCCCCTTCCCCTTCTTCCCCTCCCCCTCCTCCTCCTCCTCTTCCTCCTCCTTCCACTTCTTCTTCTCATCACATTCCTCCTCTAAATTTGTCCACGTTGAGTGTGACGTATTAAAGTAACAAGATTATTTAAGGTGAATTGTCAACTGACACCTTATACAGGATCTTTGTTATCTGGTCTTTTTTTCCTCTCCCTCCAGTTCCACACTCTATTCCAGAGTCTGGCAGTACTCTGAAGAAGATGATACTGGGAAACACAACTGCCTACTCCAGTGATGAATGAGGAGGTGGTGGGTTACTCACTGTAGAGTTTACTTTTTCAAGTCTGAAATGTTCAAAGTAGACATGTGTTAAGTCATCCATCAGAAATGTGGAATGCAATGACAGAAATAACCAGATGCCCTGTAACAAGACGCCATTGGGCAAACTTGGAAAAATTAAATAACGACACTTTTCTCTCCTTGTGTAATAAAATCCTGCTTGTGACCCAAAGTTTTACGCATTTGTGTACAGCAATTACTTCCCAAAAGACACCGAAAAAACTCCTGGGAAGCATGGATATTCTCAATGTTCGCAACAGGCCTTAGCTTTATTCTAGTTACTTTTTTAAGGTCTTTATAAAAGAAAGGAAAAAGGATTATTTGGTAAGTCCAAAAATATATATTAGAAAGCAGAATGGTTCTTCGTTGCCATGTGAACACTAATGTTTTCTTGCTTATGGTATTGCCTGGTGGATCTGTGGTGAAAATTATTTTTTCAATGCATAACTTTATGTTAACACATATTGTTGGGCAATGAGGAGAGCGATCAAAGGAACCCAGCCTAGGGAAATCATAACACACAAGGACAAATATAAAATTGAACAATAACGAAAAGAAAAAAATAATTTTCTCTTGAAAATGACCAACTTGGTACAAATATAATACACTTTTTGAAACTCAATAGTCATTGTCCCCCTTGTTAATATTTGCTGAATTAGAAATGCCTTGTGAAAGTCCTCTGTCAAAGTGAGACCTTTCGTGACCATGGTCAGCAATTACTAATAGGAGTTGCGTTACCTGCCATCCACACAACACTCCACTAGAAGCCTTTCAGAACTTATGAGGCTCTCCATTTTGGGAATTTAACTGTAGTGAAATGAACACCTAAAACCCCTGAACCCGCAGGAAGATCCAACTAAGCCTTGGGGTATGAGGAGTGGCTGAGAATCCCCAGTGTGTGAGGTTGAGTAAGGATCCACATTTTATTTCTTTTTGTTTTGGAAAGAAAGCCTCTCTCTCTAATCTTCCCATTTTAAACCTTCTGCAACTTGAAAGCCAGTGTTCTCATAACCTCATGTTGCTATTGACTAGAATGCCTTACCCCTGCCTCAACTTCCCTTTAGCTATTGTGTGATTGCTTATTCACTCAGCAAACTGTTGCTGTCCTTCTCTTGATCGGCCCTTATTCCTGAAAATAGGAAAGTGGAACATATGGTGGCGTATGGACCTTTGTTTGTTGTCTTGCTGGGCCCTCAGAAATACTGAGAACAGATTAAGCACTGCAGACAGGTTTGCAAGTACTGAACCCAGGATAAAAGCTGCTTGCCTTTTGCCTCCGTTTGATGTTCCCTGCTTGCTTCCCATTAGTCTGCCCACTGTGCTTTTGTAGTCGGAGGAGTGCACAGATACACAGTGGCTGGTCTACATTGGAGCTGGAGCAGAAATTATTGTTCATTCTCTCTATCTATACAATATGCACCAGGACTTCAATAACCAAGCTGAGCTGCAGTCAGTTTGGTCCTATATTAGGCATCCCTGCCATGATGGTTTCCTAGCAAATGCTGGCAATCCTGATGCCTGTAATGGGAAGGAAAGGGAAAGAGACGTTTCTGTGTGCTTTTGATCTACATATTTGCTATTCCTGTATGTCTTCCTTTACCACATACCTTTATTTTTATAGGAAAAGAATTGTGCCAAAGCCATGAGTTTTATTAACCAATAAATGACGTCTCTGGAATATCTCCGAGACAGCTAAAAGGTAAGTTTAAGAATGTTGGTTCTTGGAAAATACTCAAATGGATTTGGCAGTTTACCGTCTGAAAAAAATGGCATCTAAATAATGAAATAATTACCTCCTCTTCCTCACTGTAAGATAGCCTGTTTTATGGGTTTAGGAAGGAAGGAAGGAAGGAAGGAAGGAAGAAAGAAAGAAAGAAAGAAAGAGAAAGCGAAAGCACAGTTCCGCCACAGGGCAGGAAATGAAGAATAGCTTTATACCAGAAATGATGTGGGAAACTCTTTATGTTGGCAATGCACAATTTCCCAAAATAGAAGCTGGCCAGAACCAGTTTAGCTATTTGGGAATAAATATTGTGGCATTTTTACTAACTCAGAATGGTCAGTGAAGACTCCAGACTATGGAAAACAAATGCCAAAGAGGACTTGTCCAGGCTATGGAGTCTCTTCTTGTTGTCATGCCCCAGAGACAATAGGATTGACACAGAATTGCCAAAGGTTATTTGAAAAATTACTTTCTTCAGATCATTAGAAAAATGAAAAGTATGTCTTTACAGGTGTTAAGTGTTTTACTTTGACAATTTGATTATCTCAATTATGTTGAATTCTTTGGCGTAACATTCCAGATATCTGTAAGAACTTGATATATTTCATCTACTCCCTTTTCCTTCTTTAAAGCAATCCTTTTCCTAATGCTTATAGCATCAACATTAACCCAGATGCTATATATGAAACAGAGAAACTATGGTAATAATCTCTTCCTTTCCATTTTACATGTATTAAGTTGACTTAAAAATCATGTGTGTCAGTTTTTCTCAAAACAAGGCACATACTGAGTTCCCAGAAACACTCAATAATTTCATTTTTCAAGTTTTATCCACATGCACACCTTTCTGGATTCTCTTGTGTTTATGAGGGTGGATTTGTGACACTACAGGTCCTGTCCCAGCAGTTTATGGGCAAGTTAACTGCCTAAGGAGGCATCTAATATGTGGCCTGGCTTCCCAGACACCTTCTGGAACCACAGTCCTCACATGCCCTTGACTGTTGAAATGAACATGTTTATTCACTCATTACAAAGTGAGTGTTGGTGAAGGCTAGGAGCTTCAGACCCAATGGACGTTGTTGGTGTAATTATCAAAGCTCCTTACCTCAGGGGAAAATGAGCTCAGTGATTCAAAGGACAAAAGAGCACTTAGAATTAAAGGTGAGAATATGTATTGAACATTAACCCCAAGGACAGTTTTTTGAGAAGAACTACAAAAAGCAAAATAATATGTAAAGATATACAAAGCCAAAATGGTATTGTAAGTTACCCACTATTCTGGTTGTTACTGAAAACATACCACGCTTACTATTTTTTCTAAGACACTTGAATTCAACTGTCTTTCAGAATCTCTAAATAATGATAATCTATATCTCTCTCTCTATATATATATATATAGAGAGAGATCTCTATATACATTATCTTTACATGTATACTATACACATGTATATACATGTATATCTTTTTAATTGCAAGAAACAAAAAGTAATGACCTTGGGCTTGAACTTTGAGAGTAATCCCACTCCTGATATGCCAGCATTTACCAGTTAATTTGAAAGCTTGGGAACAAATCACCCTTTGATTTTTGGTGAAATGTTCACTCCCCGGCCTGTCAACAAACTCCTCATGAGATAGTGTCCTTTTTGTTCTCACATTCAGAGCGGCTCTGTCTCCACAAGGCACATAGCGTGGCCCAGGGCTGTGTGAGGAATCCAGGGAGCTGTGAACGTCAGGCACGTTTAAGCATGATCCTGAGCATAGGAACTTTCAGCTTAGTCTTTTGTGCAGAGATAATGGTTTACGTTAGATTGATTATATGCAGACCGAGAAGTGTATCTTGTGCAGCAACTCCAAGGCGTGCTGAAAGATAAAAATCCCATTTGCTGCATTTTATATTGGTGGTCGATGACGTGGGCAACACTGGACTGCACAGTCCTTGTAAATCACAGATATAATGAGGGCCAGATAACAGCTCGCTTAACTGCTGAATGAAGTAAGTGTTTCTTTACTCCAGACTGAAGGATGCCATATTTGCTATCTAAAACCTTAGGATATCAGGTTGAAAGAAGTCTTTTATTTTTATCTCTGAACGCAGACCAGATAGCTGGTTAGTTCTGTGAACGCTCCTGATGTTGCCCAGGAAAGTTGTAATGGGAGTTTATTTATCTGCTTCTATTTAATTTTTATAATGCTCTCCCTAGTAGGAAGGATAAAGGATGAGCTGCTTTCCTTTTGCCGCCCTCTGGGCAAAGAACAAAGGCAACCCCGCGGGAGCTCATCAGCATAATTCTTTAACTGGCGACCAGCTTCTCAGATGGAAAAGGAGCAAGAACAAATCCAGACCCAATAATCCTGCCTGAGTGGGAACATAAGCCTCACGAGTGAAAACACCTTCGCTTCTAATGTTTCATTAATCCCACTTTTATAGGAAACAGTTTACTTTATGTCTAACAGAGCTATTTCCAAGTGTTTTATACGATGATGCATTTCAATATCTACAAGACAAATAGTCATTCCAGGTTTATAAGTAGAGAAACAGGAGCATGGAGCGTTTACAGGGACCTTGTTGTTAGTATCACCGGCAAAGTTTTCTATTTGTGCCATAAACACACACACAGGATATATACGTACACACAGTCACACAAATACATACACATCACACACATATGCTCACAGACTTACATACACACTCTCATATAGAAATACCCATACCCTCACACATACGCATTCACACGCTTGCACAGGGACACACACACGTACAGTTACAAGCATGAAACTTAAAAGGAAAAAGCTCTCCGTTGGAAGAAAAGCAATCTGATTTATGAACATTTTGTAACTTAATACTGTTTAATTTTTTCTTTCCAAACATTCAATATTCATTCAATGTATCCAAACATGCCCCCAAAAGTCATTTATCCAATGTATTTATTGCTTAGCAGAAATACTTGGGGGATTTGTTTTATTGAAGACTGAAATATATTGTAAGTGTTAAAAATTTAAGTAGCAGCTCCCAACAAGAGTTTTGCATATAGTAGGCATCTAATAAATGTCCTGGATTTTTTTTTAAATGTCTTTTGAAAAATACTAGAGTCTTTAGGTTAAACATAATAGACTGAACATATGTTTACCTTTATTCCCTTCTGAAATTCTAATAAAATGATAGTAAAACAATAAATAGATGAAACACAGATAATTTATAATCCTCAGGGAAGATATCAGAGAAAGAAAAAAAATATCAGAAAAAATGAAAGCAAACAAAGACATCCACAAGAATTGAAGAAGGAAATCTGAAAGAAGAGTGAAAATGGATTTCACAGCGTAAAGAACTCAGAAACCTACATGCTTGCAGGAGAGGAAGCCATGAAGACATAAGTAGTTCATGCCACTGAACTGGGACAAGCCCAGGAATTGGAGGTGCAACATTTCTACAGAAGCTAAGGTCAGAGACAGAAATGAAAACAGGATAATTGGTTCAAAATCTGCATTGAGACCTCTCCAAGTCCTTTCCCTAGTCCAGAATGGTGGAAATTTACTCTCCGGAGAAGCCTCTTCCTTGGAAGACAGAGATCTAAGCAAACAAAAGTAAACAGAACTGGAGGAAACAGAACAATGGACAGAGCTGAAATCACTGTAAAATAGTAATATTTGTCAATAAGATAAACTAATGTAGCCATGAAACAATAGAATGTTATTGAAAAGTAATGAGGGCCATTCAGACAAGAATAAACTCATTGAAATGTGAAACACATTAAAATAAAGATTTCAACCGAAAAGATGAAAAGTAAAATTGAGGAAATATCCCCAAATTAGACAAAAAGACAAAGAGATGGAAAACAGGGAGCAAAAGATATGAAAATTAGACATTTTATTTACAAGGTGGTCAATGTGTAAGGAATAGGAGTTCCAGAAAGGACAAACACACCAAAACTAGAGAAAAGTAAATATTCAAAAAAAATTTTAAGAAAACTGCTCCAAAATAGAGAATGCGATCTCTAGATTTAAAAGGATCTCCAAGTGTCCTGGACAATTATGAGAAAGAACTGTATTCAAGCATATCTCCATGAAATACTGCATCATCTAGGCATTGGGGGAAGACACTAAAAAAGTACCAAAGAAACAAAACAAAACAAAGCTAGGTGCCTGGGTGGCTTAGTCATTAAGCTTCTGCCTTCAGCTCAGGTCATGATCCGAAGGTCCTAGGATCCAGCCCCGCATTGGGCTCCCTGATCAGCAGGAAGCCTGCTTCTCCCTTTCCCACTCACCCTGTCTGTATTCCCTCTCTCGCTCTCTCTGTCAAATAAATAAATAAAATCTTTGAAAAAAAAAAAAAAAAGCAAAACTAAACAGAGACAAAAATACGCAAACAAAAATCAGTTTACATACAAAAGAGGGGACGTGGAATAGCATCAGACTTCATGAAAAGAAACTCTAGTCACTGGAAGAAAGTAGAGAAATGCCTTCAGGAGATAGTTCAAGATGATAGCCCAGGACCATCCTAAACTCACCTCCTCCCATGGGCACACAAATCTATAGCTAAATATATGGAAGAGTTCCCTCTGAAAAAGACCTGAAAATTAGCTGAAAGCTCCCTCCAAGACAAAGGATCAAAGGACCACATCAAGACTGGAAGGAGGGGTACCTGGGCAGGTCAGAATAAGTGTGTGACTCTTGGTTTTGGCTCAGGTCATGATCCCAGGGTCCTGGGATCAAGCCCCGGATCAGGCTCTATGCTCGGAGGGGAGCCTGCTTCTTCCTCTCCCTCTGTCTCTCCCCGCCCCACAACCCCTCTCCTTCTCTCTCTCAAATGAATAAATAAAATCTTAAAAAAAAAATCTTCTTTTGTGTTCTTAATACCTTGAGTTTATTTATTTATTGCTTCAGTCAGGTATGAAAGTCAGCCAGTCTCAGATGAGAATAGACTGAGAAAGGGACATCACGGTCATCAGCGACAGCGACACCCACTCACTTAGAGACCCCGAAAAAAATTGTGGGTTAGGACTAAACTACTGAGAGTGTAGGCACAAAGTCTGAAAAACTGGGAAGCTGCTTTCCTGGCAGCTACGGACCCAATAAAATCTTGACATGTCGACATTTCTCAAGTCAATAGCAGTCAGGCGGGAGCATGCCAAACAAAAAAAGGCAATAAAACCTGAATAGATCTCTTTGCATATCATCCTCTGTGCCAGTGTCCAATATATAAGGCAACGAAAAGGCAGCAAATAGGCTTTCTCATTCCCAATCAAATCCTTCTCAAAGATTCCTGGACACACATTCCCATTGTATTGTCTAAAGCCCTGGGTGGGCTCCTTCACAAAAGAAGCATTTCACAAGAGAGGGGAAAGACTTGCCAAGGCTCTAAAACTTTCACTTCCTATATTTGTTTTTTAATGTATTTATTCCAATTTTAAGATAGGGTTTCACTCATTCCTTCCCTATCCGCTCCCCTCAAATTTAGTGGAGGAGAAAGAGGAAAGCCAAGGAGACTTGCTCTTTGTACAGACCTCATGTTGCAGGGGGTGGAGGGTTGTTTGGGGGTTCTGTTTGGGTAGTGTCTTGGACAAGGCATAGGATTGGTTATGTACACACAGAGTGGGGAAGTAAAAGCATCACTGATCCTTTAATGGGAAAAGCTTAAAGTAAACAGAGTTTTTCATCCTCGTTATGCCAAGAGCTGGAATAATAAATACAGATAGGAGATAGCCTCATACTTCAAATAATTTGTTGAAACTAGGTTCACAAACTCAGCCCGTTCCTATTTGTGCAGTTGCTAACCATAAGGACAGTTGTAACCCTTGCTGTCCCTGAACAAGTGCTTGCCAGTCACCACTCACACCATCCCAGCCTTGGAGACTAAAATTAGTTGACACTGCCCAAGTGTCCAAACTATGATCGATCGTCTCAACTTTCAGGGCAGACCCTTGAGTTTGATTGGCAGATCAAAATGGAAACTATCTGGTTGGAGGGTCAAAGGTTATGCCGTGTCTGTATCTTATGATATAAACAATGCCGCCAAGAAAAGAACAGAGAAACCAGAATAAAGATAAACTGGGAAAAAAACACCAGAGTGACAAAAATATTCATTGCTTAAGTTTAACTATGTAAGGTATTTCATAAAACTGTCATTCTGAAGTTTATGTATCAGCAATTCCTCGTGTATTATTAGGGACAAAATAATTCAGAAAGTTTCAAAATTAGGTTTATGTCTTAAGCTTTTGTTGTCAGTCCTTTTGGAAATGAGCTAAGATGTATGCTCTACAAGGCTGGGTCTACCAACAGACAAGTTTTGTAGGGGAAGTAAAATATTGAGTAAATGAAAGAAATAACGACAAATTCCTATATACAGAGTTTTGCGAATAGTGAGATGTTTTGACAGTAGATGGGTCAGAGTATCTGAATGTGTTTAAACTTAAATATATTTCAAAAAAATAATTATTTTTTTTCTAAACAGAGCCCAGCATCCTCATCTCTTGGTCTTTCCTTAACCCAGTCCACTTGGGGTTTTATTCTTTCAGTAGAAATGCATTTATCAAAGTCATAAATAAATTATAACATGCCAAAATCAACATCAGTTTATCATTCCTTAGCCTCTAGACAGTATTGGATATAGTTCATCAGTCCATCCTACCCAAAATATTTTGTGTTATAGCCCATAAGATTGTGACTACTGGCTTTCCTCCTTTCTCATAAGTCAACCTGGGAATGCTACTTGGGTCTCTCTTCTACCACCTTCTCTCTATAATTCTCCCTGGGCATTCTTACCTGTCCATGCCTTTCAATAGTACTTCTAAACTGCTGATTCTCAAAATCCTGTTTCTGGCTCAACAAATCTTTTAAGCTCTAGATTCATATATCTAACTACTACTTGACAACTCTGGTTGTCTGATTTTCACTGTATACTTAACATGGACCAAACAGAGCGATCAGTCTCATCCTTCTCCCCTAATTCACTGCCCCCAAGTCTTCTCCATATTGATAAATGAACCATCATCCACCTCGTTGCTCAGGCCCAAAGCCAGGATCCCCCCTGCCTTGCTTTCCACATCCTATTTCCACTTCATCAACGAGTTCAGTTAGCTTCACTTCTAACAGATAGTTTGATTCTGATCACTCTTTGCCCTCTTCAATCCTACCACTTTTGCCCAAGTTAGCCCCAAGTCTCATCACAACATCCTTGTACTCAGTCTTTCTCTTTCCACCTTTCTCTCCTATAGTCCATTCTTCACAGAGATGCTAGTGAACTCTTAGAACATAAACCAGACCTCAGTACTCTTCAGTATTTCTTTGCTGATTATCATATGTCAGGCCTGTGCTTCTATCTGTGAATAGAGAAAAGCCACAATTCAATACAAGAAATAGACATGCACACTGTACCTCGAAACGAGAGTGACAGGTGTTAAACTAACAGTACGAACAAAAATGAAAAGACTAATTTTTACTAGAGTGGTGATAGTTGATATGGAGCTGGTCTGGAGACATTACTTTCTGGTCACTCACTCATTTTTTTTTTTGAACAAACACTATACCCTGAACTGTGCCTCACAGAGAAAATTGAGTCGAGCAGGATAAGCAGGACCTGAGAGGAATATTCTCTGCCAAGGGACCAACATGTGCAATATACAAAAGCAATTTACATGTACTTTTGAGAATCATGAGTGGCCCAGTGTGCTGGAACCAAGGCCATGGCTGGGAAAAACCACAAGGACAGAACACAAGAAGGTTGGAAGGGTCCATATAATGTTGGGCCCAGAAAGTCCAGACAGGCCAGAAAGTCTAGAATTAACCCAAGGGGCACTAGCAATCATCAAACGGGCTTTGTTTTGCTCTCTTTTCCTTTAACAGTAGAGTGATACGATCAACTGTGTATTTTAAAATTTCTACTCCGGAGCCAGGATGAAGGATGATTTAGTGGGAATAGGACACAAGACAAGGAGAACAGTTAGGAAGCTGTTGTAGTATTTTAGACAAAAGATGGGACAGACCTAAATTGGAATGGGAACAGTGAGAATGGAGAACAAGGATAGTATTAGGCAAAAACATCACAAACCGGCAGCTTGCGAATCCAATCTTGTCATAAATGTTTTGTTTGAATTATGCAATGTAATTTTGTTTTGCCTGAATTCATCGCCAAGATCTTACAATCCAGACACTTCACATAAAATCGAAATTTCCAACTTCTCTTTTAGAAATCCTACATCTGCAGTCCTGAGCCACGTTCCCTTATCACAACACTGTCCTGCAGGAAGAAGCACAGGCTCTCTTTAGACAGTAGACAGTGCCCTCTCCACCTGGCCACATCCTGTTTGACCTGTTTTATTTGATCTGTCAGATCTCAGATTGACATGATCTGAGAAAATTACCTGACCCAAGGGGTTGCTGCGTGTGGATGATAAGGGAGGAGAAGAGATTCACCTTCAGGCGGTAGAAACTGGAGATGGGACTACCTGAGGTAGGGTGCAGAGGAGAAGGAACAGGTTTGAGGAGTAAGATCATTAGTTCAGTTTAGGACATGCTCAGTGAATATATTATTAATCAGTCTTCCGGTTAAGCATTATTAAAGGAAAAACCATCTTCTATTATAAGCTTTTAAAAACAGATGACTCTCCATTAAAGCAACCTGCTAATTCTCTTCCATTCTGCCAAAAAAAGGTCTTTGATCCAAAACACATAAATGTACTGTGTGCATAAAGAGATGTCATTTTAATCAAATTTACATTTGAAGTGTCATAAGGAATTTTTATTCTTCCTGTCATTATTTATGTAAAGGAAAGTATTGCCAAAATTAAAGGGAAAGGAAATTAGCTTTTCTAGTTAATGTCATAGGACATGAAACATTTTCACTCTGATGGAATGAAGAATTGGAAGATTTTTGAAAAACTGTACAACATTCATTTCATCTTATTAGAAAGGACTATAGAGCAAGATATTGAAAGGCTGATTTTTTTTTCCCTAATGAGGAAAAATGCCAAGATAAATGAGCTTTAACCCTGAAATGAGAAACAGATTGTTTATGGAGAGTTCATAGGTTATTCCACATTCCGGAATGTTCTCTCTCCTCCTTCCTCCTCATCACTCATAATACTTAAAGGTCCAGCCTCAGCCACACCTAGTTCACTGAGATGTCACAGAATCATCCAATCTACATTCACCTCTTTCTCTAAACCCTTTCTTCTAGTTTCTATAACCAAGAGGTCAGCACCCCCTTTCCCTTTCCCCTAATGGTTTCATCTGTCTTCATTGTACTTCTCCGACAAGTCAGTAACTTCATCAAATAAAGAAAACATAGCTACCATTCCTCTCTGGTACCCAGAACACTGTGCACACACTAAGTGTCTGGTGAATATTTTTGTCTGGTTGAGTGATAAGATTGAAGGCCAATAGAGCACAGGTTCTCCAGACAACCTGAGGGCAGTTCCCTCACTTCCTAGCATGTAATGTGGGGAAGTTGTTCAACCCCTCCCTGCTGCAGTCCCGCCATTTGGTAAATGATGAAACTCGTGTCCCAGGCATGTTGGGTGATAGGAGTAAACATATGGCATGCACCTAATGTCTAGCATGCAGTAAACTCCCAAGAAATGTTGTTATTATAAAGGTAGACTCTGATGCAAACTGTCTGATTTTGGATAAATTATCGCATCTTCCTCTGACACGGTCATTTCTTCTGGAAACTAGGGGTACTAGGAGTCCCTACCCCATAGGGTGAATGAAGTGATACATGGAAAGTGTTCTTTGAATAATGGCTGGCATATAGGAGGAGGTCAACAAACGTCAGCCACTGTAATTATCACTATGAGTATTTGGTATTTATACCAAAGCAACCAGACAAAGGACAGAGGTAGGGGCCTGAAGAGATGGGAGTAAGTGTACGGAAACGGACAAAAAGCAATCAGGATTTCTGGCACCACGTAGAAATCTTGTGCTTTCCAACAGAGATCTCATATATTTTTAAATAACCGTTTTGCCAAGGAAGAACCATCACTTTCTACAATAAATGAAAAGCTGCCTCCATGTGGATAGTCCAATTTAGTAAAGCAGTAAGAGCTTGATGATTTACTATGCCCTCATCAGTAATCATTTGGACAAAGACAAGGCTGAGAATTACCAGTGCAAATCTGGGGAGACAGTTTGCTAAGCAAATCAAATGCATGGAAAATAGCTTTAAAATATCTAATTATTTTATTTTTTAGGTATAATTAACATACAGGATTATGTTACTTTCAGGTAGGCAATGTGATGATTCAACAATTCTATACGTTTCTCAGTGTTTATCAAGATAAGTATATCTACTAACTTTTTAGAATAAACTGAGTTTCCGAATGTTAGACATATATACTCATGCATAGGAAATTGATATGCTAATCCCAATCAATTTCTCAAAGCTTATTATTTGGAAATATTTTTACTATCTAGTTTTAGAGGTCATGCATCTTAAAACTAATGAAACATCTTTTTAAAAAATTTAACAAACACATAACCATTAGTATTATTTTAAAGTAATTTTATTAGTTTAATATAAAACCATTTTAATACCAAATATGTGTCAAGTTCTTTCCAAATACTACTTCATTTAACCTAATAATATCCTTGCCAGTATGTATTATTATCCCGGATAACAGAGGTTAAGCAAGCTGCCTTATGCCATTCAGATTATGCACTTGAACTAGGATCAGAAATCAGGTCTGTTTGTTATAAAATCCGTGTTCTCTTTCTATATCATGTTCCATTTAGAAAATAATTGACCCAAAATATGCTGTCCTCCAAATAAGTATTTGACCAGCTTGTCACCTACTTTATTTAGTATACTAGACTGATTAAATTCTGGCTATTTAAAAACATTTATTCATTTATTTATTTTTATTTACTTGAGAGAGAGAGCACAGAGGGAGATGGAGGACCCCCGCTAAGCAGGGAGCCCAACTCAGGGCTCAATCCCAAGACCCTGGGATCATGACCTGAGCTGAAAGCAGATGCTTACCCAACTGAGTCACCCAGTGCCCCCTAAAAATTTTTAAATGTATCTTCATGGGGCAACAATTTTCTCCTATAGAACACATACAAAGAATGGACAATACAAGCCCATAGGCTAGATCTCAAAACTACTACACTGAGCAGAAAGAAACAGTACAAGAGCATGGAAAAGAGGATTTCATTTATCTGAAGTTCTAGAATACACAAAACCAATCTATAGTGGTTTCAGTCATACTAGTGTTTGCTGAGGGCAGTGTAGTGGTGGAGATAGGCTGGGAAATGGGTGATTACAAAGGAGTAGGAGAGAACTTTTGGGGATGAAAGAAATGTTCTCAACTTTAATTGGGGTTGTCATAACATAAGCATATACATTTTAAAAATCATCAAATAGTACATTAGAATACAGCAAAATCTTTAAATGAAACAGAAAAGGCAGCTTGATATGTAAAAAAAATTAGATAGAGAAATTCCTAATATTTAAGCAAATACAATAAATCATAAGGAACAATATCAGTCCCCCCGAAAGTTGTGTTATTTTAATATAAAAAGCAGAGTTTAAGACAATAAATACCATAAAGTCTAAAGGATACTATATATTATATAGAAAAAATCAGTAATATAAAATATAGTTATAAAATATAAAAGATAGCACATATGTATGTATTTAAGAGACAGAACCATGGAAATTAATTAATTAAGGATCTAGAGATTCAGAGGTTTAACACACCTCTCTCAGAATGTGATAGATCAAGCAAATAAAGAAAATGAGATAGAAGTAGCATTACCAATAGGTTAAACAGCTATTAAACAGAGAAACATATTTCTTTTTAAATTTAATTTTATTTTAATTCCAGTGTTAACATACAGTGTAATATTAGTTTCAGGGATATAATATAGCAATTCAGCAATTCCATACATTAGTCAGTGCTCATCAAGATAAATGCACTCTCAACCCTCTTCCCCTCTCCCCCATTCCCTATATCCACCTCACCTCTGGTAACTAAAGAGTTTGTTTTTTGTTTTCTTTTTTTCTGCCTTTGTTCATTTGTTTGGTTTCTTAATTCCAATATGAGTGAAATTATATGGTATCTGTCTTTCTCTCACTGGCTTATTTCGCTTAGCATCACACCTTCCAGGTCCATCCATGTCATTACAAACAGCAAGATTTCATTCTTTCTTATGGCTGAATAATATTACATTGTATATATACATACCACATCTTCTTTATCCATTCATTGATAGATGGATGTCATTTATGTTTATTTATGTCGCGTCCATAAATTGGCTATCATAACTTATGCTGCTAAAAACAGAGGGTGCCTATATCTCTTCAAATTAGTATTTTTGTATTCTTGGATTAGTACCCAGTATTGTGATTACTGGATCAAGAATAGTGCTATTTTTAATTTTTTAAGGAAACTGTTTATGGTTCCACAGTGGCTGCACCAATTTACATTCCCATCAACAGAGAAGAGATTCCTCTTTCTCCACAACACCTATCTCTTATGTTTTGATTTTAACCATTCTGATAGGTGTGAAGTGATATCTCACTGTAGTTTTGATTTGCATTTCCCTGAGGATGAGTGATGTTGAGCATCTTTTCATATATCTGTTGGCCATCTGTATGTCTTCAGAGAAATGTCTGTTCAAATCTTCTACCCCTTTTTTAATTGGGTTATTTCTTTTGTAGGTGTTGAGGCATATAAGTTCTTTATACATTTTAGATACTAACACTTTATCAGATAAGTCATATACAAATATCTTCTCCCATTCAGTGGGCTGCCTTTCAGTTTCATTGATTGTTTCCTTCCCTGTGCAGAAGATTTTTATTTTGATGTAGTCCTAATACTTTATGTTTATGTTTGCTTTTATTTCCCTTGCCTCAGGAGACATACCTAGGAAAATGTTTCTATATCATTTGTTTCTACTCTAATCTTTATTGTTTCCTTCCTTCTGTTGGTTTGGGGTTTTGTTTGTTCTTTTTCTAGCTGCTTTAGAGCTAGAAAAGCTGTTAATTGGAGATTTGTCTTGCTTCTCCAGGTAGGGCTGTATTTGTATAAACCTCCCTGTTACAACCATTCTTGCTGTATCCAAAAGATTCTAGACTGTTGTATTTTCATTTTAATTTGTCTCCGTGTATGTTTTGATCTCTTTGATTTCTTGCTTGACCCATTCATTGTTTTGTAGCATGTTGTATTGCTTCCATGTATTTGTGCTCTTCCCATATTTTTCCTTGTGGTTCATTTCTAGTTTCATTGCATTGTGGTCAGAAAAGATGCATGGCATAACTTCAATCTTTTTGAGTTTGTTGAGACTTGTTTTTTGCCTTAATATTGATTGCTTCTGGAAAATGTTCCACATACACTTGAAAAGAATGTGTATTCTGTTTTAGGTACACTTGAAAAGAATGTGTATTCTGTTTTAGGATGGAATATTTTGAATATATTTATTAAATCCATCTGGTCCAGTATGTCATTTAAAGCCATGGTTTCCTTGTTGGTTTTTTGTTTAGATGATCTGTCCACTAATGTAAGTGGGGTGTTAAAGTCTCCTACTATTACTTTATTACTGTTGATTTGTTCCTTTTTATTTGTTATTAACTGTGTCATGCATTTGGGTGCTCCCATGCTGGATGCATAGATATTTACAATTATTATGTCTTCTTTTTGGATTGTGTCCCTTATTATTATATAGAGTCCCTCTTTGTCTCTTATTAACAGTTTTTGTTTTAAAGTCTATTTTGTCTGATAGAAGTATTGCTACCCTGGCTTTCTTTTCACATCCTTCATGATAAATGTTCCCTCATCCTCTTACTTTTAATCTGCATGTAACTTTAGATCTGAAATGAATCTCTGGTAAGCAACATATAGATAGGTCTTGGTTTTTTTTTGTTTTTTGTTTTACCCACTCTGTCACCCTATGTCTTTTTATTAGAGTATTTAATTCATTTACATTCAAAGTAATTATTGACAGGTATATATTTATTGTCATTTTGTTATTTTTGTTTTTGTGGGTCTTCTCTGTTCCTTTCTTCCTTTGCCCTCTTCTCTTACCATAAGTTGGATTTCTTTAGTGATATACTTAAATTCCTTTCTTTTTATTTTTTTGGATATTATTACTTTTTTTATTTGTGGTTACCATTATGTTTATATATAACATCTTCTGCATATAGTAGTCTAAGTTTGAGTACATTCTTCACTCCTTGCTCCCCTACCTGTGCTTTTGGTATATGGTGTCATACTTTACATCTTTTTATTTTGTGAAGTTATTGACTGATTTTTATACATATACTTATTTTTATTGCTTTTGTGCTTCTTACCTTTTTTTTTAAAAAACTCTTCTTTTTTTTTTTAAAGATTTTATTTATTTATTTGTCAGAGAGAGAGAGATCACAAGTAGGCCAAGAGGCAGGCAGAGGCAGAGGGAGAAGCAGGTTCCCTGCTGAGCAAGGAGCCCTATGTGGGACTCGATCCCACGACACTGGGATCATGACCTGAGCCGAAGGCAGCCGCTTAACTAACTGAGTCACCCAGGCATCCCCTTTTTTTTAAACTCTTACTTATGGTCTTTCCTTCCCACTCAAAGAATCCCCTTTAACATTTCTTGTAGGGCTGGTTTAGTGGTCATGAACTCCTTCAGCTTTTGTTTGTCTGGGAAACTCTCTTTCCTTCTATTTTGAATGACAACCTTGCTAGATAGAGTATTCTTGGCTGCAGATTTTTTTTTTCCTTTCAGCACTTTAAATATATCATGCCACTCTCTTCAGACCTGCAATGTTTCTGCTGAAAAATCTGCTGATAGTCTTAGGGGGTTTCCTTTATATATAACTGTCTTCTTTTCTTTTCTTGCTTTTAAAATTCTATCACTACGTTTTGCCTTTCTAATTACTATGTGTATTGGTGTAGACATTCTTGGGTTGAGTTTGGGGGTGGGGAGGGAACTCTGTGCCTCCTGGATCTGGATATCTCTTTCTTTCCCCAGATCAAAAAGTTTTAAACTATTATTTCTTCAAATAACTTTTCTGCCCCATTTTCTCCCTCTTTTTTAAAGATCCTTATAATGTGAATGTTATTACACTTGATGAAGTTACTGGGTTCCCTAAGTCAATCCTCATTCTGCATAATTTTTTTCTCTCACCTGCTCATCTTGATTACTTTCCATTACTCTGTTCCCCAGGTTTCTATTTATTCTTTTGCTTCCACTATACTGCCCTTTATTCTATCTAGTGTGTCTTTAATTACATTTATTGTGTTATTAATCTCTAATTGGGTCTTTTTTATGTGTTCTATCTCTTTGTTAAGGATTTCACTGATGTCCTTCACCCTTTTCTCAGATCCAGTGAGTGTATCTTCACTATCATTACTTTAAACTCTCTATCAGGCACATTACTTATATTCATTTCATTTAGGTATTATACTGTGATTTTGTCCTGTTCTTTCATTTGAGACATATTTTTGTGTTTCCTCACTTTATCTAATTCTCTGTGTCTGTTTATGTCTGTTAGAAAAGTCAGTTTGTCTCCTGCTCTTAAAAGCAGTGGGCAGGTCATGCATTTTTAACAAGGTGGTACTGTTCCTTTGCCAGAGGGAGATATGCCTCCACTACCAAGACAGGGCTGGCTGGGGCCACTCTGCAAAGCCTGCACCGGTAAGGTGCACAGTACCTGCAATTTGTGTGTACCAGTCCTCTTGCACAAGGGACACAGAGCTGCCAAGGCCAAGGCCGCCAGAGATGTTCTGCAAAACACATATAGGTGGGCATGCCCTTTGTGGGAAGTGACTGGTCTCAGTGACTACAGTGGCACTAGATAACACATCAATGTAAATAACCTCAAAGACTGGCAGAACAAACTCCACAATTTAATGTAGAGAAGAGGCCACATCAAAGAGGATGGGAAAGGCAGAGACGCAGTTGGGAGGTAATCAGACTTGTGGGCCATCTGCAGGTGGGAGCCACAGGCACAGAGAGGGGAAAGAAATAAACCCTCACATTGGGGAGCCCACACAGGGAAGGCAAACCACCAGAGTATTTGGCTTTGATAACCAGAGGGGGCAAATTTTGTGAGTTCTTACAACCAGCGGGGCTTAAAGCCTCAAACTTTAAATATCAGAGGGCAAAAAGGAACAGAGTCCACACCCTTAAAAAGACAGCACATCAAATAGACCATATATATAGAGAGAGGGGGGTGGAGTATAGAAGCAGCAGCTTGAAAAATGCCTGGGACATATAGAAGGAAGAGTTATTTACTGATTGCAGAATCTGTCCCAGAGGGACAGATCTACCTGGGACACTCCTCCAGGAAAAGGAACTGGCAGATGCCATTTCCCTCCCTGACTCTCAGCATAAATATGGTCCCCTATGGCACCAGTAATCACTTTCAACTTGCTTACATCACGCCCCACCCCTTTCAGCCTGGCCTGCCTCAGTCCCAGCAGCTGCAGGCCCCCTCCCCTAGAACACCAGCGCAAAGCTGGCCAACATCACACCCACCAACTGTAGGTTATCTAGTTGTATCTGTGGGACAGGGTGAGCTTGTGGTCCTCCTCCTCTGCCACTTTTTCCAGAAGTTAAAATATATTCTTTTTGAGAATAAAACATTCCACAAGATTGTACTAGGAAATATGTAAAGCCTAAATCAATTATGCAGAATTAATTTCATACAGTTCAAACAGAATGTATTCTTTGACACTAATGCAACAAAATCAGAAATCAATAACAAGAGATCACCAAAATAAGCTAGAAACTTATGGGGGGAGAAAAACTACAACATAAATCTTAGGTTAAAAAGGATTTTTCAAGGAAAATATGTAATATGGAGAACTGAAGGACAAGAAAGCACTATATATCAAAACTTCTGAGAAACAGGAAACTTAAATGACCGAAAGCTTTTATCATAAACTAAAACTCAAAACAGTAAGTTCAAACATCAACACAGAACCTAGGAAAAGAACAACAGAGTAGGCCGCCCCCCTCCAAAAAAAGCCATCCTGATTCCCAAGAAAAAAACAAGAAGGAAGAACACAAATAATAATAGTAACTAATGGAATAATCAACAAGTACAAAAGATTAATAAAACTAAAATTGGCTCTTACAAAGATCAAAATGATAAAATTTTGGTAAGACTGACCAATGGCAATAGAAAAATCTGTAAATAAGCAAGTTCATACAAAAAAGAGAAAGATAACTATAGAGATTTTTAAAATCACAAAGAATGTTCTAAATGAACCTATGCTAATAAATATGAAAGGACAGACAAAATGGGATACATTTCTGCAAAAACAAACTATCATAATGAGCACAAAAAGAAATTTAAAATATTGAAAGCCACATAATCTCTACAAACATAAAATGATTTTAAAAACTGTATTTTCCCACCTCTAGTTGAACCAAGCTTAGTTATTTTAAAAGATGAGTTCTGTTAAACTTTTAAGAAACTCCCCGAGAAGCTGGGTGGCACATTTGGTTGGGTGTTCTGACTCTTGGTTTTGGCTCAAGCTGTGATTTTACAGTGGTAGAATCCATCTCCACCTTGGAGAGCAGAGTCTGGTTGAGTTTTTCTCTCCTTTTTTCTCTGCCTCTCCCACCCTTCCCTGCATGCACACTTGCTTTCTCTCTCTGGGATAAATAAATAAATCTTAAAAAAAAAGAGAAAGATACAGAAATCCCTATTTTTTATACAAGTTATTGTGGGAAAAAAAGGAACTCTGCCTGATTTAAACTTAGAAATTTGAATGAAATGCATTGCAAAAGTAAATCTTAACTCTAAAATAACATAAAAGCAAATCAAGAAAATATAGGCTCACTTTACTTGTGAACTTAGGTATAAGAATTCTAAATAAAATATTGTGTAACTAAATCCAATAGAACATTAAAAATAATTTTAAGGATTCAAGGTTTAACATGAGAAAATTTATCCAGGTATTTGGCATATCCCTGGGAAAAAAACAGGAAATCACGTCATTATTTTAATAAATACAGAAAATATTCAATAAAGCTCAGCATATATTTATAGTTTCTTTTTAAAGGTAACTCAAAAATAGGAGTAGATGGGAATGTTTTTAACATAACAAAGACAATCTACCCCCCCAAAGTAGATCGAATTACAAACGTGAGAAGGGAAGTTTTAGAAATACTGCCATGAAAGGCAAGAATAAGTCAAGGATGGCCTGTTATTATTTACCAAAAACATAAAAACAAAGGAAGTCTTCACAAATACAATAAGACAAAGAAATTATAATAGGTGTTTATAGATGTAGAATATTAACTCTACACACGACTCCAAATAAAATCAATAGGCATATAATTAACATTAGATTCAGTAATGTTGCCAGTTATGAGGTCAATTTAAAAAATTTATTTTATATCAGCAATAACCAACAGGAAAATATCATATTATGCAACAAAACTTCTAAAATGGCTAGAAAATTTAAATTATTTACAGTAAAAAATATATAAACTCTGTTCAAGGACATAAAAGAAATCCAGGAGGAAAGAAAAGATGTTCAAAGGTGAGTTGATTGAGCAGTCAGATCAGTTAATTTTTTCTGAATTAATATAAAGTTTTGTTGCAAAATCAAAGTCATTTCCATACACTGCTGGTGGGAATGTAAAATCGTATAACACTTTTTCCATCTGTCTGGCAGTTTTTAAGAAAGTTACACATACATCCACCATATGCCCTAAGCATTCCACTCTAGTTTTTTACCCAAGAGAAATTAAAGCCTATGTCCACAAAAAGACTTTATTTATAAAAGCCAAAACTTAAAACAGTGGAGATGTCCTTCAACAGGTGGTTGTTCTTCAGCTGGTGGTATATCTATACAAATGAATACTACCCAGCAATAAAAAGGGAATGAACTACTAATACACACAATGAGGAGAAATTCCAAAATAATTTTGCTAAGTGATAGAGCCCATCAAAACAAGAGTGCATACTGGACTTCTTTTACATTTTTTCCCCTCTTCCATTTTTCTAAAACTCTATAAAACACAAACTAACTGATAGGGATAGAAAACAGATCAGTGATTGCCTGAAAGTTGGAGGGGTAGCAGGGAGCGGGGAAAGTGATGATAATGGCATACAAAGAAATGCTGAGGAAAGATGGATACATTTATTATTTTGATTGGGGTCGTGATTATATACTACCCTATATACAAACCCTTGATCCAACTATGTACTTTAAATATGTGCAGCTATTGTATGTCAATTACATCTCAATGCAGCTTTAAAATGAAAAGTCGTGGCTAGGTGTTTTTGCAGGCAAACTTGACAAAGTGATTTTAAAACTTATAGGGAATATTTGAGGCAAAAAAAAGAGATTCATCTTACCAGATATTAAGACACCTTTAAAGTCATTATCCTAAATATACTATTGGCACAAAAACAGATTAATACAAAATTAAACTCAATAAATAACTCAGAAATATATAATTCAACTTTCTGTATAATGGATGTGGCATCGCAAAGAGTGGATGATTCACTATGTGCCGTTGTGGAAACTGGCTTACTATGTGGAGGAAAGTAAAATTGCATCTTTGGTAATTAATGGTGAACTCTACCAAATTAAAAACAAATGTGGAAGAAAAGACCATGAAAAAAATGGCAGATAGTATAGAATAAATGCTTATCTTGGTAAGAAGAAGGGCTATTAAAACAAAATCCTCAAAAAATAAATCACTAGGGAAAAAAATCAACATACTAAAATATATAAAAATTAAGACAAAAAACAGAAATCATTGACAGATGGAGGAAAGATAATTGTATCTTCCAAACCCATGTAAGATCGATTTGGAATATACAAGAAACTTCTATCTATTAGTAAGAAAGTCAAGAAATTATTCTAAAATGGCAGAAGTCTAATATGACTGGTTGACAAATATCAGAATGTCATATTTGATCAGAGAAATTCACAACAGAAACAACAAAATTTACCACTTTACACTGAACAGATTTGCAAAAGCCATACAATCAGACAATACATAGTGTTGGCAAGAGTATGGATGCTGTTGAAGAAAGCTCATACTTTGTGGTAAAACATAAACTAGAACCACCATTCAATTCTCAGTGAGATGTCTATGCAGAACCACCATTCAGTTCTCAGTGAGATGTCTATGCAAATGCCCGGTAACTCAACTATCTTCTTTCTGGATATACTCTTATGACACTCTCACAGGTTCACAGAAAGACATTTATGAAGATCTACACATCACACTGTTTATGGTAACAAGTTGGTAGGAGCAATATACATATATAAAGTAACAATGTGTATTAACTGAAAACCTATTACTTTCAGCAAAGAGCATTATATATTCTTCCAGGATATGTTCATATCCAAGAATATATATGCTAGAACAGCCGCTGATGGTAGAAAGGCAGGAAATAAGAGTAGATTTCATGAATGACTGAATGATGGAGGAAAAGTAGTATTTCAAGAGAGAAGCTTCACACAGACTGATAGACACAGTGTGTCACGAACTAAAGAGTCTAATTAGCTCAAGTTTCTGCATCTGAAGTCCAAATAAATAAGAAAATCATCTATATTCTGCATCAGTGGTCCTCATATGAATGAGTAGATGTAACGGTAACAGCTCTTGCTATCTTTCCTTTAGTTAATGTGCTAATTTGGGAAAGCAATTTCAAAAAAATAGTCTTACAAAATACTTGACACAGGAAAACATTTTTCTTTTAAGATTTTATTTATTTATTTATTTATTTATTTAGAGAGAGAGAACAAAAGTAGGGGGAGCAGCAGATAGAAGGAGAAGCAGGCTCCCCACTAAGTGGGGAGCCTGATAACAAGATTCAATCCCAGGACCCTAGACTCATGACCTGCGCCAAAGGCAGATGCTTAACCAACTGAGCCACCCAGGCATCCCCAGAAAAACATCCTTAAGTTTTACAAAGGCAAGGACCATGACTGTTTTCTATAGCCTTTTTACCTCCTGAGAGCTCACTGACTGGCATAATAGTTAAGTGATTTATAAATACATGGAAATGATAAACAGAACAAAAAGAAATGTACCTGAGTGCTTAATGTGAAGTGTAGTTATAAACTTCAGAAAGAATTCAGCTTGTTGAACATTGAAACCTGGGAAATTTCCAGAGATTCCTGTCTCCTGAGAGACTTAGGAAATAGGAGACAGCTTGGGTCAAATTGTTCTTGACACATCTCCTTGATAGACAATATGGGATTAACCACAATTGCAGACACATTTGCACACATACACAGACACACTATGCCCCACTGCCCTATTTTTGTTATTGTTGTTCTTTTGGCATTTGTTTGTTTTCTCTAAAGAAGCTTAATCCAGATCTCAATGTGAATGGGGTCATGCCAGTTCTACTACATCTGGCACCATGATCCATCCAGAGTAAATGATAAGACGTTGTTCCCTGGGGCATTTCTGTTGTGAGAAGTCACGGAGAGAAGGCTGGGGAAGACCCTGACTCTGAGTTCCTTGAAATAGAGACCCAGTCTTAGCATTTCTTTTCTTTTCTCTCAAAGGCACACAGCTGATGCTCCAAAAATGTTCTGAACATTTTTGAAACATGAGGAACAGCGACTGATGTTTACTACATGAATCTGATGTGGACTACAAAACTATTATCCCCATTGGGCAAACTGTGAAGATCCAGTGTGTGTGGACAGCACCCAGCCTGCTTCTGGGGCCTGTGGCAGGACTGTTTTGTCAACTCAGCAAAGTATAGAGGCCCATAGGCATACATAGTAATGAAATATATGCAGGTTAAAAAGAATTGTGGAGCATAACAAAGAGCATGGAGGACAAGGGGAGTTAGAGAGAAGAAGGGAGTTGAGGGAAATTGGAAGAGGAGGTGAACCATGAGAGACTATGGACTCTGAAAAACAATATGAGGGTTTTGAAGGGGCGGGGGGGGGTAGGAGGTTGGGGTACCAGGTGGTGGGTATTCCTCATTTTCCACTAGATTTTAACTTCCATGGGAGCCCAGACTTTGTCTTGTGTATTACTGTATCCCCAGAACTAATCTTCTACCTGAAACATTGTGGGCACTTAGGTTAAACAAAAAATTAAAAATTAAGGCTCAGATACTGTGATTTGCACAACATGGGACCACCAGGAAGAGCTTTTTTACTTGACATATTACAATACAGAATAATATTACAGTTGAATGCCTTGTATAGGAACTAAAAAATAAAACTATTTCATTTATTCTACCTGAAACTGATTTGGATAATCTACAACCAAATAGCAAGTAGATAATTCTAAAGGATCTATTAATATTTGTTAATGAAATCACTTTGGGAAGTATACACAGAAACGAATAAGGTTTATCCAGAGATTTTTTTCCTCTCTAAAATATATTTAGAAGACATGGTTTCCAGACTTAATAAACAAAGCCTATCATTTTAACAGTGTTTTAAAAGTTTAAGGTTGGGTGCCTGGGTGGCTCAGTGGGTTAAGCCTCTGCCTTCAGCTCTGGTCATGATCTCAGGGTCCTGGGATCCAGCCCTGCATCGGATCTCTGCTCAGTGGGGAGCCTGCGTCCCCCAGTCTCTCTGTGCCTGCCTCTCTGCCTACTTGTGATCTCTCTCTTTATCAAATAAGTAAATAAAATCTTGATAAATTAAAGTTTAAGGTTTTATTGAAAACAAAAACTCTGAGCTCCCGTTAGGAGACAATGAATAGAAAGAAAGCAAATTGTGACACTGTGGGCTGAGTCCAGATATGTCCTTAAAAAGTAGCTGGGAAATAACAGATTGCATAATATGTGGAGGAAATTTACCAGAGTTTTAGTTTTAAAGCTAAAAGCAGCTTGTGAATAACCTACAAGTAACCTTTTTTTTTTTTTAAGATTTTATTTATTTATTTGACAGAGATCACAAGTAGGCAGAGAGGCAGGAAGAAAGAGAGGTAGGGAAGCAGGCTCCCTGCTGGGCAGAGAGCCCCATGCGGGGCTTGATCACAGGACCCTGGGATCAGGACCTGAGCTGAAGGCAGAGGCTTTAACCCACTGAGCCACCCAGCACCCCTACGAGTAACCTTTTTGTAGATTGCCAAATCTAGTACTTGTCTTGTAAATATCTTAAGAATAAAAAGAGGAAAGCAGAATAAAGTTAGTTATCATTGCACAGGTTGAATAAGAGTTAATACAGTATGCCTATATTA
The DNA here is from genome assembly GCF_022355385.1 of Mustela nigripes. Classification (NCBI taxonomy): domain Eukaryota; kingdom Metazoa; phylum Chordata; class Mammalia; order Carnivora; family Mustelidae; genus Mustela; species Mustela nigripes. The sequence continues at coordinate 105,318,589 of NC_081561.1, forward strand.
TATTTTTATTTACAAAATTGCTACAGCCTTTCTCTGTGTGCATATCATCTCTTACCAACATATTCTAATTTGTTGGAACATATTAATGAATAGTCTAATTTTTCCAAAAACTAACTGGGCTCATTCATATTTTCAGGTAACTTCTCTTCTCAGTTCCCTCACTGAGAGCTCCGTTAACCACAGTGCAGTGGCTCCTTTGTCCGCCTGGTGGAAATGCCTGGAATTGCAGGAATAGTTTCAGAGACACAAACCTCTCTAATACATAGCTAAAGGAAACCCAGATGTCCATTAATGTGTTTAACAATTATTATGTACTAAAAAACATGAGATGTTAGAACATAAAGATGGATTTCACTGGCAACAAAGATGTAGAAAGTTTAAAAGTATAAACCATAAGAGACTTAATCATAGGAAACAAACTGAGGGTTGTTTGAGAGGAGAGGGGGGTTGGGAGGTTGGGGATAACTGGATGATGGGTATTAAGGAGGGCACGTGATGTAATGAGCCCTGGGTGTTATAGAAGAGTGATAAGTCACTGACCTCTACCTCTGAAACTAATAATATAATAGTTAATTAATTGAATTTAAGTAATGAATAATACATTTTTTATTTTAAAAAATTGATTTAAAAATACATTATATATTGATGTAGCAATGGATTTAAAATCAACTGTGAAGTGCCTAGCATATCACTCTTAATTACTAAATTCAAAGTACTACACTCTAATTAATGCTTTCATATCTATCAGCATGTTAATTAAGGCCTTATGTCTGTATATGTGCTGCCGAAGCAAGCACTAAGGCCTTATGTCTGAAAAGAAGATTTCATGAGATGAATTTAGCCCAACACACATCTCACAAAGGTTTCTTGTCTACTCCTGGTTGTGTCAGGCCAGTTTGCATAATGGTTGCAACTGAGAGTTACAAAAAGGAAAAAAAAAAAGAAGAAGAAGAAGAAAAAAAATTATGTGTTGTGATGAGCAATTTAACACAGGATAAGCATTATTCATTTTTCTTGGATACTGCTCAATTTCATCACTCCTCAGGGGAGGAAAAACCTCAATTTTTTTTTTTTTTTTTTGCAACAACATAATCTAATGCACTCTAACCTGTGAACTGCAATGCTTCTTTTAAAACCTGTTGAAAACTATGATTTTGGTGACTCGTTCAAAACGGTTGCAAATGCATAGTCTATAATTTAGGGCCTGAGCAAATTAAGACTACTTCCTGGCCTGCCCAAGGCCACAGAAGATGCTCTAATAGGCTCTGGAGCCAGTTTGCAAGGAGACTAGTGGATGCATGAAAGTTTTCTTAAAACGCACAATTTCTTTTTGTTTGTTTCTGTATCACTCAGGGATACAGAGTGAACCAAGAGCCCATACACAGAACTTCATCTCTTGATTAAGATCAAAATGCTTGATTCCGAGATGCTGTTCTCTTGGGACCCAACTCTGCTCTTGAAATAGGAGGCACTGATGTGCTTGTCTCTGTGTAACCTGCCTTCTGACGAAGGGGATAAAATGGCCACACCAGAAATCCACTTTCCAAGCAGTCTATTTGAAAAGTCCCAGGCAAACACATCCAGGAAGAACATAGAGACATAGGGAAGATTTAGATCCATATTCATTCATTCAGGATTTTTTAAAATGTTTTACTCAAACATTTACTGAGCATATACCGGGTACCAGAAACTTGGTCAGTTCTTGGGATACAGTGAGGATAAAAATTGCACTCCAAGAGCTTCCTGTCTAGTAACTTAAAGCCAAAGTTTTATTCTTGCTGAGCTTGTTAACACGGACTGTAGAGCCCTTCAGATCTGCCCTCTGAAGCACACTTTCTAGCAATCCTTTGCTTAGCTTCGAAGGGGCGTATAAAAATAATTCAGTGGGAGAATCTTACTTGGAGAAAGGATTTCATTCATTAGATCCTGTTCACTGCCCATCTTTATAGAACAGGAATAGAGGGGAGGCATTAAAAGAAATACACGGAGTGCCTAGAGAAAATCAGCCCCCCCCCAAAATGGCATAAAGGGGAAGAATGGACTTGAGAAACTGTTCTTGTCTCAGGGCAAAGCGATCCCACTTCACGAGACAAATCTCCAGGGTACACGTGCTCCAGTTGCCTCAGTACTTGGCGAAGGTTTTAACCCTGCAAAACACCTCTTAGAGCTGAGCGAGGTCCCCAGGTAAAAATGGTGAGTCCCAGCCAATGGATGAGAAAAAAGGAAAAAAAAAAATTAAAAGGAAGGAATTAGAATGTAGTGAAGTGAAAAAGGAAATGAGGAGAGTGGAAGGGAAGAATAAAAGGAAAAAAGAGCTCAAAAGACAAATTAGAGAATAGCCGTTTGGACGAAAGAGGTCACAAGTGAAAGAATGATGAAGTACTAAGCTTGACGGTCTAGATGCTGGGCCAACCCACCTTTGGATCACCATCCTGTAGTTTATTCTTCTTGCAGTATTGATTTTCTGTTGTTGAGATCAGTCTAAACATAAATGAGATATCCTTGGGCTTTAAAAAGTCACCAGAGAAATATCATCTCCTCCCTGAAGCCCTTCCCAACCTCCAAGGGAAAAGCATGGTTCGCTTTGTGCTCTTATAGCACTGAGTTCAGATCTGCTAGAAGACCGAATTTCTCCTATTGTCCCGTTGTTCCTATTGTAACTACGGTATCTACCCGGGGTGCGAGAAGGTCTCAGGTACCCAAATCCTCAATCCAGGAAATCACTAGGAATCAGAAGCAGACACCACACTCCTCTCATGAGAGGCTCCAGAACTGAGTGAACGCCGTCATCAGCACCACCCAATGAATCTAATGGGAACTTGTAAAAAGTGTTCGATATTCACGAAGAGAAGATATTACCCATCCCCAGAAGACAGGAGGATGAAGTCCTCAAAGAACCACTCTGGAAGTTTGGGGATGCTTAGTGGAATTTTGTTTCCTATATTTTGTTTGAATTTTGTTTGAATATAATATCCTGACGTTGTACCACTGGAATGGGGGAAGAGGGAGAAAAAGGAAAGATGGAATGGTAAAGGATTGCTAGAGGGAGGGGGCACAAATAGCATGGTTTGGCATTCTCAGAAGTTACAGACAATCCGTCCTACGGGACCTGGAAGACCCAGCAGTCGGCATTTGTGGGAAAATGAGACAGAAAATAGTCTTTCTGGGGGCACTTGGGTAGCTCAGTTGGTTGGGCCACTGTCTTTGGCTCAGGTCATGATCCCGGCCGGGATTGAGTCCAGCATCGGGCTCCCAGCTCCGTGGGAAGTCTGCTTCTCCCTCTGGCCTTCTCCCCTCTCATGCTCTCTCTCACTCTCTCACTCTCAAATAAATAAATAAAGTCTTTAAAAAAAGAAAAGAAAATAGTCTTTCTGGGATACCAGAAAGAGGCAAGTGTTGGGGGGGGCCAAAAGGACATGCAATAGAAGAACACAGTGGAATTCTACCACCTAGGGCTGGAAGACATAGTGCAATCTCAAAAGGGATCAGCTGATTCACAATATAGAGTTGTGGGAGCTAAAGTGGCACCTCCGCACCACTCCTTTTCCCATCGAGCCCAGAGAACATCAGCTAGAACACTGGTCTCCTCCCATCAATGAAGGGAAGAATGGCAGCCTTGCCCTGCTGACTGATGAAAGGGTTTTCCCTCTTCCTCTTCTGCAGCCCGCCAGGGGAACAAGAGCCCTGAAGCGGGCATGTGCAGGTGTCAGAAACAGACTGCACGTGTCTCTACTTCATGTTGCTGGAACCACAGCTCAAGTCTGCACTGGCCTGGGGGGTAGGGAGCTTCAGCTCAGATAGATGACAATTGTTCTAAAATGCACAGGGCTGAGTATTAAACATCACACATAACTGTTCTGATAACTTAAAGAGGATGCCAAGAGAATCGCCAATTGTTCTTTCAAAAGCAGGTATATTGCAGGAAAGGTAAGTTGGGTAGAGTACGGTTGGGTGGTACACTGTTGAAAGAAATAATTTTATGTTTTTATCTTGAACCAGTTGAGGGTCCTCCCTAAACTGGTTTCTCATGTCCAGGATGGAACTTTTATAAAATCTGACCTGGATATATGCCTAATGGCCCTTACATTGCAATGTAAATTCCTAGAGAGCAAGAACATTTCTTAGTCATCTTTGTATTTGGACTATCATGCCCCGAGGCTGGCACTTAGTAGATATTCAATACCTATGAAGTCACCTAAATTTTAAAATCCATTTTATAACAAGGTGAAATGAGGTTATCTGTGAGTACTTTTCACATCCTGTAATTCAATAGTTTCTCCTATTAGACTCATCTAAGAAAGTCTATGAATGCTGTTGGGACTAAAGGCCCTCATTAACTTGATGACACCACTGTATTATCTTTCACCAGGTATGGCAGATTGGGCCGTAATGATTCCCAATTTGTTTACTCTTCTTTGTATTCACCAGGAGGTAGTCCCCTCCCCCACTGACTCTGGGGTTGGCCGGTTATGATGCTTGCATCATAACTACTGTTGTCCCATAAGCAGGGACTTGAAGAGCACTTGGGAATGGGCTCTCTCTCTCGTTCTCAGAACCCTGCAACCTCCATTAAGAAGCCCGAGGCAGTCTGCTGGATGGTTGGGAAAACAAGATCCAGTCACCACCACCACAGCAACCAACAAAGACCCAACTGTCACATGTGCTTGAGGCCATCCTAGATCATCTAGCTGTCTGCAGAGGCAAGAGTAGGCAGTTTAGCTGAGATTACTTAAGCTACCCAGTAAAACTGTCCAGCTGACCCACAGAAAGATTTTAAAAATACATTTGGAAGCATCTATTCATCTTTCCTAAAGAATTCATTGCTGAAGCAATATGAGTAGGGAAGGACTATAGGAACACAGAGGCCAATTATTATTCTATTATGTCCCAGAAGAAAATCACTTTCAATGGCATATGCAGGAATTGTAACCTCGGATGGATTCAGATCTACCGTGCACCCTATCTTTTGATTCCATTAAACAAGTATTTTTTGAAGGTGTAATAAAAAACTTTCATACCTATTTTTAGGAATTGTCTCTCTTTTTTTGTACTTTTGGCTTTCAACTTCCTCTTAAATTGCCTTACATAGATTTCCTATTTGTTAATTGTTCTTATCTCATTAAATAAAAGAATGTCAAAAAGTTTGATCAGCAGAGAAAAGTTCCTCTCTACAAAAAGACCAAATAACACATGATTCTGAAATCAGAAACTCCCAAATATTTTCCTGCACTGGCCCTGAAGTTAACCATTGCTGGGGCCCAAGAGCCTGGGAGTAAATGAGGACTGAAGGAATCAGAGTTGGCAAGAAAAATGTCTCCCCCTCTGAAGCTTCCAGCTGCACATTCAGTAAAACAGGACATTTAAAGTAAGAGCATAATCTACCTGTCAGAAACATTTTGATTTCACTTAAACACCAGGCAAACTGACAACCACTTTTCCCACAACTGAGAAGAATCTCCCGAAGTGAGAGGCACTTGAAGACGTGTTAAAATTTTTGCAGCCATTAACACATTCCTAAGAAAAATACTGCTGGAGACACAAGAAAGCCAAGGATAACAATCTCCTCTCTCCAATGAAAACGTTTCGTCTGTTTGATTAAAGGAAGATAAATGAAAGGGCCAGGGCAAACTCACCTCACATTCTGGGCTATGGTTTGGTTTGCCTTGAGACCAAGTTGTCTAGAAAAAATGCAGCCTGTCTTCAAGTTCCTGCATTCCTGGAGGACAGGAGCTGAAGAACCACTCAGCATTCATCAGAAGAGACCAACTGGCTCTCAAGGGCCTCATTCTCTAGCCATCTTTGTCAGGGGGGAAGCAGAATAGAGAAGGTAAGACAGAGCCATAAGTGTATGTTCTGCTTATACTGATCCTTATTCCAGGGGAATCAAAGAGAGGTTGCCTTAAGAGAATATAATCCTATACACCAGGAGACCTGAACTCTGGTTCCAGATCTGCAATAACTCCATGACTTGGATAACTCTGTGTCTCTGAGTTTCAGTTTTCCCTTCTAGAAAATGAGAGAATTGGTCTGAAACAGTAGTTCTCAAACTGTGAGTTGTAGTTATTAGGAATATAGAAAATCAATTTAGTGAGCTTCAACAGGTAATTTCTATAAGCATAAAATAGGATAGGATAGAAATAAAAATAAACATATTGTTTCATGAAATTTTATTTCAGTTATTTGATTGTGTGTGTGTGTGTGTGTGTGTGTGTGTGCGCGTGTATCGTTAAAGTCCTCCATTGGGGTGCCTAGGTGGCTCAATTGTTAAGTGTCTGTCTTTGGCTCAGGTCAAGATCCGAGGGTCCAGGGATCAAGCCCCACATTGGGCTCCCTGCTCAGCAGGAAGCCTACTTCTCCTCTTCAATTCCCCCTGCTTGTGGTCCCTATCTCTTGGTCTCTCTGTCAAATAAATAAATAAAATCTTTGAAAAGAAATAAAGTCCTCCATGTATATTGTGTTTTTGAAAAAGTTTTGATAAGTGCTGGGTTAGGAGATCTCATAAGTTTTCTCTAATTCTAGCCTTTTGGAGTTTGGTGAAATGCACAAGCACCATTTTGATCAGCCTACCTTCTGGGTCCATCCAGATCTTAGTACATTTAGTACTATTCAGTATGAACCTATTTTATGTGCATTGAAACCACCAAAATGCGTATGTGTATTAATTCATATGTGTATTTGTGTTTTCATCTCTCCCCATACAGGACCTATGCACACAGCTAGCACTAAAGTGCAGTGTGACTGACTATGGTAAAACAGAGCAATACAAACCAATGGCCTTCAATACTGAAGGCATCAGTTTTCCAGAAGAGCATCCTGGATGCCCTGTGTCTGTGTTTGCCTGATGCACAGGAGGAAGAGTGGGGGCCAGACACAGACTGCTGTGTTTAGTAACCGGCAGGAATGCTTCTTGGGAAAAAAACCACTACACCATGAAAGTAGTTATTTGTAGAAGCAAGATACATGGTCTTGTGACTTAAACACATTTAAAACAGGAGTAAAAGCTTACAAAAGCATTAACATGTCTAATTTATTCAGTGTTTCTTCCCTTGTACCTGTCACTGTGCCCAGGATATAGTAGACATTCAGTAGATATTGGTTGGTGTCCTATGTGACTTCACTAGACAGTTGGAATCTTCTATCTCAGGAGCCCTTTGTCCCTCCTAAGGAATGGAGAGCACGAACAGCTGTGATATCATCCTACTGGCCAGATTCCAGTCACAGTGCCTACAGGACATAGAAAAAGCTTGAAATGAACACGGATATTCAGTGAACACTACTGGCCTCTGTTAAAATGAATGCTATCTCCTTCTTCAAACAATTCATTAACTTGACTTCCAGAATACAACTTTCTCTTGGTTTTCCTTTTATCTCACTGGCCTGTCCTAGGTATATTTTGTGATTACTTTTGCTTTAGGTATGTCCTTTATAGATAGCCTATAGCTCAGTTTTTCAGCCCATTTACATTTATTGTCATCATTAATATATTCAAGTATGTTTTAGTCATCTTACTTTTTGGTTTCCATTTGTACCACTTTTTCTATTTCTTTATTCTTCTATTAACTGATTTCACATGAGCTTTTTGGTTATTACCTCCCCCCATTTCATTTTTCTCTCAATATATGGCTTTGGGATTTTATATATTCCATTCAACGATGAGCTCAAGCTAGCTTGCAATAACTCGTGAGAATCAACCGTGCACATCTCTTCCTAACTTCAAGTACAGTGAAATTCACCCTGGTAGCTTAAAATTGGCTATGGAGTATTTGCATCACTGAAATTGGCAAATGCCACAAATCAAGGCTTTGTTTTCAGAGAGAAAATTGTTACACTATTTATCATATGACCACTATATTTTTTTTTAGCAGTTATGCTCAAAAGTTTGGTAAGCATAATTAACTTAACAAAATATAAAATTAAGTCTTGAATTCCTTCTGAACAATAGAAAACTTTAGAACAACTAGTCTTCTCCCATTAAATTTATAAACTATTATTTTCCAATATTTCAGTCCTATCTTCTTTTGCAGAACCATAAATTACATAGTTATTTTTTTATACACTGTCTAAATTTACCTGCCTATCATTTTAATTCCTATCATTCATTTTATACCTTCTGAGATCATTCTCCTTTTTCTTGAAATACATGTTTTATGAGTTCCTTTAGAACAAAATCCTTGGTAGTAAATTCTCTCACATTTTTTTTTATCTGTAAAAAATTTCATTTTACCTTCATTTTTGGAAGATGGATTTTTTTGGGTAAGAGGGCAGAATTATAGTTGTTTTCTATCAACATTGTCTTCCACAGTCTTCTGGTTTCCATTGTTGCTGTTGAGAAGACTGAGGTCATTCCAATTGTTGTCCCTGTATAGATAACCCACATTTTCTCTCTGGCTATTTTTTGTATCTTCTCTTTGTCTTGGTGTTCTGAAGTTTTACTATGATATGATCAGGATAGGTTTCTTTTTTCTACATTCTACATTCTCTTTGAGCTATATGGTGCTCCTTGTAGGTATGCCATCATAATTTTTTATTAGTTCTGGAAAATTCATAGTTATTCCTTGTTATAAATTCCCTCTCCTCCATTCTCTCTAATTTATTTGAAACTCCTACTGAACATGTGTAAGATCTATTTCTATCTTCTGCATTTCTCAATTTTGCTAACACATTTTATGTTACTGTACTTCTGCTGTATTCTAGGTAGATTTTTCACGTAATTCCAGTTCGCTGATTTTTCCTTCAATTCTATTTAACGTGCTCTTTTACTGATCCATCGGGATTTTAGAAACTAATGTACTTTTAAACATTTATCCTTCTTTGGTTGTCTTTTGCTGCATGGTTAACTTTGTAATTTTATTCTTCTTGTCTTTGAATATCTAACAGTAGCCCATGGAGGTCCAAATCTGTTGTTTGTTCCTTCTACCAACTCTCCTTCACAGTAGTCTTCCTTCTTGTGTGTTTAGTAATCTTTGCATGTGGACTCACAGCTTTATATTATTCTTTGAAACTCCTGAAGCCCTAATTTGGGGAAACATTCCTCCAGAGAATGTTCGATTCTGCCTCAACTGGTTATCAGTGAATACATAAAACCTAGAACTACCTCTGCCTTTCTAAAGAGTTTTAGCTCAGAGCTAGAGATCCAGATTCAACTTCTCACTACTATTCCAAAGCTTAGTATCCTTACAAAGTGTTACTATACTAACATAGGCTTTAGGGTATAGGAACTCATTCCTCTCAGCTATCTGCAGAATCTAGCACTCTCCCTACTGCACAGACACCCTGCTTCTCCAACTCACCTATTTTTTTTTAAACATTTTGTGTTTCTTTTTTTTTTTTTAAGATTTTTTTTTTTTTTTGACAGAGAGAGAGAGGGCTGACAAGTAGGCAGAGAGGCAGGCAGACAGACAGAGGGGAAAGCAGGCTCCCTGCTTCCGAGCAGAGAGCCTGATGCGGGACTTGATCCCAGGACCCTGAGATCATGACCTGATCTGAAGGCAGAGGCTTAACCCACTGAGCCACTCAGGCGTCCCTCTCCAACTCACCTATTACTCTTACTTTAATCCCTACCTCTGCAGTCTTGATCTCAGTCACCTATGCTTGGTCCAAGCAAGGTGGACCAAGTCTTCTGGCTGCCCTGAACTAAGATCGGGTTGTTCATGCTATGTGTTTCAAGATAGGCAAACAAAATATAATATAAGAAAAAATGCATTAAATTGGACAAAGAGCAACTCCCTCTGCCTATGGTTTCCTGCCCCCACTCCATTCCTGATTCTTATCTACCTGGAAAGCACTGACCATTTTTCAAAACCCAGATTAAACATCTCTTCTAGGAAGGCTCTGATGACTATTGTGTCCCTACCTACCCCAAAGGGATTTAGGACTCACTCTCTCCTCGCTCTGAGGTGGTTTCTTTTCCTTTCCTTTCTTTTTTTTCTTTCTTATTTTTCCCATTATTTCTTCTTTTTACTTTTACTTTGTTTTAGAAGAGGAAATGCTCAAAAAATTATGAGCAACTATACATAACCAATAACAAATTTTAAAAACTGCTCCCATGTGCAACAAAATTACCAATACATTAAAGAGAAGCAATTGGGAATATTAATTTCTGACCAGTTCATTATTTTACTAAATAAGCACTTAATTTGTTTTCAACAAAACTGATTTTGACCAAATTATCACTTACTACTTTGAAACCTACTAAATCCCACATGCATTTTTTCATAGTATTTCCAATCTTTTATTTCTGTAGTTGTTTCCTAGAGTACTAAATTATACATTTCTTGGAGGCAGTAATCATTTCCTTCTATTCCCGGCCCATAATAGAAAGCCTAATATTCATTACTCATTTAAAAAGATTAGAGTAATAAATAAATAACATGCAGTATGATTGCTTTATGTCTAAACAAAGTATGTTAACCCTAAGTTCTTTGTAAGCAAATAGCTTTGTACACTAATGTTTATGGTCTATAAAGTTGGATGCATGTTTTAATGCTGGATAACTGCTTATGTAAAAAGGTCTTTGGACTACTGTGAAAATGATGATCACAAAATTTAAAACCATGATCATTTGCATAGTTTAGAGTTTTTACAAAAGAGAGCACCCAAGGGTAAGAAAGTTCGTTTCCACTTCACTCAGATTTGCCTTCTCAGTGACTACAATCTACCTAATTATTTATTATAAAAATATACAAACCCGCCAATTACTAGATCCTTGTGGGATGAATCTAAGAATGATCAGTCAAGTTCCAAAACATATCAAAATGAATGTTAAGGCTTGGGATTTATCATGTTGCACCTGCTTTACAAAATCCTCCTTAACTGATTTGTTGCCGGTTTTCTTAAATTAATGCTTTTTTGGGGTGGAAGGAATGGAGGAGATTGTTATTTTTTTCAGGATGTATCTCAATAAATATTTACTAAATTTAATATCAGTCTTTATTTATGCTGATTTTTTGATGTATTGCATGGAAATTTTTAATGTATGCATTCTATTAAAAGCCATTAAAAGCTGAACCTAGTAATTAGGACCCTCCAAATATTATCTATCACTTCCAGTCGTGATGGATTTGGATTTCTAATTCTGCAAACTTTCTATATTTGATGTCAAAATCTTCAGAAGTATGGCTAATGACCATGTCTAGGTATATTTCTTTAAAAGATATGTAACCATTTCTATACTGAAATGTCCAACTCATTGAGTGGAGGAAACTTAATTTCATATTGATCCCATTCTTAAAAATAAGAAAGGAGGCTGAATACAGTGTGAAACAGAATCTGAAGTAATCTTTAAAAAAAAAGAAACTGAAGTAATCTTACCAATTTGTTATGTACCAATGTTGGCAAAGATGACGGAATCAAATACAACTCCATTTGGAACATAGGAGCCAAACATTTTTTGGATTAGGTGATTTCCCATTTTTAAAGCTCAATTCCATTTCATGTTTTACAGTGGCAAGTGGAAGTGACAAGTAAAGTAATGAACAGATCTGGTGAGATCTAATGGGCATGTCACCTTTCCCAGGGACTCTCAACTAGAACCAGGAGGAAAGAGTGAGAGATGTTGAGGGAGCAGCCCATCAGATTGAACCATGGAGGTTTTTTCATAATACATCTGCTGGACCCCCCAAGAAATATGACAATGGGGCATGTAAGAAAGATGGTTACTGTTGTATGTTTCTCCACCTCTCATGCTTATGAACCACGTATGTTTAGAATCTAAGCCATCCTAGATAATATTTAGGTACACTCCATATTTGAATGTGCAAATGCAAATTGATACACTAATGAATACTCTTTATAATGAAGATACAATGGCCTCAAATATAATAGTTTCCATACTGTAAACTTTATAGTTGGCATATTGGCAGCTTTCCGCCCTAATTCTAGTTAATCAGATACCCTAGAAAACTTGATAAATAGTTCATGTCTAATGGCACCCAAACCTCTACTTTATGGAAATCCCATTTATCAGCGTATACACTTAAATTAGTAATGCTGTGCTTACATAGTGCTGATTATGTACCGGGCACTGTTTATTTGCTTCACATCTGAGATGATTTAACGTCACAAATCTCTGTGAAGTAGGTACTATTGTTGTCCTCTTCTTACAGATAAAGAAGCTGAAGCTCAGAGTTAGAGAACTTATGTAAAGCCTCAAAACTAGAACACGTCAGGACCTGAATGTGCACTTGAAATTTCAGCACAAAGTTCCTTTCATAAGAATGTGATACAGAAACCAAATGTTTTCCTCTGTACTTACAGAACCAAAAGAACAATCTGAGAATGTCAGATGAAAAAAATGATAATTCAGGTCATTTTAAAGTCAGATAAGGAAGTCAAAGCTCAGGAGAATTTAAGTTATAAAGACTATCAACTTTCTTCAATTTTTCTTCTCTTCATGGATTTCTATTCTCTATTTGTAAGAATAGGAAAGCTGAAAGAATCCATGAGAAGTTAAAAACAAAATACACCTTCCTTGTTAAAAGCTAGGGTGGAATCAAGTATCTTCTATCACTGTTACTCTTTCAACAACTATTACAGAATGGATCCTGAGTGACTACATATTAAGTAGCATAGAGTTTCCCCCCAATGGATAATTGTTGGACATCCAGTCTTCACACCCTCATTCTAGATTCTTTCTCTTCATAAAAAGTCACAAGACATGTAATGGGTGAGCAGCTTGAGTTTGCCCAGAAGGTGTCTCTATGCCAGACAGTGATTTTCTCACTCCTCTTGCTGGCATTTTTATTGCCTAAATAGTAGTTTTGTGGTTCACAGTTCAAGAGCCAATGACACAACTGCAGTTATACTTAAGATTTTCAGATATGACAGACTACCTCCACTCAAGTGGACAATAGCTTTCACACACCCGATAAAGCGCTGCCCCATGATAGTTTTATGTAAGAGGAAAGAGGCAGAATGGGTGTGCTTAGGAATAATGCCATGCATTCAAATACCATCAAGATATATTATGTATGTATTTTTCAACTAAATGCAATCATTATTATTGTTAATGTTTTATACTGTCTTGCTTTTTCTTTTCTCATCCCATACAAACATGAATCCTTGACACCCAATCAGGTTGACTGGAAAAGGAAGGCTCAAATCACTATCTTCATAAGTGTAGACCTAGTCTATAAAACAATTAAGTTAGAAGATAATAGTGCAAAAATCAAAATATAAGCAACAAGTATGAACAACGCCTGGTAAACAGTTTATAATGCTGAATTTCTACACCAGATAAAATTTATATTCAAGATGACAAAGCTATTAAAGAAGAAATATTTATGGATCTCAGCCATGGATGGATCATGAGGTAGGGAGGAAGGGCAAATATTCTTTAGACAGGACAGAAAGTAATGGAAAAGCATTTCTACCTCAACAACTTTTTGAGGGAGTTTAGCTCAGGAAACAGATTTCTGATGGACTAGTATTTGGGTCAGCCAAACAATCAACAAGGGGTAATCAGGGGAGGCCATTTCGTCCTTCATTCTGTTGGAGGCAAAACTGTGTTGATGTATAAATGTGCCTCCTGGATTCCAATTGTTGTTCTCACTCAGCAATGAGGCATGAAGCCTGGGAAACCACAGATATTTGGATCTAAGAAGGTATTTTATTTCCCCTCTCCCGGGCTGTAGAGTGGAAAATACACAAGGGCACTCTATCTTAGTCTTGCAAATTCTCACAGACATAAAACCTTCTTCCTCTGAGATTCACCTTCATCAACTTGATCTGTACATAATTCTATTATCAAAAAGATCTCCCTGGTATATACATCCCAGGCCAGGAAGAAGATAGGTGGATTTTGTCCCTTCTCATGGGCCACACATCTCATCCTTTTAGCTGTTTCGGTGCCAGAAGTAGGCCATCTTGAAGTAAAGCAGCAACAATCTCTTTGTCTATTTAGCTTTTATACATGCTTTGTTTGAGGAAGTTTCTCACTGAGAAGAAGTAAAATGGTCCTCATTCCATCTAACACACACACACACACACACACTTTTTTCCCCCTGAAATCTCCATATCATCTTAATTCTTTCAGGATTGAGTCAATCCCAATCTCTTCGAGGTGAATAGTGGGGGGCAGGGTGAGACCTAGCAATGAAGTTCAGGGTTTCCCAGAATGGTTTTTACTTTCCTGAATCCTTAGAGACCTCCCTCCACAACTTTTTTCCCAGCTGTAGTTGGAAGCTGTAACAGATCCAGAGACCATTTTAGAACCTCATTTGTATTGTCCTGACACTTAGGAATCCAGTTTCTGTTACAGGGATGTCATCAAAGTTGGTGGGCTCAAAACATGACCTACTTTTTAAAACCCATCTGTTAGGAGCCTATAGATTTTCTTGGTTTGTTTGTTTCAGGCTGTCTAGAGAAAGAGCAATAGCAACGTTCTCACTTTCCAAGCCCACCCCCTAATAATGACCAACTGAATGCTCACCAGGAAGGAGTCCAATACCTTCCAAATATGCAGCAGGCAACAAACAAACAAACAAACAAAATTAATACGGAGGGTGAAGAGTGAGGGCAGGAAGTAGTATTCAGTTTAATTTATGCACATCTAGGTTATTTCCCACTCCAGACAAGACAGCAACTTTAGAAAGCAGATCACAGCATCTACCAGTTACCCAGCCAAGCTTTTGCCACTGTGGTCTCACAAGGTTATGCTTCCCTCCAACAATGAGGTTCGCTATACTTTGCAGACCAAGAAGAGAGATTTGGGGACTGCAGGCTAAAGGTAATTAACTCCTCCTTAACATAACCCCCTACGGCCCTGGGATAGTAGCTCTTCAATCGCCCTCTCTGTTGATTCTCCCCTGGCTCAATGGCTAGATGTGTGCATGTGCCAACACACACAAAATGAAACCTCTATGTTCCCCAAAGATGATCATTCCTGAATTGGAGGAAAGCTACAAATAGAGAGAGTGAACAGGAATGAAGGAGGGAGGGAGACAGAGAAGATGGGACAAAGGGGGAGAGGGAAGAACAGAAGGGAGGGGGAAGGCAGGAATTAAAAACAGGATATTCATAGATTATGACTATTTAGCTAAACCCTTCATCTCTACCTAAAAGTCAGATACCAGATTCCATTAACATTCAATTTCATGTCAAGTGGACCCCAGCCCAGTTTTAGATACTGACTCAGTAGTTCACTGTAATATGGTTCAGGAGACTATTTTAGTGTCGTTTAATTAAAGCCCAGCCCCCTTATGTTCTTGCTTCTAATCTGCAAGTCTGTAGAAAATCTTCCTTCTCTACAACTGACCCCACACTCACTTTACTCTTGCCACTCTTACGATTAAAACCTTCCAGGGGCTGGCTCTGCCTGGCCCACTGGAAGAAGTTCAGGGTTTATGGCCTGACATAAAAGGCACTCTTCGCCCGGCTCAGATCTTCCATTTCAAGCTCATGTTTACTGTGCCACAATGTGGACGCTCCCAGAACGGCTCTTCCCCCTCTAGGATTATATCTGCATTCTAAGTGAGAAGGAAAGTGGGAGGGAGTAAGAAATGAAAGGTGGTACCTGGACCAAGAAAACAAAAATGTTGCCAGAAATCCCTGAAGCACATTCATGTATATCTTATTGGCCTCAAGTGTTCACAGGGCCACCAACAGCTACCAAGGCATTCGGGAAGGCAAGTAATTCCCAAAAGACAACTGCAGTTCTGACAGTGAGGAGGAAAGGGAGGATGGTTATTGGGCAGGCGAATTGCAGTGTCTCCCAAAGAGCCCCAAACCAACACTTCCAAGAACTACGATGTACTTTGGTGACAGGTTAGACAAATACTAGAGTAGCCTATGAAATTCCAGAGGATTCTGTTATAGCAAGTCAACCCTAGACAGATGGGGCATCAACTATACCAAACCATTTCATCTAAATATAAATATGTTTTGTAATCTTCGTGCTCTCCTTTCGGAGTTCTGAGACCAAATCATGAATGTTAAGAAACAGAAGGTGATACACCAAACGGGTTAAGGTACTAGAACACTGACTACTTAGCTATTCTTTTTAATTAACTTAGTTCAGGGTAAAAAATTAGTATCAAAATTATCCAACATTTTAGCAAACAGCTTAAACCCAGGCACAGTAAGCTGACTGATATTTTTGCGTTGAGTCAAGCAAAAATCACACCAATATTTGCATAGCCTCAGTCTGCAGGCAAAGAATCAGAACTGATATAAATTCCTTTCTACGTGAGAAACTGCATGAAAATGGAAAATAAACGCAAGGGTGGTATTTTTTTTAAAAATTATCTCAGTTGCTTTCAGATAGGTCAACTCTAGAGGTGAGGATGGATGGAAACAATTGTCTTTGTGACCCAGTCCAAGACCTGAGTGAGTCACATTCTCTAAGAACTCTGGTAAATGAAGCTGGACTGTTGCCGGGAGAAGGAAATGGGAGTCTTTTTCATAAGTACACTGAAACACCTGACAGATTCCTTAAAGGAACTAAGGAAAAGTCTCCCCTGGGCTTGGCACCAGCCGAGAAGCTTCCCTTCCTTCTTCCACTTTGTCACCAGTGTCTACCAGTTTGGGCTGGTGCCACTTTTTGGTAACTTTACTTTTGGCTTCTGCACTATCTTCTGTTTAAAATGTGAGCTCCCAGAGTTCTGTGGGGTTTGTTTTAAGTTTAGCATGCTTCTGAGCCAACCCCAAAGATAAGTGTTCCATGCCCATATCTGAAGAAACGGCAGAGCTCAGGCACGGTCCAGGGACTCAGCCTTCCGAGCTGCATCTTGAGACTGACTTGCCGTGTGGGCTTCAAGGCGATTCATCTCTCTCCTTCCATTCATTCATCTCTGAAGTGGGAATAATTGCAGCCGTCCGCACTTACAGCACTGTTTCCTTTGTCATTAAATATTTATTAAGCATCCACATGCATGACACAAAGTTGGAGCTGTACAGGCTCCAACAGATAGACATTGTCTCTGGCTTTAGAGAGCTTTCATGATGCAAAAGACAGGCAGAATCTCGGGACATAAGTACAGGGCCGGAGAGTGAATATTTGTGTGAGTGAGTGACTCTGTGTGTGTGTGTGTGTGTGTGTGTGTGTGTGTATGCACACGCACATGCTGAAGAACAAAAGCTGAAACCATATCTTGTTCGCCATCTTTCTTTGATGTTAGGTTATCTCTGGCCATTAATATAGGAAAATATATTTGAATTTCAAAGCCTTTGGATTTCACACTACAGCATAACCAGATTCCACCTCCTTTTCTACTTCCACAAAGAGCCTTCACTCCCATATGCCCAGAAGGTATTCACATAACAGGTACGGGAGATACGCCCCTCAGAAGAACACAGAGCAAACCTTCACAGCACCAACGAGATTCTCATGTGCTGGTGTTACCTAAGCGTATAATAGCTCTATGGCATTAATGTTGGTGGTAGGGTCAACGTGTGAGACTGAATTATAATCGCTCTTGCTGCTAAGAAAACACTTTCTCTGGGAGAAGAAGGTATTTAGAGAAGTGGTAAGCAAGAGGGTGCCAAATGAAAGTCACCGTGTTATAATCTGTACCCAGCTATGAAACTCCAGCCCTTCCCATTAACCTTGTGTCAATCTGTATTATTAAGAGACAGTCAATTATGTGAGGTACATTATAATTTTTTTTTAAAGTGAGCCATAGTTGGAAGTTTTCATCTGGGCCCTAGCTGTGTTTCCCTTGTTTGCTTAATCTGGGTGTTTGGTCTTCCTGAAAGATGAAAGCCTGCCATTTTAGCCTCCGTGCCTCATAATATGTGCGTTAAACTCAGCACTGCCTCATTATTTATTAATGTCAAGTTATTATACTTCAGGGGAGGATGGGGGCCGGAGCCGCAATGGTGACAGATGTTCCAACAGATCAGCTTATATAATGAGAAGTCGGGCCAAATCTGTCGAAAGAGGTGTTTTTTTAAAAAACACCCTGACTTCAAAGAAATGAGCTGTGGCATCTGTAACATCTATGGAGCCGTGCCAGTGGACGCGAGTGCGTGTGCAGCCGGGGGGCACAAGTCATGCGATTATTGGAGCTTGTAGTGCAGTGACTGGAACAACATCTGGGCTGCAGCAAGCTGGCCAGGACATTTAAAAAGAGCTCCTGCAGTGCCTCAAACTTTGATTTTACAGAGCTGTGGGGAAAGAAACAGGCTGCATTCAGAGCTCATGTGTTTTGGCTCACACATTTCATCCTCGGTCACCGCGGAGGGCCCCACTCAACCGGGGAACCTGAGGGACACTGTTGGACCGTCATTCTCTGTCCACTCGGGCTCTGAGGATTTGCACTGGGGTCCTGGGCAGGTGAGCCCCCAAAAGAGTATAGAAATAAGAAATACCTCTTGCCAATCCATGAACATGACACTTATTCTTTCTCAGCAAGAAACTCTCAAGAGAGGCATTTGTGCAAGAACTTGACACTTATCAGTTGGTTTTGGGTAGTATGCCATTTGGAAACAAAATAGCATATTGTGTGTGCGGGTGTAGGGAGGGAGTGGGAAGACTGTGTCCTATAGCTGAGCATTAAGACTATCCATTCCTAGTGCCATAGTTTCCCAGTAACAATTTCCAGCACCACGATGTTTCAAAACACTTTTTCCATTTCCCTTCTAGAATATTCATTTGTTCAACAAATATTACTGTGAAACTACCATGTGTGACATAGAACAGACAAGAGTACTGGACAGAGAGAAGGTCTGGGGAATGAACTGGCGGTAAGGGAGCCTCACTTACTGCTCAGATGCCTTGGAAAGCATTTATGAGGCGCTCAGGAAACTCTAAAATTCTCCAGCCTAGTGCAAGAGGCGGAAGAGCAGGATAACGAGGACTGTGGTTTCTGGAGCCAGAACTCTTGGGTGCAAATCCTGACTTTGTCACCCACAGGTTGTATGACCTTGGGTACATTATTTAATCCCTCTTTGATATGCAGTGTCCAGGTGATGGAGGTGATAATAATAGCATTAATAACTTAATACAGAGGTTCCTTGGGAGAAAATGTGTTAAATTATATATCATGCATTTAGAATTCTACTTGGCACACAGAAAGTATTATGTAAGTAACTGCTCCTTTAAAACACATGTTTGCGCGTGTGCACACACACACACATACACACACTCAAAAGGTGTTATTTCAGAGCCGAAGCCATCAAATGTAAAAACCGAAACTTGCCACTCTTATTTCTGCATCATTCTCTTTTCAGCCCTCACTTGGCCAAACTCTTTCCTGGACCCCCTGATTCCAAAGTTGTTTTTCCAACTCTTTGTGTGTAACTTTTAATCAACATAAGATTCCTTTGCCAACCTTTTATGTATTACAAGGTTTGGAAGCGTTCTACTCTCAAAACACATGCAGCAGCCGAACCCAAAGTGCATGTTGTACCTGTAAAATAGAAAAAGAAAAGGAAGCCTGGGAGCCTGGAGAGAAGTCACTCAGCAGAGAGAAGTGAACTGGGGCGGAGGGTCCTGGCATTAAGGCTCTGACGTCCTAGTGCTAACATTTAAGAACCCTTGATAAAGTGGGTTTGGGCCAAATCATACCTGCTATGAGTTCTGTCCTGAGTACTCACTAGCTGTGTAACTTCGGGAATGACATAAACACCATCATGTAAAGTAAGTAAAGGACTTAATAGAGTATCTGCAACACAGGGAGTGGGTGATAAAGAGCAGTTGTGATTATTAACACTGGTCGCCCAGTCGTTAGGGAGGAGTGTGAGGAAGGAATGGCCCGCACCGGGAAGAAGAAAGAGAAGAAACCTCCCAGCTCTCTGCCTTTCTTCCTTCCAAGCCACAGATGCTTAACAGTGCCTGCAAAGCCTACTCTTCACTGCTTGATAGAAGAGGGGTGGGCTAACAAGAAACCCCAGGCTATTTACTCAGGAAAACAGAGACATACCTATAATGGAATCAACATGAAGACCAAATTTCTAAGAACTTAGGAAGAAAACACTGTTTTCTTACAGGTCCATGAACGCGGTTCTTTGTGCCTGAGAACGACAAGGTAAAGACACCAACAGAGCAGGAGGAATTAAAGAATAACTTTAACAGGACTATAATCCTTACAGGGCTATTGCCTTTGTTCCGATCTCTCAAAATAACACTCATCCTGGTGGAACAGTTCAGTTCACATGTTTCAGGAACTTACAGAATCGTCTCATGGTTCAGGAACTTACAGAATCGTCTCAATGCAGAAGCCCATAAATGAGTCACTTTGGCAACAGCGCATTTTTTTCCTCTTCTTCGAAATTCAGCAACAGCAGAAAGAGATCAGAGTCTCTGGAAACCACAGTGATAATCCTTCTTATCCAACCTATTTTCACTTTGGGAGGAAAGATGGTGTCAGGGCCCAACAGATTTTTCTTGAAGTTTATGGTGGGTCAGCTCAACAGACATGAAGTCCAGCTTCCTCTTTGATAGCTCCCTTTTCCCCTTATCTAATGCCAACTCAACTTTGCTTTTATTGGATTTCCATTACTTCAATGTTCTTCATGGAGACTTGGTTTCTGTAACCATTACAGCTGATGGTAGTTTAGTACTTTGAACATCCTTAATTAACTCGCTCCATCACGCAGACCAGGCACATTTCCATCAGAAGTTGCTATCTTGTCCTTCAGCCTAGAAACTTTGGCACAGTGCCCTTTTGGAAAGCCTGGACTGCATCTAAATCCATGTGGTGGAGAGAGAAGCCAAAGACATCCGTTCTGGGAAGACTCAGGCTGGGAACAAAGCTCTACTGTCCAAGCAACAGGGGACCAGCCACACTCAGAACTGTTCCATGGGCTGCCCACAAGTCTCCACGAGTCAGTTTTACTTGCCCCTATACAACTTGCACCATCAGACCCCCTCCACTTCTCTTACGATGACAAATAAATCCAAAATCCAATTTCAACTGTCTGTTCAAAATACATTCAACTGTAGCACACCAGGTGTACCTAAGGCTTATCATAAACCAATAATCATTTTCATAAAGTATAAAAGAAATTCCTCTTTTCTCCAATAATTATCCAATGGTTGTCTTTATGGAAATCTATCCTGAGTCACACCCATTAGCTGCCCATAAGTATAAATGACTTGTTTTTATCCTTTAGCTGAGGAACTATTATATGGCTACTACAGTGGATATGAGATACCTGTTAGGTCCCATTCTGTGACTTCAAGGATTTTGATTCATAAGGTCAATATAAAGCTACCAAATTCATAATAATGGCTATTACTTCTTAACTAACTGCTTACAGTGATCCTGTGTTCTGCTTTTCTGAACTTCTCTTTTCAGTCCTTACTTTCTAAAGAAAAAATGCCCTTTTAGCTTGAAGACCCATATAGGTCCTCCTAGGGATCTCAATGCTCATACATCTCATTTTCCCAATAATTCAGGAATAAGACTGAATCCACTCAAGTGTGTAACAGAATTAAATTAAATCCCTAAATCACAGGGCTCTGGCTCTCACTGATTGAGAACTATGCTAATATGGTAGCCAGTAGGCACCCATGGCCATTGAGCACTTGAAATGTAGCTAAATTTATTGCTGAAGTAGATTTTTAATTTTACTCAAACTTAATTAAGTTTAAATTTAAAAACAGAATCAATGTAAAATATTTTCCATTAAATAAGACATTATTGTTTGGGAAGAACTACACTGAAAATTTAGCATCCAAACTGAGAATGTGCTGTTAAGTATAAAATCAACAGCAGAGTTCAAATACTTAGTCCAAAAAAAAAAAAAAAAGTAATATCTCCCATTAATAATTTTAATATTAATTGCATATTTAAATAATAATACTTAGGATATACTGAGTTCAGTAGAATATTTTATTAAAATTAAGTTCACCTGTTTCTTTTCTTTTTTTTTAATTTGGCCACGAGAAAATTTCAACTGACATATGTGGCTCATTTTATGTTCCTATTGGGCAGCAATGCTCTAGAGAATAATTATAAAGAGAATAAAAAGAGTAGTTTCTACACTAGTTTCTACTGAAAAGCAGGGAGAGAAAGAGGAGAGAAAAATTTAGTCCATCTAACTACATGAAAGGAAAATAATTTTATCTGAGATCAAATCACTGGCTCACAATTCCCTATAGGTTTCGTTTTCCCGTCTCTGTTCTTAATCCAAACAGTGCACTGGCTACTTCTGAGTGATGAGATTGCTCTGCGAGACCTTGGCTACCCAACGCCCGGGACATGACACACGCACACCCCCTCCCCTTACAAAAGTGCTTGAAATGCTGTAATAAACACACAGCTTACAGCAATGGCACGAAATGCTCCCTTACATGGTATCTGCGTGGAGCTTAATTAGATGGAAAGATTACAGAAAAGTTTGTGTCATAACGATTCTTTAAAGTGAAACCGTAGATCAAAGTTCACTGCTGCCAAATATACAACTTGAGAACAAACTCAAGTGCTGCTATTAATCATGGTTTCTGGGGATTTGATGACACAGATTAAACTGCTGTAAAGAATACTGCTGTGCTTCACATTCTTGCAACTGTCATCAACGCTTCTGCCAAGTGTTCACAGAGCAGGAAGGAAAGCTGTTGAGCATTTACTGGAGGTGCCTCTTTCCCTGAGCTTCGTTAAAAATCTGGGCAACAGGTTTAGGGACATGACAACACCTCTGAGGTATCTGCAAAGCCTCCACTTTCTTAGAAGGCAAGAGAAGTCGTGGAAAGATGGAGAGGCAAAACGGAGGAAGAGCATGGAGGCTGGGGCTGGGGGGCACAAGCAAACTGAGAGCAGACACCACACTGAATTTCATTTCCATTGAACTTTCAGTCAGACAGAAGATTTTCCATAAAGATGCTATAAAATATCTTAAGTAGCTTATAATGTACCATATTTCAAAGATATGGGGATATGTAACTTTTTTGCTTCATAATCTTCATTGGAAGATTAATGTCTTCCAAACCTAGATGTTTCTTAGAGTTGATGGCATCCCAGAGGGAGCTGCTCTATTAAGGTTGCCTGTGAGCTGCATGCCCATTCAGCCATGCTGGTCCGATTTTAATCATTTTCTTTGAGTGCACTGTTGGTACAACAAGGATTGAGTTTAACTGCAAAATATTATGTTCTTAAGAAGAGTACATAAGGATACAATATTGAAACAAAAGGCTATTGTGCATGTAAAAAGGCAGAGGAACAGAAAGGTGTGGGCATAAATTGGTAGTATAAAGTCTTCAGTGGGCGAATGACATCAATTTCATGTGCCTTTACAAAGCAACAACCAAGTGCTTTATGGGACTAAACAAGTAGAAGAAGTCACCTTAGAGTCTGTTGAAGACAGGTTCAAAGGGGCACCTGGGAGGCTCAGTAGGTCAAGTGTCTGACTCTTGATGTCAGGTCATGGTCATGATCTCAGGGCCATTAGATTGAGCCCCGAATCCAGGCTCTGCATTGGGCGCGGAGCCTGTGTGGGATTCTCTTGTTCCCTCTCCCTCTGCCCCTCCCCTACCCCTTCCTCTCCCTCTGAAAAGAAACATAGCCTATCGCATGTCAAACAATGCAATGGGTGACTGAAGAAATTGCAAAGCAACAAGAAACTAGTGTGATTGACTTGTGTGTCGCACAAGACCATGGATAAACCCTTGTGTCACATTTAATTAGTATCATGTTTTGTACTTAGTGATTCCAAAACTGATAACATGTTTGATTCCAAAAAATTACATATCATCACATCTATATATAGACATAGATATAGATAAATATAGATATAGATGATAGAGATAGAGAGAGAGAATGTGGGATATGGAAAGATAGTAAAGAGCTTGTGCCTTCAGTTTATTTTGGGTTCCAATGATATGCTCCTAAGGGACTTCCTTGTCCTTGGTAAATAATAAGTTGTCCCCTGTTCTCCCTTCTAACACAGAGGATGCTTGGATGAAATTTATGTGTTTCCTTATTTAAATAACTGTTTTAAAATATGAATTACTTGGGTTTTTATAGGGGAACCACATTCAGTTACAGAGATGATGAAATCTCCCTGTACCCTCTTCACAGTAAATAAAAGAATCTCCCCTTCTTCCTTACTTAAGGTCTAATGGACCAGAGGGATTTACTAAATAATACTGAGAGGCTGTCATGATTGCCGGGAGAATCAGAGGCTTGCTAGTTTGCAGACAGGCGAGAAGCAAACACACACCAGTTGCATCTGTGTGTCAGTCTCCTTTTCTGAGAAGGCTTGTGTTTTTAATACCACCCTCTGGTCGTTGCACGAGAGATGTTCCCCATCCTTTCCTGGCAAAGCAGTCTCACAAATGTACTTGGTTTACAGAAACAAGAGACATAGGAAGCCTGAACAACCCACACTGTACTAGGGGCAGCAGTACAGTGTGCCCAGGGTACAAGTGTGTGCGTGTGGAAGGTCTAAGCCTAAAACTTAAAATCAAGACCGAGAGTATTCCTTTCTTCAATCGCGCTCTTCCTAGAATATGCTCTCCTAGCACCCCCGATACCCCTTGCATGGAGAACACTTACACTGTGGTGATTTTTATATTTGTTTGAGTTGGTGAATGTCTGTTTTCTCTGTTCAGTCAGACACTGTGTTCAGCACCTTCTGTGTCTTATTCACCACAGTGTTCTTAGTGCCCACAAGATGCCCACCCCACAACTGACGGCCGTGAATATTTGTTAATTTGGAAGTTAAAACATGTCAAGGAGACTTGGGATCACAATTCGTGCTATCAGAATTCTAGGCAATGACATCAAACAATCTTAAGATTTACATTTGAAGCTGACAGGGTCTTCCTTCAACTAAGACAGTTCCAAGATCAGAGAACTTCGGCACAAGTAAACTTTTCCTTCAAGAGACAAGTTGGTATCATTCTTCTTCTCTGATTTTTCACTTTCCCAATATATTTTCTACTTCTTTTAAGAAGCATGGAAAAAAACAATCTTCTCAAATGAAAACCGGACTCTTAGCAATCATTTCCCATAGCATTTAGAAGTTCTGGATACATGTTTCCAGAGAGATCATAGGAGGGACAGCTGACAGTTTCATTTGTCCTCTTTCCAATCTCTAGTAGTAAACTCTGCTGATTAAAGAGGCTATTGGACTGACCTGACCCTAATTCTGTGGCAAACTATACCAGCAGATCAAAATCTGAGCCTGTAAAGCTCTACAGTTAGAAAATCAAAATACTAAGGACAACCAAACACAAACAGCCCCTAGGCTTTAAGCTACATTCAATCAATAATTTCCTTACTTGGCCTCTGCCTCTCGTCTGTAAATGTTTGTCTCCAAGTTCCTGTCCACGGAGCGCTCCTAACCATTTCTAATTTGGTACTGTCCATCCAGAATTATTTTGCTCAGATAAACTCTTAAGATATTTAATATGCCTCAGTTTATCTTTTTAACTACTCTTAATATAACCGAGACTTTCCCACTGGCTTCTCCTGAGCTCTAAATCCCTCAGTTACCCATTCATGGTGGGGCCTATTCATGGGAAGCAGGTAGAAAGAGGAGGTTGTGTTAAAGGATAGGTTTTGGTGATTGCTCCTGCCAACCAATTGCTTTCTCTGACAGGAGCTTTGTGTTTTAGTTAAAATCAGCAAGAAGCACCTTCTTCCCTTCCTTCCCTTTCTCCCCTCCCAGTAAGGATTGTTCCGCAATCGCTATTACCGCCTTGATCTCTTTTCTTCCACATGCTTTCAGACCCCATTTAAGCATCAGAAGACTAAGGCTGAGGGGCGCCTGGGTGACTCAGTGGGTTAAAGCTTCTGCCTTTGGCTCAGGTCATGGTCGCAGGGTCCTGGGCTCGAGCCCAGCTTCAGGCTCTCTGCTCAGCGGGGAGCCTGCTTCCTCCTCTCTCTCTCTGCCTGCCTCTCTGCCTACTTGTGATCTCTGTCTGTCAAATAAATAGATAAAATATTTTTTAAAAACCAACTATTAAAAAAAAAAAAAAGAAGACGACTAAGGCTGAGCCCCAGCTGGTCACTTGATGGGGATGACCATGGGTGACTCCTTAACTTTTACAAGCCCCGGTTTCTTCACTTATAAACTGAGGAACAGAACATCTCACAGAATTGTAAAGAAATCATGAATGTTGTAACTGAAATCATATATGTTAATATGCAGTATGTACCAGAAAATGCTGCACAGACTCTAGTTGTTTTTTTATATCTCACATGAGGAAAATTCTGCATTGCTTCATCCCCACCTTTCCCTGAGAGTGCCTTCTTAACTCATTTGATGGGAGCAAAACAGGAGAAAGACTCATAATAAATGATTACCTGCCTTTTAGTCTGGCTTGACAAGAGGAGATGACGAGATGATATAACACTTTACCCTGTAGTTCAAGGGCGGGTAGTGCCCAGAGAGGATGGGGGGGTGGGTAGGGGCAAGAAAGGGTCCAGGGTGGCCGTCACCTTGGAAGGTGATGACTGAGCCCACAAACAACCCTCTCTGCTTGAGACCTAATAAGTGCTCTTCCCAAAGCAAACCTTGTCAAAGGGAATTACAATGTGTACACTCCCCAGAAATTATGGTGTTGGCCCCTCCCCTAAGAGAAGGGGAACAATGGGAGGCCTGGGTCATTGCTGGGTGCTTGTATAAGATGACCAACTGTTTGGAGGACAGAAGGAGAATTGCAAAGGGGTTCATGGATGAGTTGCCTGGCAGAGTCACACAGCATTAGCCAAATTTTAATGACCACAAAGTACTCACAGTAACCCTCCAGAAGCACCTTCTACACAGGAGATGAACTATGTACTGAAAAGCTGTGTTTTTTTTAATATTTTATTTTATTTATTTGACAGAGATAAAGAGCTCGCTAGTAGGCAGAGAGGCAGGCAGAGAGAGAAGGGGAGAAGCAGGCTCCCTGCTGAGCAGAAAGCCCGATGCGGGGCTCAATCCCAGGACCCTGAGATCGTGACCTGAGCCGAAGGCAGAGCCTTAACCCACTGAGCCACCCAGGCATCCCCATGAAAAAGCTGTTCTGTCCATTGCCCATTATCCAGACTTCTTTTAGGACAAGCATTACTTTCTGCCTTGCTGAGTTTCCTGTGTCCAAAATGGTAGCCACTAGCCAAATGTGGCTATTTAAACTTGAAATAATTAATATTAAGTAAAATTTAAAAATCAGCCTGTTATTGTATTTGCCTCATTTGAAGTGCTAGCCACTTGTGACTACTGTATGGGACAATGCAGATGAAGTATTTACGTGGTTGCACAAAGTTCCTTTGGACTATTACCCATTTTTTTTCAAGTTTTTATTTAAATTCAGTTAGTTAACATAGAGTGAAATATTGGTTTCAGGAGAATTTAGTGATTCAGCACTTACATCCTCCATTTTCCCCAGCCTTCCCGACTTTTGTCAAGTAGAACCTTGCCTTCACAGCTTTCCTTGATCCCTCTCTTCCCTGCCATATTATCTTAGTCACATTCTCCAATGTTCCTGGTACTCGGTACTGCCTCTTAGTACTCTTGGTACTACCTCTATTTTAACATTTACTATGTTGTATCTTGACTATGTGTTTGAACACGTGACCCTCTGATAAGGTTCCGAACCAGCCCCAAAAGAACAACTATTTCTTGCTCATCACCACATCTCTTGCAGCAGAATCAGTCATGGGCAAGTGCTCAACCAATTCTAAATCCAGAGATGAATGAATGAGTAGACTTCACGTAATAATCCAACAAATGAGTTAGGAACTCAGGCTGTTGTTCACAACCTTCTCCTGGTGTTCAGAAAGATGCATTACACACTCACAAAGAAAATAGGAAAAAACAGACACAAAATTCTGGGCAGATATCTGGTACCCCCAAAGCAGAGCCAGGTAAGAGATACCCTGTGAACTCAGTAGGGCCTCCTTCTGTATGGATACTCTTTCCCCCCATCCATTCCTATTTTGCCCCCAACCTCTTAGGTGGATCTCACCACTAGAATATGAAAACAAACAAACATGCCGAAATACTCTCTTATATTCCAGAGAAAGAGGAATGGACAGATAAGCAAGAAGGAGCATGTGTGCTCCAATATGCAGTGTCCCACAGTGTCCCACTCATCTAAACTGCCAGCCCCTAAGATGGCACCAGCTGCTGGGTCAATAGCCATTGTTAAGGTTTTTCTCAGAGCAAAGATTTTTTTCTCAAGTGTCTTGGGTCTCCACCAAGACAGAAAACATATTTTTTCCTGACACAAACCTCTAATCCATGGGAGATGGAGAGATCTCTAGGTCCTCTTCTGCAATTTTATTTTTTATATTATAAAATAAGGGCTTTTTCTAGATGAAATGATATTTACCACAATATCAACTCACTTGCATAGATATAAAGTAATAGCCTGGAAGTAAGCATGTTAGTAACCCAATACAGCAATCCCTTTGGAGCCACTGGACCCAGGACTCCCAGGATATAATAGGCCCATCTCCTGGGCTTCTCCATCAGCCTGACTATCTTGCTATAATCAACGACACGTCCGTGGTTAGCTCAATGACAGGATGTAGAAAGCCCACTTCCCTCCTGTGATTTCTAGACTAGACTCTAGAAGGTGTCTGTAACAGAAATAGTCAGTTCCTGAAACCACGGCTTCAGCCTCTGAAGCGCCATATGCTGAGTGATCTCCAGGCTGCATGTAACACATTCTTCCCTGAGCTGCTCCCCTTTAATTCACATAACGTCCTAATGGTTTTCAACAATATTCATAATAAAATGCCTACAGTTTGGGGAACACTATCTTAATTAGGTTTTAGCTACAAACCTCTCTTTATAGGATTCAGCTCAAGCAGAGAAAGGAAGGAAACATGGAAAGAAGGAAGGAGGGAGGGAGGGAAAGAAGGAAGGAAGGGAAGAAAGGTGGGAAAAGAAGGAAAGAAAGTGAGAGAAAAGAGGGAGAGAGATCTTCTTCCTCATCTTTTGTGAGGAAGCCGCAGTCCTCTGAATCTCCATTGGGAATGGCAAATGGGCAGCTCACCAAACAAAACCTCTAGAACTACCAATCTACCCAGGCCTACAAAATCCCCAAGTTTATTATTTTATTCATTTATTGACACATGTATTCATGTAGTCATTCCTTCATTAATCACTTTTTATCTTTATTATAGGCTGTGGCCAAAAAAAAAAAAAAAAAAAAGAGAGAGAGAGAGAAAGAGAGAGATACAGCTCCTCCTCTTTGTGGCTCCCCCATTATAGCTGGGCTAGTTGACCTGCATGAAAAGCAGATGTTGTGATATATTCCTGTGCCCCTGAAACAAATAATACATTATATGTTAATAAATAATAAAATAAAATAAAAAGATAAAAAATAAAAGAAGTATGCACAGAGTGCTGTGAGAATATTTTAGAGGGAGAGTTTATTTCCACTGAGGAAAGGATGATGGAAGGAATGGAAATTAGAAAAGCTCCACTGAATAAAGACTTGAGTAAGTCTTTGAAAAATGAGAATGTAGGTTTGAAGCATATTCAGGACTGAGGGGAAAACATGAAGAAAAGACAAGGAAGTTTGAAAATGTTTGCTGACATTGGAGATGACCACTGAATTTGCTGAATGGCTAGTCCGAAGCTTGTGGGCGGGACAACATGTGTCACCACTGAAGGTCACTGGCTTCTCCACAAACAACTCTCGTACTTGAACTCTCGGGCTCTTCTGGCTCTACGTCTTTATATTTCCTTAAGGTAAAACTGAGCAGACAGAAGATATTTAAACATAGACAATTACTAGTTTCTCTCTTCCCCACACAACAAGGTTATCAACTTCAGAAAGACAAAATGAGCAGAAGCTATAAGGGACCTACCTTGATGTTCATTCATTCTGAGCCAACCTTCCCTAAGGCAAGGCACTACTGGAGCCTTGTAACATTCCTTGATGGAAGTTCCTTTAAGATTCTCTTTATTGCTACAGAGTGAAAGCTTCTATTTCATTTGAAAAACATACAGTTTGACTAATTTTTCCTTGAAATTCATTTAGGCAAATTAAGAAAAAGGAATCCACAAATCTCCCTCAATCCATTCCACCAAATGCCTTTAAGAAAAATGTGCAGGAGTTTTCCAAAACCCTAAACAAGCAAGGTTTTCCCTTCCTGCTATTAATAGAGAAATATCTTATTACAGTTCTGTAAACAGAGCCAAATTGAAAAAATTGCATTTAAATGATGTTAGGGTTTCCAAAGAAAACCACAAAACAAACTCAGAGTTAAGGCGATAATGCATCCCTGTTGTACCTTGGCACAGGAGAAAGCATTTTGCAGTGACCATCTGGGATCTGTAACATTGTAATAAGGGCAAGGGCACCAACTCATAGAGGAGCCAAGAGGCAACACTTTTGCTCCTGCCAACTCAGATATGTTCTTGTAAGAAGGTTTTTCCAGGAAACCAGCATTTCAACTTTTACAAGGCATATGAAGACACCAGAAGTTTTTTCACTGCTTTAACCAGCGTCTAATGCTGAGCAAACAGAAGATGTTCAATAAATACTTATTGATGAAAAATTTTTGAAAGCGCAAAACTTTTGCTATGATAATAAAAATTTCCTGATCTTTCACCTTACTCATAAGACACTGAAGGATGAATAATTCTTTACCCAAGAACAACATTTCAGGTAAGTTGAGAGGAGGTGTAATTTATTAAGTACTATTGAATTTGTACACCCAAAAGTGACTACTAAAATGTACTTCTACATCCAGATGGCTAACAGACACATGAAAAGGTGTTCAACTTCACTCATCATCAGGGAAACGCAAATCAAACCCATGATGAGATACCACCTCACACTGGTCAGAATGGCTAAAATCAACAGCATAAGAGACAACAGGTTTTGGCAAGGATACGGAGAAAGGGGAACCTTCTTGCACTGTTGGTGGGAATGCAAACTGGTGCAGTCACTCTGGAAAACAGTATGGAGGTTCCTCAAAAAGCTAAAAATAGAGCTACCCTATGACCCAGCAATTGCATTACCATAGGTATTCACCCAAAGGATACAAAAATACATTCAAAGAAATACATACACCTGGATGTTTATAGCAGGGCATTATTATCAACAATAGCTGAACTATGGAAAAGAACCCAAATCCCCATCAACTGATGAATGGATAAAGAAGATATAGTACACACACACACACACACACACACACAATGGACTACTACTCAGCCATCAAAAATAATGGAATTTTGCCATTTGCAATGACGTGGGTGGAGCTAGAGTATATTATGCTAAGTGAAATAAGTCAGTCAGAGGAAGACAAATACCATATGATTTCACTTGTGTAGAATTTAAAAAACAAAATGGATGAGGAATGCCTGGGTGGCTCAGTTAAGTAAGAGCCTGACTCTTATTTTTAGCTCAGGTCATAATCTCAGGGTCATGAGATTGAGCCCCACAAAAGGCTCTGTTCTCAGTGGGGAGCCTGCTGGAGATTCTCTCTCCTTTTCCCTTGACCCCTCCTCTGGCTCATGTTTTTTCTCCCTCGCTCTCTCTAAGTATATTAACAAATCTTGAAAGAAAGAAAGAAAGAAAGAGAAAGAAACAAACAAACAAAGAAAAAGAAAGAAAACAGATGAACATTTAGGAGTGGGGAGAGAGAGGGGGAAACAAATCATGAGAGACCTTTAACTACAGAGGAAAAACCAGGGTTGATGAGAGGAAGTGGATGGAGGATGGGATAGGAGAGTGATGAGTATTAAGGAGGGCACTTTTTATGATGAGCACTGGGTGTTCTATGATGAACCACTGAACTCTACTCCTGAACTAATATTGAACTGTAGGTAAACTAACTAGAATTTAAATTAAAAATAATATTAATAAAATAAAATAAAAATGAAATTAAATGTAGTTCTATTACTACTACTTCTACTAAGAATGTGAAAAGGCAAATTTTAAAACTTTTAAAATGTCTTGGCCCTCACTCTAAAAGCACAAGCATCAAAAAAATAAATAAATAGGTAAACTGAATCTCTTCAAAATTAAAAACTTTTGTAAGGCAAAGGACATCATCAGTAAGGCTAAAAGACAGCCCATGGAATGGGAGAAGATACTTGTGAATCACATATCTAATGACACCAGAATCTAGACTATATAAAGAACTCCCATACCTCAATAGTTAGAAGACAAATGGGCAAACGATATGAATAGATACTCCTCCAAAGAAGATAGACAAATGCCAATAAAGCACATGAAAAGGTGCTTAACTCATCAGTCATCAGGGAAATGCAAATCAAAACCACAATGAGATACCATTTCATACCCACTAGGATGCCTATAATCAAAAAGACTTAACAACTGTTAGTAAGGATGTGGAGAAATCAGAACCCTCACACATTGCTGGTTAGGATGTAGAATGGTGCAACCAGTCAAGCAGAGAGAGTCAATTATCATATGGTTTCACTTATTTGTGGAGCATAACAAATAACATGGTGGACATGGGGAGTTAGGAGAAGGGAGTTGGGGGAATTGGAAGGGGAGGTGAACCATGAGAGACTATGGACTCTGAAAAACAATCTGAGGGGTTTTAAGTGGTGGGGGGATGGGAGGTTGGGGGAACCAGGAGGTGGGTATTAGAGAGGGCACGGATTGCATGGAGCACTGGGTGTGATACAAAAACAATGAATACTGTTATGCTGAAAATAAATAAAAAATAAATTTAAGAAAAAGTTTGGAAATTCCACAAAACATTACAACAGGACCTAGCATTTCATTCCTAGACATATAACCAAGAGAAAGGAAAACATATGCCCACATCAACACTTGTACACCAATGTTTTTAACAGCATTATTCATAACAGCCAAAAAAATGAGAACAACCCAAGGTCTATCAGATGAATGGATAAGTGAAATGTGGAAATCACCTACAGTGGAATCTTCTTTTTTAAAAATTTAAGCAACTTAAAAAATTTAAATACTGATCCATGCTACAACACAAATTAACTTTGAAAATGTTAAGTGAAAGAAGCCCATCACAGAGGACCACATATTGTATGATTGCACTTACGTGAAATGTCCAGAATA
The DNA here is from genome assembly GCF_022355385.1 of Mustela nigripes. Lineage (NCBI taxonomy): Eukaryota > Metazoa > Chordata > Mammalia > Carnivora > Mustelidae > Mustela > Mustela nigripes. The sequence goes on from NC_081561.1 coordinate 105,351,485, forward strand.
ATCTATAGAAGGAAGGTAGATTAGTGGTTGCCTAGGACATTGCAGTAAAGAAGGAGTGGAGGGAAAAGTGGAGTGACTGTTAATGGGTACAGAGGTTTTTGCAGGGTGATAAAAATATTCTAAAATTGTGATGAAAGTTGTGTAACTCTGAATATACAAAAAAATTGAATTTCTCACTTTAAATAGGTGAATTATAAGGTTTGTGAATTATGTCTCAACAAAGCTGTTATTCAGAAAAATGTTTTGGCCTCACTAAATTATTCTAATTAACTGATTAATATAATTTTAAAAAGTAGACACAGAATATGTATGAATACCCAGCCTTGTATAAATTCAATGAATTCCAGAATAACCAACTATTTTACATTATTGTTATCAGAGTCTCAGCATGAATAAAAAACCCTTCGAAAAAACAAATTCAAGTGTTTTCTGGATGACATTTTAAATGTATTTTGAATGTACCTGGAATGATCTCTAGATATTTTGCTAGATGCCATGTTTATTCCTAAGTGAAATAATTTCATGCCATTCAATAAGCGCATCATGAAAAAGAAATCTTATTAACATCTTTTTTCTGTTCACTATAAAATAGCAAATACATTAAGTTCAGATTCCTCCAACTACTAAAGTATATTCTACATACTATAACTAATATAGCATAGTTCCCTTTAAAAGATAAATTCTAAGAAATCCAATAAATTTAAAATAATCAATAACCCTGATCAAGGTCATGGTATGTTCATTGTAAAAACAGATATACACATACATATGCTTAGCTATTTATCTATATCATATTCCAAAAGACCTATTTTTATAAAGATATATTTTTGTGAAGCTATTTTCCTAAGCTGAATGATATTTATACAATGTCATATGAATTTTATAACTGAAAGGAATGTAAAATTTTTTATTCCAGCCACTCCTTTCACACATTAAAAAACAAAAGAACAAAAAACTTGAGACCTAAACTGATTAAGTTTTTGTCCAAAATTATGATTGGGAAGTTGTGGTTTGAAAAAAAGCTGCTTAATTCCCAAGAAAATGATGTTCTCACCATACCAAAAGGGCGAGAAAGAAAGAAAGGAAAGGAATTACTTGGAAGTCTATCAGCATGTAAATGGATACACGTTTATATACCTCTTGGATGTTTCTCTACTTAAATATATATTATTTGTTCTTTTTCATCACTGATAATAAGCTCCCAGAAGGCCACATTCATGCATGTCTACTTAACTGTTCACTTACTTACTTACTTCACTTATTTAACTTACTCTCAACTTGTCTCAGCACATATTTTAAAGAATGATTATCAAGGGTATTAAAACAGAGTGGTAATAACTTAATAACATTATATAAGTTCCAGTGGAAGGCTTCAGAAAACCTCCATGTAGATGAGTCAATAAATTCCCCATGACGAAACCCAGCGCGATTGCACTTTGAAAGGATTCTTTACAAAGCTGTCTAATTAGAGAGAGCTTCAGCATAGCATCCACCAACTCTACCATGACTCCTGAAAGAAGCTCATGAAATTATTATTTTTAATGGCTTTACACCAGTTTGCTTAGAGATCCTTCCCTTTGCACCTCCTCCTTCCCATCCAAATTGTCCCAAAATTGCCCTACTCCAAAAATTACTCTTTTCTTCTAATCAAACTACCTCCAAATCTTCTGTTTATCTAATTCATACTAAGCTGTGAGCTGCTGATAGGTTTAAATCTGGGGAGTGATGTCTCCAGAGGAAGAGGTTTTAAAGGTGAGGTTTCTTTTGCTCAAAATTTCACTAATTCATGTGAGGAGTGAGTGTGATCCTTTGCTGCATCAGCAACAATGGGCTTCAGTCTCTTCTGGGGGCCACGAAAGTCTCCTGACCCCCTACATTCCAGAAATCAGGGGTCAGCAAGTGGGTGCCCTGCTTAAGAAAAGCTGTTGACCTCTGGGAAGGAGCTTGTATAGAAGCAAGTGTTAATTTTCAAAATGTGACTGGCTGTGATAGCAACAACCTCACCTCATCACAATGTCCCTTGGAATGTTTTCCAGCCAAGGGGTCTAGAAGTGATCTGTCATCACCGGTCAGTGGTATAAAAGCAGCTCATTCTTGTATCCTTGCCCTTCTCCCCTGGACCAGAAACAAAACATACCACACCGTGGCCTCCTCTTCTTACATTTGAATTTTCATGTGTTCAACATTTGTCAGGGCTTCACCTTCAATGACATGGTCAGGGCCCCAAGAAATTATATTTAACACATGAAAAACGAATGCCAGTCCCATTTCTCCATGCCTTGTAATCAAAAGCCACAAAATCTGTGTTTTGGGTGTTCCTATGTGTGCTTATTCTTAGAACAACATTTATAGACATTTTAAATGATTACCCTCCAAAGTCATAAAAGGGTTTAGTAACACACTTTAATATATAATTTCTTAAGCGCTTTTTAATAAAATACACATATATAATTATAATTATCAATGCATGTATGTCATTTAACATAACGATAAAAGGCTAGTCTTTGAAGTGACATGGTGATTAATATTTACAATATAACCTAAAGGAAACAGCAATTTGTACAATATTGCTAAATCAAAAAAATTAATAAGTTCTATTCATATCTTTGTAACATTTCAAATCACCAACAGCAAAAAGGAAAATGCTCTCCCTAATAATACATATGAGTACAGATCATTACTTTCCATGTTTTCTCAAGATAGACAACTCTTTTGTTCTAGAATTGTAGTAAGCACTCCGGCTGGGATGGACTTTTCCCATGGCTCATGGCTCATAGCTCACGAGGACTTTTCCCAAATCTGTGTCAAGCTACTAATACCATACAAAATCATCTTCTATAGATCGATCTACTAGAAGTATTTTATGTCCCTTTATGCTAATCTTCAATGTAAAGCTCAATACTGATTTGATGAGCTGTTAAAAAAAAATCCACGAGGATATTTATCAATATCCATAAACAAAAGTCACATCCTGCGCCAATACTTTTCAAACAGTTATCTGCCTAAATATCTAACAGCCGTGCTGTTTTAAAGGAAAGCAGTAAATCAGAGCTACACCATTTCCCCTCCTAAACTAGAGATGAGTTAAAGCAATTCTGTTTAGCACTGAAAGGAAATCTCACTTAGCTTGGAAAGGAAGTCTGCTTTAGCTTGACAAATCTATGAAAGGTAATGAGTCAACGAACAGACATACAATTTTTTAAATTTCTCAACAGACATATGGTAACGCTCCTTATCACGCATTCTTAGCCTTTCCTAGTCATCTCCTAATGTGCTATCAAAAGTACTTGTTTTGAAATCTTAAACCATGTATACATTATTTTAGGGATTTTTCCAAAAATTAATCCACCTTCCATCTTTTCGGTTTTGAGGCTGAAATGCTGTTGAGGTTAAAAGTTTTATAGACCCTTTATCATAATTAGTATCTTCCTCCTTCATCCTCTAAGAGGGTCTTTATGGTAATGGGCTTTGGCCTTTGCACTACAACCCCCAAAAGACAGATTGCTGCAGATAACCCCCTGAAATTCCTTACAGCGTTATTTAATACCATAAAGGCCTAGAATCTATTTGTTTCAGGAAAGACTCAGACAGAGAAACAAGGTTAGGAGGAGGGGAGATTTCAACTTGTAGGAGTGGGGAGACATAAATAAGTAGCACAAATGCCTTTTTCCTTACAGACCACAGGCCAGGAATCTCAAAACAAAATGTAAAAAATATCCTCAATGAAAAACCACACTATAACAATGTAAGGGAAAGCTGACAATATCATTCCTCTTGATTTAAAAAAGATAGACATTTCTCATTGGAATCAAAGAATTTGAGGTGGATTTATTTTCTTTTTGGCATTCCACTCGTATCATATATTCCCTCCCCGGTGAAAACCGGAATTTAAAAATGTTTACAGAACTCTCTTAAACGGTCTACTTTAACTAAATAAAATGAGCAACACATCCAAAATACTGGACATTTATTCTCTGCAGATGAATAAATACCTCTTACATACCCAGTGGAAAGTGGAAAGAAGGTACAAGGCTCTCTTCCACCTTACCTAAGTAAATAACAATAGGTCAAGAATTTTTACAGAACCAAGATCATCTAATACCTGTGACAGACAAGAGCAAGCAGGAACACAAAAGCTAATCCTTCATGACTACAGATACCTCAGAACTAATACTTAGACTTCAGCTGGCTTTGGCATTTTAGGCTCTCACACTGTGCCCAAGAATAACAGAAATCACAAGACTCTGGGTGCTGGTTACTGTTAGTTATCAACACTCAAGTATGAAACTGTGTAGAGCATTTTTCTGATAAATTAAGTTATAAGCCTTGGTCTGGTTAGTATCACTGCCAAGTTTTAAGTTTGGTGTTTGGTTTTTAAAAGAGTCTGAGAACTTGGGTTAAGCATACTACTTATGCCAATCCTCTGTGCAACTAAATGACATAGGGGGTCAAAAGAGGGAGGATGTGGTTTTGCAGGCTGCAAAACTCCACGTGCTCTGTACCGTCTACATATATACCATAGATAATTACAGTCTCACCATGAGAAAGTCGAAACACTCAGGGAGCCTTCACTTCCTACTATATGTAAATCTTACAAGCTACTGATAAGTTTCTTTTCATATTGCTTTCAGAAAAAAAGAAAAAGAAAATACATTAGACCAATCTGAGTATGCTTTAACTTCCAGGATTCATCAGACCATATGTGCAGACACTTGAGATGATGACAGAGTTAAGCTTCCTAGGGTCCTAGAGTCAAAGAAACTCTGCTGACCCCCACTGCTAAGCAGGTGCACTCCTTCCACAGGGGGCAACATCTGCCGATCGGTCATGGTCCCACTCGGTGAAGACCCCAAGAAACTTCCTTGGGAAGAAACAATTTTCTCAGGACTGGCAGCCAGTTTGGGGGATGTGGAGAAATTATATCCATACAAGGCACAGGGGCTGTGTAACCTGAACGTGTTATAGGAACCCTGATGGGTCTGGTTAGCAGCAAAGGCGTTGCTGGAGGGTGAAGGCATGATGTACTGAAGCTGGGGGGACATCCCCGAAATCTGCATGGACAGGCTGGTCTGTGGGCAGCTGAACGTGTCCCCATCTGTGCCACCCATGGACATGTTCACTGAGGCGCTGCCGCTCACGCCCACGTAGGAGGGAGTCCTGGGCGCGGCAAAGGTCTCTCCACTCTGGTTGGTGAGCCTGTTGTAGGTCTCGGCCAAGGATGTGCTGTATCGGTTGAGGGTGAGGCCAGAGCGGGCACAGGCAGAGTAGTCAGCCGGGGCCAGGCTACACAGCTGGCTGGTGTTGGGCCCCAGATGGAAGGCAGGGGAGGAGCAAGGGGAGCCAGACAAAAGATGAGGGTGGGTGGCAGGAACGCCATTCCCAGAGCCTTGGAGCAACGTGGAGGAACTTGTATTTCCTACAAAAGAAGGTGAAATGTAAAGGGCAGCGACCCCACAGCCATGTTCTCCTTTCAGTTTGGTGAACATGAGCTAGACCCAGCCTGTCACAAGGAAGCCCACATTGAACGAGGAAGAGGAGATGGTCTTGGCTCTCAAGGAATTACAATTTAACTGAATCCAGACTGAAATATTTTAGACACAAATCCTCTCAATATTTCCAAGGCATATGACCTCGACCAAGGCAACTACTTTTTTTTTTTTTAATCACAGAAGGTATCAGGACATTGCCTCATAGATTTTTCACATTTTCTCCCTCCATTAGTTTTCCTCGAGTTTTCTGATTTTCTATAATAAATATTACAAACACTGACTTCCCTCGCATCTTTATAACTTACATCTTACTCTGTACCTTGCTCCAAAAGCATAGCCATTAACTCTCTTCTTTCCGTATTTCACTCCTTCAGCAGACCTTGGTCTGGATCAATATGTTTTCTTACATGAAAATGGAAAGAATTCCAAAGGAAGAGCCAAACTGGTCAAAGACACACGCTGCCTCAAACTTATCTTCAGCTGCCCACTGAAAGCTTATGCGCCTCAATGGCTAGACCATATGGGGCTATTACAAGAAGGCAATAGTCTAGAACTTCAAAACTCTCATTTCCAACCAGAAACAGGTTGGTGAATCACAGGCTCGTGCAAGAGCAGAGGCCTGCCAGATAAACAGTCCTGTGACATGGAGAGGGTGGTTGACCCTGCATCCAATCAATAATGATGGTCGTGGCTGTCTCCCACTCTCTGGATTCGCTGGCAGATTGATGTCTGCAAACTTGACAGAACTTAGGGGGAGAGGAGAATTCCAACAGACTGGACAGGTTGTAAAGCCTTCATTGCTCCAGCAACTGTGTTTTATACAGCTTCTCAAAATAATCAGAAAGCCCAATCCAGTCAATGATAATTATCTAAAGCCCAGCATGTTAATTGTCACTGGGGTGCTGGGCAGGATCAGGCATAAAAAGCCCGAGTGCAGGGGTGGGCTGAGAGTCCTACCTACTGAGCAGAGGAGGAAGCATCATCCTTCTGCATGCAGCTCCCTCTGAGGAAACACTAGCCTGAGCTTGGGGGACTCACTCAGAGGTGAGCCCAGGAAAGTCTGCCTGAGCGTACCTGACCTCCTCAGCATAAATCCAACAGGCAAACCCTGCCTAGAGACCATTCTGCTGAAGGAAGTGAAGACAGAAGCTGGCAAGGAAGGGTGAACTGGCACCAGCACGGGCGATTCCCTGTGAGGTGGGCTTGGCACAAAAGCCCACAGTCTGGCTCTAATTCAAACAAGAGGTTTAAGGGTGAGGTAAAAGTCCTGAAATATATCGACAGTCTGAAACATCCAAGACTTAACCTATGACTGCAAGAGCCAGTTTTCTGGTCCCCATCCCCATTCCTCACAGAAAAGAGATGGATCCCATAACAAAAGGATGTTGGTGATGAGGTCACCATTGTGGAAGCCAATGACGTCAAGCGTATTTTTCAGCACCTGAGCTTCCAGTCAAGAACCGCCTGCATCTATGACCCCAGAGACTTTGTGTTTTACCTTGCTTGGGAATTCCAGGGATATCTTCAAAGGTGAGAGTCCGTAGTGAAGGTCTCCAGAATGCATATGACTCCACAAGGGCTTCCAAACCCATTCTAAATGGAAGGATTGGGACGGAGGTGGACAAAAGAAGCCTCATTAGGAGCAGTTGGAGCTTTCGGCAGTAATAAGCAGCTCAGAACACCTCACTGGTGTTCACAGTGTCCCCCCACATTGGTAGGGCAAGACCTCGGCATAGACAGAAAGAAAAGCTTCAGAGATGGGCTACCATTCTGTCACCAGGAGCACAGGACGATGGAAACCACCCACGATATGCTGTTAACATTCTCAGAAAACTAAGCCAACCTCGGAGAAGAAGAAGCTGTCGCTCTGTGCTAAGGAGCTCAGGTGAGGCCCATCCTAGCTGATGGGAGTCCAAGGCTCTGGTGTGATCTGGAATCCACCCTCTCCCCCATAACATTACTTCTCTCTCTGATGCGGAAGGCTTCTCCACAAAAAGACTGACCCTGTAAAGCTGCTTTTTCTTAAGAGACATTTCTGTCCATCATTTGGTCCCTTGGTAGCCAGCTTTAGAAGAGGACTCATCCAAAGAAAACCAGCTTCTCTCTGGGGAGGGGCCCAATCTCCATCACACCCAGTGCTGCCAGGATAGTCTCTCCCTTCAGCAACAGGGAGTCCAGGCGAGTTGGGGGAAAGCACGGACCTCTCAGCCCAACATGCAGGAGGAGCATAGAAAGGTGATCTCATAGGCCGGCACCATGTATGGCTCTGGTATTAGCATCAAACATTCTTTTCTGGTCCCTACATACACTTAGTGAATGGATACTTAAAGAGACAGGATAAGTTGGTTGTAAATTATTTATATGATATATACAGATATATCTATATATCTATCTATAACTATTTATCTATCTATATATATTTGAAAACAAGGGTAAATACTCCACATATATAAATGTATGTGTCTCCTCCTGTAAGTGATCCAGAGTCCCTCTTTCTTTATACCACTATATAATATTTATATATAAATAAAACTAAGTCCTCTAGGTTCTGGAAATGAGGCATTTCACTCAACTAGCCCCATTCTTAAGATCTCATTAGTCTTCCCTCAACTACCAAAGCCCTAAACAATTTGTTAATCTTAATAACATTGTGATTTTCACAAAACATAGAGCTCTGTTGTAGAAAATACCTGCATTCTGAGTATCAAACAATATTCAGACTTCTCTTGTGATTGTTAGAAACAGTTTTATTCGACACAGATAATCTGTTTTTAAGGCAAATGTTCAAGAGCAGATCCTAAGGGGCACCTGGGTGGCTCAGTGAGTTAAGTCTCTGCCTTTGGCTAAGGTCATGATCCCAGGGTCCTGGGATTGAGCCTTGTATTGGGCTATCTGCTTCGCCCCCTCTCTCTGTGCTTGCCTCTCTGCCTACCTGTGATCTCTCTCTTTGTCAGATAAACAAATAAATAATATCTTAAAAAAAGGAAAAAAAGAGCAAGTCCTTAATCTCTTGCACTCAACTTGCTACCTCCTCTGGGTATCTTGCATCCCTAAATCAAGAACTATGAGCCAAGGCTAGAGGAGCCCTCTTGCCTCAGAGTCCTACCACCTACACAGCATGGTGAAAACTCTCCAGACACTCAAACTAAGTGATATGGCAGATAAAACCACCTTACACAACTTGGCCCACTGTTCTAAGGTTTTACATGCTGAATCTACTTCCTTAGTGTTCAGAGCGTAGACTCCATTGATGTGCTAATGTCCTTCATGACTCCATGGAGCATCACTACCCCATCTTAGTGCTATAAGGAGACAGCAGTGTATGTGTGTGTGTGTGGGGGGGGGGTGGTACTGAGGGCACGCCCAAGCTTGTGTGCATACACAGCCCTCGTATGAGTCTATGCATGGACCTGACTCATCTCTCAAGTCACAAGTTCAGGGACTGCTGCTGTGGAAGCACTTGCAAAAGCCATCACCAGGCCCACACATGTGCTAGTACAGGGCTGCCAAAGGGGAGAGCAGGGCACAGAGTGGACCTGCACCTGCCTTCCACCTGGGCTGCATGGAGTGTGAAGTGCAGAGTCTAGCTTTGGATGTAATCAGTGATGTACGAAGAGAGGACTATTCTGTGGTGAAAACACTGGATTGGGTCAGGAGAACTGGGGTGTGGCTCCAACTCCTTAAAATTCACTGTATGACCCTAAGTCAATGTTTTAACCTCCCTGGACTTCAGTCTCCCACAAAGTCAGTAGCAGACTACAAAAGCTCTGCATCCAAGCTCTGCATCCTTTTCTAGCTTTAAAGTTGTCTGCTCCTAAGTGATTTTTCTAAAACCAGACATCATATCTGTGGCTGACTATGAGCCAAATGCAAGCCAGATTGACTCAATAATATATTATGCACATTAAAGTATTGATTTGGGGGCAGTTTGGCCACTTGTTCAGTCCCCAAACCCCATGTTTCCTGCAGGTTATGTTTAATACTCAACTGATGAATGCTGGACACCATCTATCTGATTGTTCTTTATTTAGTTTGTGTCAGGTTTTATGACTTTCTAGAAACACGCTTTTCTAAATGCTATAGAATGTTTTTATTACCACATAGAGAGTTTTAATAATCATAGATTTAAATATTAAGGATACCGAAGGGGTCATGGAGTGCTCTCGAGGGGAGAGGTAATTAATAAGCATCCATTAGACTTAGACACTTATTAACGATGGAGACGAGCATTATTGCATAATGTGTTTTAGCAGTGTAAACTCCAAAGTTTATGCTTCAAAGACAAATCCATACACCCAATTCCTGAGGAGACATTACTGATCACCACAAACATGTAACTTTCAGCTTTAAAGAGAAGTTTCTGAAGATGACATATCTACAAGTGATCTGACTTGGAGCTACTGACAGTTTTCTTGAGGCTGCTGTTTCACACTGCAAGTTCCAGAAAGGATTTCAGATATTTTGCAGGAAACAGTTATAAAATATTTAGTAGCTGAATCTGGACTTTTTAAAAAAGGCCTTCATTTTCTCCAGTAATAGAGACTTTTCCCATCTAGTTAAAGGAAAGATAAAAGGCACCTCCCGCAGGAGTGCAGCCAAGGCGATAATTTATACAAGATGCCTTTGAACAATTTCCACATTTTATCACCACCCTAATTTATGCTATCAAATGGCCAAGTTTATTTAGTAAAATGGTTATGTTTTTCCTGAAGTATTTAAAGCAAAGAAATTTCTGTACCTTCCTGAGTAAAAAATTTTATAGGGTCAAACCTAAGGCCTAACTGAAGAATGAAACTATTCTCAGCACATAAATTCTCTTTCACGTAGCAAATGTCTTGCAGGAGGGCTTTTAAGGGCTGAAGCTACTGATTCCTATAAAACAGGCTGTGGAACCATAAATAACCAGGAAGGGATAATTTTTAATTAAAGCAAATTGTTTTATAAAGTTAAAAAAAATCACAAGTCCATGTTTATTTCTTGTCCTGCTTAATTTGCTTATTTCATACGTGGGGAAAAATAAAAATAGTTTATATTGAAAAGTAGTAACACTAACACAACAGACCAAGGGTATTAAAGAAATAAAATGAACTTTTTCTCATGGGCTTTCTTCTCTATTTATATGGAAAAAAAAAAAAAAAATCACTCCTTTCCCAAGCCCTCAACACCAATGCACCATCCAAGTCTTACATATAACTTAAACTTTTTTTTAAGGAAAATACATAAGTTAGAAATCTGTAAAGCTGACCAAATTCCCTCTTCTCTATACATGAGTTTTTGAATTTATCAATGGAAAATATGAAAATTAGCTTTCTAAATAGTATTGATATATAAATATTATATAAATATTTAGTCTTCCAAAATGAGCACTGAAGACCTGTCTATCATAAGCAGGAAAACTAACTTTAATGAGACAAAAAGTGAAATTATTCATTTCACTAATAAGAAAACTATATAGAGGCAACATAATTTTCTTGTACTATGATATTGTTTAAACATTTGGAGCAAGACAAAAAATTTAAAATTTAACAAAATTTAAAAAGTGTTAAAACATAATTCCTTATGTTCTGTGTGTCCATTGAAACTTTTAAAAGTTTTAGGGTCAGGAAAAAAATAGTAGCAAGAACCACAGATGCCACACCTTGTAAAACAAACGGAAGGAAAAAGTTCATATCAAACCTAGCATTCTGACCTCATGATACCCAACAAGGGACTTAGTAGTTTATTTTCACCAATCCCACTGATTCTCTTCACTGACCATATTCAAATGCCTTTTCATTATGTTGACATTTCCAGAATTCTTCCTGAAAACTTCTCCTATGCATCTTATCAGCTCACTTCTATTTGTAGGTTTACTCACTATTGGTGTCTAACCAAATACACCTTTTAAAATATTTTTAAACATACTGCTTCAAAACTGAACCCACGGTATCCAAGCAGTTTGATTTCCCCTAGTGTCGAGAGCAGTGAGGTGTCTGCTAGGTCAATCCTACAGGAGAGCCTGGACACAGTTCCTGGCTGTGTATTCCCCAAACCTCGGAGCTGCCTTCATCGAGTTTCAGTGAGTTTTAATAAATGTATTCGCTGCTTAAAAAAAGTAATGAAATGAAAGAAATGCTAGACCCTTAACAAATGCTATACTGCTACCACCAAAACCATAAGAAAATTCCATCAAAGCATTTCTCAAGGTAGAAAAGAAATCATCCCAAAGGCTCCCATTAGTCCCTCAGGAGTGACCTTCTCAGTTACTAAATTATTCAGCTTTTAGAAATGCCTCTGGACAGCAAAGTTAACCAAGGGCCAATGGAACATAGCAAAAGCCACGCAGAGTTGTTCTCACATTAAAAACATCTAAAAAAAACAATGATTTCAATATATCAGACAACAGGTATTATAGGAATACCTGCAAATCTTCCTACAGAATAAAGAATTCCAGAGGGAATTATTAGTGCTATTGTTAATCGTTTTGTTGATGTACCTGCACTAAATTAACGGCTACTCTATTCTCAATGCAGTTCAGCTGCATTTGAGTCCTCATGCTTCGTGGTGTTTAAACAATGTCCCTGCCTACAAGAATATTCTGCAAGCACTTCGCGGTATTCTGAGAAAAGATCTTTGACTGCACCAGCCTTGCCCAAATAATCAGCTAGAAGACTAAAAATCTAGACACCAGCTGACCGTTCTCTCTCTACAATTTTAACTCAAACTGTCCCTAAAACAAAACAACTGGGGCTTTCGACTTCCTGTAGAGGTAGCCTATACCAAGTTCTTGAGAATACCAAATTTTTGAGAAGTCTTAGAATAATTTCTGGAGGAAAGTAATAAAAATTTCTCAAATATTTCTTTCTAAAAGCTTTAAAAACATTTAAGTCAAAGCTTTACCCTGAAAAGGCATCTGGAGAACGTTAGTCTGTTATTACTCTCTATTACTATCAATACTTATCTTAGAAAATATTGCACCAAACTCTATTGGAATAGAATCACATCCATAAATTAAAAACCCATGGCACACAGACAACGGTGATCTGCTTTTTGATAAAAGTAAGAGTGGAATTCATTATGGTTGCTCTCCCTCCTTGTACAAACACCATAAAACACGACACAGAGAAAATAAACAAGTGTATGGCTGTCAGCGCAGCCAAGACAAATTTGGAAACTAAAGAACATCAGCTCCCTTGGTAATGGGGCGTAGTTTCGTATTCTAGTTGGAAATCTGAGGGAACGGAGCCCCATCATATTCCGAAGATAGAATAAATAGATTGTTGTGACATCACTAAGTAAATTAAAGAACAACATCAGGTGTAGCGAGGCTACTGACTTGGAATATTGAAGCCCCAGGGCCTGAAAGACAGGTTTCCTTAAGGTCCCTTCAGACGTAGCATGCACTGTGCACCCTGAGAACTTGCATTTTTCACCCAGCATCCCACATCAAAATTCACCTTAGGAATGGGCAGGCCATGGCACTAAGCTAAAAAATAAGGTACATCCAAGGCCCAGCCATACCAACAAATTTTAATCCTCATCAGAAAATTATTTCAAAACTACGTCAGTGGTTAACTGTTTACCTTGTAATGGAAAATTCACAACAAGAAGTTGAATGTATTTATCAGAACCAGAATGTTCTTCACTAAGTCTTACCTGTTTCGCCCAGAGTCTCGAAAGCCTTTGGCAAATGGATTCCTATCTATCTTCAGACGAGTAATCTGCAGAGTACAAAAAATTCATATCAAATACTGTAAATGTCAAGTAAGGCCATTAAAAACAGAAATGGTGGAAGAACTACAAGTAATTACAAAATTACAAAATTATAAAAGCGTTCCTCTCCCCTATTTCTCGGGTATTTTATTATCTTAGCTGCAAAGCTAGAAGAAAATTTCAGAAATCACCTAGAAAAATCACCTAGAAAAAAATCCCCACCCCTATTTAAACTCTATAATTAAATCTGTTTTGCATTTAATATCACTAGAGAATGAAATTCTGAATCATCTGTTGATAACCTGTCCTTTTTTTGACAATCCCTCTGAACTAAAAGCTCTTCCCTTTAACTCTGTGACGTGGTTTAATGCCTGTTCCTCTTGGTAATGGGTAGCAGCTAATAACTTGTCAACTTCTACCTTGTCAAGTTCCTTATAACACCTGAATGCCATTAAGCCCCTGAATGCCATTAAGCATGCCTCTCTTCTTCAACTTTTCTGCCTCTCTATTTTTTTTTGTCTCTCTTTGGATCATCTTTATGGCTCTCATCTGAAAATTTTATTCTTTCCTCTGTTTTCTGTTGAGTCCTGGACCTGGTCAGAGCCCTACAGTGAACGTCTAACCAGAGCTAATGACTACTGGAAGGCACTAATGAGATTAAATTTTATTCAGGTAGTAGAAATAAATGTTTTAATTTAAACAGAAATCTGGCGGTGGGATTTTTACAAGTGGTCTAATCATCTCCATTAAAATATATTTTTAGTTATACCATCTTGTAATTGACACTAATAACATCTCATCTATTTCTTGACAGATCTCCACCTTGCCCCACGGAAGTTACAGCCTGTTCTCCAAGAAGCACATCATGCTTTGTTTTCTATGCTCTTTGGTTTAGTGGAATCTACAAAGTTAATGAACATACTTCCGACAGTGCCATTTTGGCTTAGTACAAATGAACACTGTTGGATAACACTAAGGAAAAGAAAGGGTATCTCTGAAAAGTCATTCATAATCCCCCTCTGCTGTCCTGAAGGAATTCTTGTGAGTTCATTATAGCTTCATTCTTTGTTCATTTAAATAATATTTAAATAACATTAAATACTTTAAGTGTTCATTTAAAATAGGATTTCAAAAAAGAGTAGAGATTTATACAATGGTGCCTTGCCTAAATAGAGATGTGTTACTATTGCCATTATTTTTATTACTGAGTGCATTCTGTGTACGCTGTACTAAGAATTTTATATGCATATTTCATTTAATTCTCATGGCAACTTATATGTAGTTATTATTCCAATCTTATATTTTCTTTCAAACCAAGGCTTAAGTTTCCTGTGATCATAACGTTACTTGTCCATAGACCTAGGCTGGGACCCTGGGCTTCAGAATCCCCATGCTGTTAACCACCACCAAGCTAAGCTGCTTACCAATTTTCCCTGAGTCCTTAAAATAGGAGCCAGGAAGTTAAAAAATGAACATCATTGCATTTGGTCATTATCAATTTCCCTTCTTCTAATTTTTTTACCCTATTAATAATAGATTTGTCAGTTTGTCCATTGGTATTAGTCACCAAAATGTACCAACAAACCCACTGCATCTTGTTTATTATATCGCAGAGGCTAGGAGAAAAATGCACATTTGACATTGTCAATCTGTTTGTGTTTGAGAGACAAAAAAAGAGACAGATAAACTGAGGTTGCTTAAAAGGCACTGAATGTCTCTGCTCTTTTCTCCTCATGTGTTATGTTTTTCCTCAAAGAAAAAAATAGTCATTTTTGCATCTAACATATTTTAAGAATATTTTCCTAATTATCCAATCCTTCTAAAGGTTAACTTCATGCTCCTTCCTCAAAGCCTATATAAAAGAATAACAACGTGAGAGAGAGGACTAGATGGCTTCAGGTGTGGGGCTGGCGGCTGCACATAGACGAGAGCAGATGCGCCTCCCAGCCCCCAAGGAAGATGCAGGAGACTGGATCCAAATCTCCTCATAAGCTTTAAAACAACAAAAACCACAGCCGAGAGATTATAAGCCTTAAATTTTAACTGAGATGTAAATAAATGTAAAGAGAAGTGGAGAACCTAAAATACTTCTTCTGACCACTAAAATTTTAAAAAAAGGAAAAAAAAGTCTACCACAGACCATATCAGCCTCAACTACATCAGTATTTTTTATGAAAACTGGCCTTAATTGCATGGGCTAAATTGCCCTAAATCAGTTTTCCACCTATTTGACTCCGCCTTAAAGAAATACATACACTTACATATATTGGAAAGAAATATTTCACTTTTGAAATTATTATTAATTTTATGAAAAGATCACTCCACCACTGCTGATCTCTCAGGCTATAAACATATGTGTCATCCTCTCACAATTAAAGCGTACTTGAAGAAGTAGCCATTTTTGTATATATACCAAAATGACTATGTAAGATAAATGTTTCTGAAATATTTCTTATAATACATGGGTCATAGTTTTAAGACAATGTGAATTATCAAATCTTATGCTCTATGATACAATCCAGGTTTCATATTCTACATATCTATTTCCTAGCAATATACATTTTTTTTTCGGTTGTTTGTTTGTTTGTTTTTGTAATGAAAGAGAGAGAGAGAGTGAGTGGAGGGGAGGGGCAGAGGGAGAGGGAGAGAGAGAATCTTAAGCAAGCTCCTTCCCCAGTGCAAAATCTGACTCAAGACTCAATCTCAGACCCTGAGATCACGACCTGAGCCAAAATCAAGAGTCAGATACTCAGCCAACAAAGCTACCCAGGAGCCTCCTCATGATTTTTAATCTTAATTATGACATCATGATTCGACATCCCAAAATGGAAAGCAAACCTATACTATTCGTCATGAGACACATTCTTTTCTAAAGAAATTCTCACTAGAAGTAGCCTTACTTGGAGAATCGTGAATAAAAAAAATTGTTTACACACACACACACACACACACACACACACACACACACACATCCTGGATGTCTTATATGGCAAATGCTTTACTTTATGACACTTCATAACATTTAGATACAGTGAAAAGGATAGCTAGCTTTCCACTGACACCTGAAACAAAAAGTCTAGAAAGATAGTGATTCTGAGAACAATACCTGCTGATTCTGATAGGCAGTAACCGTTGTGAAGACAGTTTCTGGAAAGGAGAATGCCTTTACTCCCTCTCCAGATGGAACAGGTTTGATAGGAGAAAGATCATCCCCGCAGTCTTTACGGATGACATGGACCCGCGGTTGGTATTTGTGCATAGAATGAAGAATGATCTGTGTCAAGGAAAGAAAACCAAATATATCAACAACTTCTGCCCAATCTCAACACCATGACTAAATATTTAATGTGTAAAATAAATCCCGGTTGGAAATGAAAATTTCCAAGGATGTAAAAGTGTCAATGTAACAAAGTATGTCAAAATTGGAAACGGAGAGCTAAGAAGTTATTTGTAAAATGTGCATGAAAATACAAAAGGAAAAAAATCATTATTTTGGTGGAACACTGTGTACAACCATGAACCCATGAACTTAACATCTAATTTTCTGTTTATGCAAATACAAGAATAAATTCATCAGCATTTTATTTACAGTGAACCACCTGGAACATAGGAGTCCAAACCAGTAAAACTAAAAATGAGATTGAGATGATTATTTAAATTCCATCATACCCATCACCTAAAAACAAGTATTTGTGCACCAAGGGTTTCTTCAGATAACATTTTTCCTCCACTGGTGACAACAACATGTCTATTCAAGGGCAAAAGGAATTCTAAGGATACCCAAGAGTCTGCCTTGCGTGTGGCTTACGACATCCCTGGTTTGCCTGGAGAAGCCCAGTGTCCATGTCTGCATCAGAGGGAAACTTCCAAAACCCAGGCACCTAAGCATGGAAAAACTGCTGCACTCAACTCTTCTAGGGAAATCTGACTACTTTCTACCCCATGATTCCTCTTCTGAGAATTTATCCAAGAATGTATTTCAAATCCAAAAAAAAAAAAAAAAGCACTCCATGCAGAGAGATGGGCAGCGTACCATCTTACAGCAGTGGAGAAACTATAAACCACTTACATGAGTAGATTGGCTAAGTAACTGAAAATCCACACAATGGGAGAGATGTTATTCAGCCATTACTAAGTGCTGGTTGGGACATTTTTAACCACAAAATAAAATGCTTCTTTTTAAACTTTAAGTGATCCAAGTTGTTTATAAACAATCACAAGGACATGAAGACAGTAAAAAGAACCCACAACAAGATACAGTGATCATCTCTAGATAATGGGATAATGGGTGAATATTTTTCTTTTTTTTTTTATATTTTCAAGATATAGGAGATGGAATTAAAAAAATATATATACCCTTACCCAGTGAAACTGTCTATTTGCTCCTGGGAGTCCACACTGAGGTATTCATCAATGAGTTTAATTAACAGAGCTGTGACTTCCCTGAGTTACACGACTTGAATTGGGGAGTTGGGAGTGTCGAGGAGAGATCCTTAAACAAAGTCTAAAACACAGTGGTTGAACTACCTCATGTTTTTCAGGATTTGGGCAGTTTCACAAAGCCAAATTCTGAATATTTGGTCAGGCCCAAAACAAATAAACCTATATGTGGAGAATGTGTTTGCGGCCACCAGAGGATGTCTTCTCCCCCATCAGGCAGGTCTGGTGGGCACTGTCATTAGATCTGCTATGCGAGCGTCTCTTCCACTAATAGAAAATTTGAGGGTAAAAGAACAAAACAACAGACCACCATGCTCGATGGGAGACAGCAGAAGTATAAGGGAAGGAAGGGTAAGAGAATACAATAGCCCTCCTGGTCACCTGAAGGTACACACATGACTGTGGAACCTCTAGAAGTTTCTTTTCAGGTCTAAAAAAAGGACAGAACTTCACTAAACCATTAGTGGCTCACAAAAATCAATTGAAACGGTTGCAACTGGAAATTTTTTAAATAAACAAAATGATAAAGTAGAAACATAAAGCATGTTCCTTATAGTAAGGATAAGTACTGTTTGTTTGTTTGTTTGAGATTTTTATTTATTTATTTGACAGACGGAGATCACAAGTAGGCAGAGAAGCAGGCAGAGAGAGGGGGGGAAGCAGACTCCTGCTGAACAGACAGCCCCATGCGGGGCTCAATCGCAGGACCCTGGGATCATGACCTGAGCTGAAGGCAGAGGCTTTAACCCACTGAGCCACCCAGGCGCCCCAGGATAAGTACTGTTTTGCAAAACAGGATCTGTTTTCTTTGTGTGTGTTTACACCAGGTCATAACGTAATATGAACATCTGGTTACGTGTGTCAGGTAAAAAGTCTCAAAAACATAGGTGTAAGATTTATTCTGATGATTCTAGTGATCAGCAAATTCCACAGTAGAAGAGAAACTGGAGAAAGCTACTTGATGTCAAACAAAAATAAGTACATAGCTAGTTTCAGAAAACTAGAATAAATTGACTTGGATTGAGGGAAACAAAAACTGACTTGGGTTTCTGTTTACTTGTCAATGAACACAGGTTCTTGTTTTATGAAGTCTTTGTTCTCTCAAGCAGATTTCTCCATATAGCTATATATACTTAAATTTTATTTCTTTCTGTCCTTACAAAATTTCCAAAATGACATAAGTTGGGGTATACTGAGGTAGGGTATAGAAATAGCTGATGTATGCCTACGTCTGCACATTAAAGGGCAACTGCGGACAGTAATCTGGGGATCTTTCCAGCAAAATAACAGGCTTTCAATATTACGTATAGGAACTTATTATACCCCAGATGTTTTCTGGGAATGCTAAGCAAGCTTCAGTTCTCCTGTATAAAATGACATTATTTGCTTTTTAATCATCTATCAAACTTGTAATGATGAGTGGTCAATAACATGTCTAATAAAACAAGTAGAACTAGGAGAACTACAGGCCTTATAAATAAGGAGACCACAATGATAACACTGAAACTCAAATAATTTTTCTGATCTGCTTGCTCCATGCTCTCTGTTCCATTTAAAAGAAGGATTTTTTTTCTTTTTGGCATTACCTCGTAACACAGATAGTCACATAGACTAATGTTTATAAACACAAGAATGCTGTCCCCTGTGCAAGTTAATACATGTTTTATCCACTATAAAGACACCAGTTTTGAGTCAAAAGAAGCATGATATTATTTGTGCTTTTTGGGTTTTGTTTTTTTTTTTTAAGATTTCATTCATTTTTCCGACAGAGAGAGAAATCACAAGGAGGCAGAGAGGCAGGCAGAGAGAGAGAGAAGCAGGCTCCCCAACGAGCAGAGAGCCTGATGCGAGACTCGATCCCAGAACCCCGAGACCATGACCTGAGCTGAAGGCAGAGGCCTTAACCCACTGAGCCACCCAGGTGCCCCTATATTATTTATGTTTAATGTGAAGGGCCTGAAGTTGACAGACAAACCAGCTGTGCCTTACAGAACAGCTCAATAAGGAAATATCACTTCCTGACTCTGGAAATTTTCTAGATGTCCTAAACGCCAGTGTGGGAACAAATCAAGCAAAGGGCCAAGGAGGAGCAACTCCCTGGCTCCCTGTATTCTTGATGACACCTGGTGTTGACTCACTGTAAATGGCAGGGGTCAAGACAGTAACACTGGATCACAAGCTCCGTAGCAAGATGGTCTTGGTTTTGTTTCACATGCACTGTGTGTTAAACACTCCTTATACACATGCATGTTCAAGTTCATCAGCTCACCTGATTCACTCAGAATTCTCTGGTTCTAACACAACACATGAGAAAACCAAGCCTCAGAGACCCAAATTGATATGCTCATAAACATGAACATGTTGGATCTCCAAGCTATTACAAGTTCCTTACATCAAGGAGACCTTGGCAATCCCCCCTGTGATATCAACCCTCCCTACCTGATTCTCAAGGAGAAAGGGGAAGACAGTGAGGAAAAACTTAGAGCTGGGATGACTCTATGACACTGACTCCTCAGCAGCTGAGAAAGTCCCCTGACTGTGGCAGACTGGCCATGCCTCCTTCCGAAGCACCCCAGCACTGTATTTCAACCCTATGAGCCCTGCCAAGGTTTAAAGACACCATTAAATGTCTTCTAATTTTTTTAAAGATTTATTTTTTTTATTTGAGAGACAGAGAGAGAAGGGTGTGGGGGGGTGGGGGGAGATAGAGGCCTCAAGAGGGAGACAGAATTCCAAGCAGACTCCCTGCTGAGCATAGAGCACAACATGGGGCTTGACCTCACAACCCTGAGATCATGACCTGAGCCAAAATGAAGAGTCAGATACTTAATTGACTGAGCCACCCTGGTGCCCTTACTAATTTCTTAGGGAAATGCTCATCTAAATGTTTCCCTCCAGACAACAAATTCCAGATGAAAAGGGAAGCATGCTCACGATCAGAAGGAGCTAGCTTATCCAAGCATGCTAACTGTCTGTTCACTGGTAGCCCAAGGACCAGGCTTAGATTATATACAATCCAACAGAAAGCTGACTACAGACTCCCCAAGGAGTAAGCAGAGATGTTCAAGTCTTTACAACATTCAGTGGTTAGTTGTGGACTGATAGGACATTCCACTCGAGATTCTCACCAATATTCCTCTCTAAGCAATCCCCGGTATTTGGGAAGATGAAGTCACACTGAGGGAAACGCAATGTCTTATAAGTTCATGTTTCATAAAGGTCTAGGTCCAGTCACAGCCCTGTGAGGACTTGATTCCTACATTAAACACATCATGTTTAATAAAAATCCCATGTCTACATGCCATTCTCAGGTCACTATTTTAATGCTTCTGTACCTTTCGCACAACATGGGGCTTGATCTTACAACCCTGAGATCATATCTGAGCCAAAATGAAGAGTCCGATGCTTAACTGACTGAGCCACCCAGGCGCTGAGAACTGGGAACTGAGAGTCCAAAAGAAGTAAGAAAGCAAGTTAGAAAGTAAATTAGAAAATCACTTCTCATTTAAGTCTACAGCTTGATTAATTAGAAATTAGTGGTGATTCCTTTAATATCGGGGGTCAGGAGACCCTCAACCATATGATGGCAGAGGGGTGAGTCCCTGAGAGGTTTCCACATCAGGAAATGATAAAACTGAATTAGAAAGTCCCACCAGAACAGGACTACCGTCTTCCTAGATGCTGAATCACATCAACAGTGGACTAAGAAACAAATTCCTAATCTCGAATCTAACCTCATTGGGGGTCATCAAATGGAGTAAATAAATACAATAGACACATTCCTCGTGAAACCTTCCCAGTCTCTCCTGACTGGGGTAATGTGGCGTCGGTAATTCTCCGAGCCAACAGCAGGATTATCTGAGCGCACATCTTCTCTCCCCATCTAGACTAGATCACTGAAGGCAGAGACTATGGCTTTTTATGTTATACTACCTTTTACAAAGTCTCAAAAAATACATGTTTTAAATAAATAATGGAAAAGAGCATTTTTCCTCCTACATTCTCCTCTAGCATCAACTGATTCATACATTTTTACCAAGTGTAAAAGCAATTTCCTTCCTTCCAAAATGGACAGGTATATATCTGTCTCTCCGTTTCTACACTCATTAATTACCTCCCTGTATTAAAGTATTACAACCTGCACCACAACCTTAAAACAAAAATTTAACTGACAGATGACACATTTCTCTAAATTTTGCCTATTTTCTGCTATGCTTTTTGTTTTTT
Source organism: Mustela nigripes (assembly GCF_022355385.1). Taxonomy (NCBI): domain Eukaryota; kingdom Metazoa; phylum Chordata; class Mammalia; order Carnivora; family Mustelidae; genus Mustela; species Mustela nigripes. The sequence goes on from NC_081561.1 coordinate 105,373,333, forward strand.
CTAAAAGCCCAATGCAGGGCTTGATCCCAGGACCCTGGGATCATGACCTGAGTGGAAGGCAGATGCTCAACCAACTGGGCCACCCAGGCACCCCAATTTAAATTATTTAAAGACGTGTACCTTATTTATGACAGGTATATTTTTTAGTCCCAGTTACCTCTTTAAAAGATAATGTCCTCAAACTGTAGAACTCAGAAAAGTAGAGGATATTTAAGCTTTTGAAAATAAATCACACTTAATGGCATTATTTTTAAATTTTCTACTCCAAAAACAAAAGACCCCCTCAATGAATATGCTGGCAAAATACAGCCAGCTCCCTCAATGAAACAGTAGAAACTAGTGTTCCTTCCCTGAAGTCAAGTGAAAAGCAACTGTTACTACTTGACTATGTACATAAAGAAAAAAAAAAAAAAGAAATGAAGTAATGTACTAAAATATAGGGCATGGGAGTTGGATTCAGAAATGAAATCTACTTTGATACTTCTGTGATTTCATTTTAAATCATAAAAGGCAACAGACAAAAGCAATGTAAGATAGATGTATCTTAAAAATCCAGATACTGAATTTGTACCACAATGAAATTCATACTTGGATGTTTTTATTAAGGCCAATTGTTTAAGATACTGTCTAGCAACTTGCAAATCATTTCCCATTGTAACTATATTACTAGTTCATGACAGTTTGCATTTTTGTTTTAAAAGATTTGCTCATAAATATACTATATGTCACCCTTCGGGAAATGAACTAGTTGGCATGTATGACGTGCACTAACTCTACAAAAGGCATTTCAATCCTGCCTCAACCAAAACCCTCTCAAATAACAAAAGCCTAATAGAAATGCTGGCTTACGATGGAAATCAGCGTGTATCCAGAGTTACTTATATTAACATAATAACGTAGAAATTTTGCCTAGGCATAATATTGCAAAACAAAAAGGGGTTAAAAATCACTCTATTATTGGAATGTCTGACTTTGACTTATAAACCATGTTTCTGCAGGTTTAAGACTAAAAGAAATTGTTATTGTAACATAGTTAGACACATCAGATGCCATCACAAAACAGCAGGGAACATGCAGATGAAATACACAAATAGTGTAAGCCTGGGCCATTACTGAGAAGCAATGAGCTTCAACTAGGAAAAGGGCCTAAGGCAGGCAGGACACAATAAACCATCCTTCCTGTTAACCCAACTGTCAAGTATTCACATTTGGAGCATAAAAATTAGCACCTCATAGCCTTTCAAACAAATGTTTTGGCTAACAATGTCTGCCTGAGATTCTATGATTTCAATACAAACGCAGTATCTAGTTTTAACCTATCACGCATTTCATAGGAGACCCTTGTGGCAACAGTCATGTCTCTGTTGTGAAGACAACCTTGATTTTGCACAGATTAGACACATGCTGATCAACAAACTTCGGAGAGAAATTCATGCCCTTTGGTCAAACAGGGTATAGGTCTGGTGACCCCCCCCCCCCTCCATGGGGGCACATGAGGGAGGCCATCTACTCACATGGCCTTGGTCATCCAGTTCATTGTTGGTGAGCTTCAGCTTGTCAAAGCTGATCACTTGTCTCATCCAAGTCTCTCCTGAGGCAGGTGAGTCTGGATGGATGTACACCCGTGGCGGCACAGGGGAGTCCGCGTTCCCCGCTACCATCCATTTAGAGCTGTGGTAAACATACCTACAAGGCAATGACAAGGCTCAGTGTACAGACTATTGTTTTCTGGTAATTTCCAAGTCCACTGAATCAGACAAACTGTGTATCTTTTCTTTTTAAGTCTGAAAAACAACAATTTGCTCTTTATATCCAATACATATAAAATAAGATTTTAAGTACTCTTCAAAAACTCTCTGAGGCAGCAGTGGCCTTCTGACCTCTCAGGGTAAGTGATGTGTTAAGGATTTATGCACACTATCACCCCCATAAATTCAAGTACCTTAATTCTTATGAATCACTTATTCACATTAGACATTCCATCTGAATTCTGGGATTTTCCATTTTACATCTGGATATTCCATTGACATGAAGAAACTACTGCTGTCAAGCTTAAAGTTGTCAACCTCACCTTTAAGTAAATCTCAAAAATACTTGAAAGTCATACCTTTAAGTGTCCCACTTCTTTAAGACCACTTTCCATTTTAGGCAATGTACAAACAAATTAGGTAGATGATAGAATGGCAAGGGGAAATTGTCAAAAGTTCCATAACTTTCATTTTCTTAGAAAAAGAGTTTTAGCTATGATCATTTAGAATATTTTTCTGATTCTATCAAAATAAAAATTGGAGATAATACATTAAGTTTAACTTAAAATTTTTGTATAATCCAAAAATGTAGGTCTTTATCTCCTAAATTTCTCTTTCTCAACACTTACAAGAAAAGTCTTTAGTTTGCAAATATCACTAATCAAATATATATCAAACTTTGAAAATGAAGGTATATCTGATTAATATTATTTTTCTAATTAAGGGACCAAACATCCTCTTCTGTTTGTTTATATGCGTCAAATATATCGACTCTACAAGAATAATACATTTAAATAACAATGTTTCAGGTAATATCGTAATATTTAATTGTATATTCAGGTTATCATTTATTAATTATTAACTTAAAATTCACTAATTCAAAAGCTAGAAACTAGTATATGATGATTCACTTAGAAAAGGGTATAAAATGAAGTTATATACCTAGATGTTTTCCTTCCATTTGTATTTTAAGACATGACATACAATTTAAAGCAATAATCTGTGGATAGTCTCAGAGAATTCTACATATGTCATAGGCAAATTTCTTTTAAAAAACAGCATGAAACATTTTCATAACATCTCTGGTGAGGCCCTCTGTTTCAACTAATGTCACATAGTTCACTCTCTTTTGAGCTCAGTATCCCTTCTATTCTTTAATTCCTTTTCTTGGGGAAAAAATACATAATCACAAAATTGAGAATAATTTTTTAAAAAGCTTCCCTGAATTGCTATGGTGTAATTTCAGTAAATAAGTTCCTAAGTGCACGAGCTCCTGTGAATATTAATTTTGCCTCACAACAAATCACAAGCACTTTTAATTTGACCAAATACCACTCTTTGACAGCAGAGAATAAACCAAAAACTTATTTTTTACTACAGCTAAAAGTTAGAAAATAAAATAAGAATCTTAGAAATGCAAGGAAAAACTGTACTATAGTTATTCCCAAAATAAACAGAGTAAGATGCTCTATCGAAACCTTGAGAAAGTATGCATACTCAACAGTTCGAAAATCCATACCCACCAAGAGAATAAATGCTACATGTTACAGATTCTCTGTGAAACTTTCTAAATACAATTGCTAAAACCAAATTTCTTGGGAAGCATTATAAGTGAAAACAAACTTATGATTTACAGTTTGCTCTTTTAAAATCTGACATCTTAATACCAATACTTGACATTTTTCTTGCATTATGTGAGAATAATAAGAATCAACTATGTAAAATAAACCATCCAAAATACATGAAAGATATTTGGAGAAACCGGAAAGAAATTTGGAAGAGAAAGGACTAATGTCTAACCTCATTAAGAATTACATTATCTTTCGCAACACAAAACCCAGATTAGAATAAAGATTTTTAAACCAAGTATATTTCGATATTAAACAGTGCCTTCTAGGTTCTGCCTTGTAATAGATAATTTTAGCAAACTCTCTAATGACTTATTTAATTAAAATAAGCAATACAATACAAAACACAAACAATAAAACTGTCTTTTTATTACCCATTTTTTTAGTATTCCATATGTGTCTGTACTAATTAAATCTGTATACTTTTGACACTGGTAAGCCTGTTTCAAACAAGGACCTCCCTAAGTTTTAAAAAGTGATAAAAATCAAATCTTACTTCATTTAAAAACTTACTAAATGCTCTAGCTGTTTATAAAAAGTAAAAAAAAAAAAAAAGAAAAAAAAGAAACAAGACCAAAATTTAAAGCAAGCACCTTCTGATCAAAATTTCCTTTTTTAAATGTCAGCATTCTTAACTCCTCAGGAAAGTAAAAAGCATTGTCCATTGAAAGTTGCTGATTTGCTTACTTGCAAAAGAAAAAGAGCAAAGGTGGGTTTGAAACTGAAGAATGTGTATCTTTTCCAACTTTACTTGATATCCAGATAATACATCCTCTTTCAAAATCTAAATCTGACAATGTTCTTTTTTTTTAATCTACTGTGGTAACTACTAACCAAAAAACCAACAGTAAATTAACAAATTCATGACCAGTTTAAAGATGTCCTAATAGCTAAATGAATTATGAGATCTTATTTTTCTAAATTCAAGAATTTCCCAAAATTAAAGGAAAAAAAACCTGCCAACAGTTATGATTTTTTAACACAACAAGAAAAAGGGAATTTATTTAAAGTTCAAAATAATCACAAAAAAATGAAACATATCATTGAATATTACCTATACCTACAAACTTTTTAACATTTCCTCCAAAATTCTAATTGAAAAGTGAATCATTTTAAAAGACACAGTTTAGCAACCCTAAACCAGCTTCTATTTAAAGTTCTCAATACTTAAAGGATATTTCTGTAACCATTAGAAGCAAAATAATAATTAAGTTTCCACATTTACTGCAAGAGAAGGCACCACGTGGGCTACTGGAACTGTCCGGAGTTGGGTTATAGATCTAGAAATTCTACAGGCTTCTGGAAACAAACATCATGGTTGTCACAGATGAAATAGGCACAGCTTGGAAAATCCTAGCGTATTCTTATGCTGTATCCATCGGATCACTGTACCTGTATCTTTTGTTGTCCACTGGCACTATGTCCATAGCAATGTAATATTGCTGGTGAGGATCTAGTCCTGAGATCTTCACTCTCATTGCTGGAAACATGCGCCTATGCATACAGGGGGGAGGAAACAGGGTATGGGTTTTGTTTTTGTTTGTGATTAAGCAAGGAGAATGAATAAGCAGGCGAAAAAACCTCTGGAAACCTCTCAGTTTTTCATATGGACAAATTTAGAGCATTCACTTTGATAATGTTAATTCAAAGAATCAGAACACAGGATGCATCAAAACTGAGGCTTTTAAATGTAATTTGCTGCACCCTGTCATGCACTGTGTTTACTGAAATGTCAGTACAGCTAAAAAGAATTTTACGATGAAGGAGTAATAGCATGAAAAAAGCAGTTTGTTTTTTAAATAAAAATCAATGAGCATATTTACTTCAATAATACAAATGATAAAAATGTTCCAAAAGTAGAAATAGAAAATCTGAATTTGTACAAGTGATAAAATATATTATAATGTGAAATTTTAAAAGGGTTATAAAAAACCACAAGGAGCCAATGTGCCATGCTATAACCAAACAATATGTTCTTTATTGAGACAGGACTTCCTGTCTGCAGCATGGTAAAGGTGAAGTGCAAAAGTTGCTCTAAATTTGAAAGGTATAGTAAAACTTCTTTATTGAAAGCAGAAACTAAACACAATGTATATTTACCAAATCATTCCTTCCCCCACTATACCCTGGAAATACTTTCCTATTTAACCACACTTACTCAAAACTTTGCTAATTAAAACAAATAAAAATCTACATTTCTTTAGGCTTCCCAGAGTTGCATATCAAAGGAGATGCTAAAGTACACAGGCTATCTTTTAAAAAAGACTCAGTAGCAAGAATCTAACAGCAAATTATTGTGTATGAAAAACAAATAGAGCAGTTCTTTTTTTCTCTAATTTTTATCTAATGATTTATGTCTAGGACCCTTCCAGTTAATTTAATTTTTGCTAATTTAACCTTATAACACAAATTTTAGCACTGTTATTTATCAAAAACTTTTTCTATAACAATAATGCCACTAAAAACCACTTCCAGAGAAAAGAAAGTCCATTATTCCTAACTAGGCATGAGAACAGTTTAATATGCTGGCTGTTTTAGTGTTATTTCAGTGCACCTGTAAGATAAAGAGTAAAGGTCTTTAACTACATCCTTTATAAGACAACTGTTGCTTTGTGTTGTTGAAGACTGAATTTGGATCATTAATAAAAGCTCTGTGAAAACGTAGAAGGTAGCATATGGATTCAATAAAATATGTTTTTGTAATTTCTAATAAGTTTGGATACTTTTATGCTATCCAGGTTTTTGCCATGTGTACTCCCTGAAAGAGTTGCTGTGCTTTTTTAAAGCTCCTTTTAAGGAAGATTATTATTCATAGATTTCACTGCACTAAACGAACTAAAAACTTTAAAATGCAAAAATTTCGGTGCTTCCTTCAGATTAATAGTATCTGGCCAACAAACCTATTTTTTACTAACTAATGAATGTGCAAATTTCACAATTTCAAAAAATACATATAACTTCCTACAATTTTTCTTAGTATTCTTCAGCAAATTGAGACGAATGTGTTGGATTTCATTTAGAAAAAAATAAATATATATAACCACGTAACTGGATCTACAAATGGAATGTTTTTTTAAAAAACGGGTAATTATTTTTGCAGGGATTATAATGTATTACTGATGATTCCAGTAAGTTTTCATTCTAGTATAATATCAAAATAGCACAAGACATCACGTTCTTACATTGCTAGGAAATCTTTTGATAAAGAACCAGCCTGGAAGTCTGGAATCTAAAAAAAAAACAAACCATAGTTTTCTAAAGAGTAAACTGAGGTTTCTTTCTTTCTTTCTCTCTCTTTTTTTTTTTTTTTTTTTTTTTAAGGGGTGGGGAAGGTTAAGGGAAGTCATCTGTTCAGTAGTTCCAGAAAAGATAACTAGAGCCTAAACACATGCCTGGACGGACGTATACATAACCACGAATCTGAGACTACCCAGCACACGGAATATCAGCCGCAGCCTCTGGCGCAGCGGCACCGGCGGCCACGCGGATTTCCCCTGACGTCCCAGACTGCGGCGGGGCTGTGCCCCTCGCCGACTGCACTCTGCTGTAGGCGGGCAACGCCAGTCTCAAAGTGAACCACAACCCGGGCCTTGTCTTTTCTATACAAAAATGCTAACCAGAGACTCCACAGCTCTGCAGACCCTTCTCCTCCTAAGCCGTCTGGGGGATAAGGTGAGGCCAGGGCCCGAGCGCTGGCGACAGATCACCCTTTACCTGCCCGCCTTGGTGATGATCATCTCCGTGCCGATCTCGTGAAAGCGCTTCCAGAGCTCTGCTCCCTGCAGATCCACCCGCGGGGCCGGCGGCGAGGGCAGCGGGGTCCCTGGCCGTGCCAGGGGAGGCGCTGGGGACCCCTTCGGGGATCCTCCCGGGGACGCCAACGGAGAAGCGCCCTGCAGGAACCCGTCCTCACAGCCGCCTGGGCAGCAAAGGCAAAGAGGGGGTAACGGTGAGGGCTCGTGGAGGAAGTCGGGTGGGGAGACTGACCCCCGAGGGCGGCTGGGGAGACGAAGAAGGACCAGGAGAAAAGGCGAAACTTTCGTGCCTTCGGATTCTTCTAACAAACAGGCCCGGGGTAAACACCCGCTCTGCCAGCCTAAGGGACTCGACGTGCCAGCGAGGCCTCCAAGGACCGTGAACCGCGGAGGCATGAGGGCCACGTCCACCCCTCCCTCCCGGCCTCGGGCGGGTCAAGGCCCCAAATAAGTTTCGCGCCGTCGCCGGCGTCTTGGATACGTGGCCAGCTGAGGCTGAGATGGATTCCGGAGTCCAGAGCCCCACTGCAGACCCCGACACACCGGCCACCCGAAGCGCACGCAGAGAAACCGCCTGGCGTCCGGCTCCCCGTGCGAAGTGCCTGGGCCTCCTTTCCCGTTAGGCGTCCGAGGCCCCTCGCTTTGGGCCCGGGCGGAGGCATCCTCCAGAAAATTCTTCAGCCTCGGCTCGCGCCAAACTCCCCGACAGCCCTTAGCTCCCCAGCCAAGCAACGAAGGGGCGAGCAGAGCGCGAAAAGCAAGCCCACCGGGGCCGACGGCCTCGGCAGCGGGAATCCAGAGGGGAAGGGAAGGGCTCAGCTACCCCTCGGGAAACCACGTTTGCAAATACGCCGCCCTCTTCCTGGTTTGCCCAAACTGTTTAGGGCATTCGTTCCGGTTTCGGGGGGGTTATGCCGTCGCTCCCCCCACCCCCTTGCTTTTAAAAGTTAGGAAAGAAAAAAGAGCACCCATTGGCTGGAACCCCAAGGGAGGCAGATGCGGAAGGCGCAGACCTGCACCGCCGAAAGCCTCAAAGAGCCGCGGCCGAAGGCGCGGGTCGCCGAGGGGGCGGTGGCAGCCCGAAAAGCGGGGCTAGGAGCGGCATTTTAACCGTCTGGAGGGCGACCTGAGTTGAGCGGCGATAGCGGCCAGGGCGGCTGTGAGCTTCGGGCGCGGACACCCAAGGCCAAAGCGCTGGTGCTGCACTGCCTCGGGCACCGAGGGGCACCGCGCGCGCGCGCGCCCTTAACTCGCAGAAGTTCAGGTTCCCCGCGGCCGTGCGGCCCCGCGGGACCGAGAGGGACGCGCCGGGAAGAAGTTAGGCGGGAAAGGGCCGACTCACCCGCGGCTCCGCGGGAGCCGCAGCTCCGTTCCAAGTCGGCGCAGCTCCGGGCTGGCCCGGATGCCGCCCCGGCCGGTGGCGGGAGTGCAGCGCCTTCGTCTCCCTCGGAGGAGCCCTTTTCCCCGGCGCCACCGCCGCGGCTGCAGCCTCCGTCATCTACCGCCACGGCCGCCTCTTCCGCGTCCAGCTTTCGTCGCTTCTTCTGAAGCTGTTGCTGCTTCTCCGCGCCGATCAGCGCCTCCACGGAGAAGGCGTGCGCCTTAAGGCTTAGCATGCTGCACGGCGAGCCCCTCCGCTTCTCGGCCATCCCCGCCGCCTGGCGCCCGCCCGCCCCTCACGCATATACACTCAAGCGGGCACACGTACACACTCGCTCTACTCTCCCACCAAAATCTGAACGACTCTCGGGGCCTCCCGCAGGCCGATCTGCCCCCTTCCCTGCCGCGGGCAAAAACAAATTTGGCGTTTCCTCTTTCTCGCTTGTGTTGGGATCCGAGGAACCAGCGACGCGCCCGCCAAGTTTCCTTCCCTCGGTCTCTCGCGCGCGCTCTCTCACTGATGCACTCCTTCGTTCCCACCCCCTCCACCTCCTCCTGCTGCTCCAAGATCTGCTTCGACTGATGCGCCAGAGAGGACTAACATGGGTAAAAAACACTCTGCGGACACAAATTAGGGATTGTAATTGAAATTTGTTGCCTTGATCTGTCAGCACTTCCAGGCAGGAGAGCGGTGGGAAGAACTTGCTCATTAGTGTCAATAAAGTGGTGAGGGTGGAGTCTGGGTACCTGTCAATCACCTGGAAGTCCAGCCAATCAGGCGGCGCCGACAGCTCACAGTCCGCGCCCACTTCCTTACAAGGTCTCAAAAAAAAAAGAAAAAAAAAGAGAGAGAGAGAGAGAGAGAGAGAGAGAGAGAGAGAGAGACAGAAAAGCGCCGCCGTCTGGCTTGGAAGTGCCAGCCCCGGGCGCTGAACCCGGTCAGTCTCTCTGGCTGCCACATCCCACTCCAGCCTGAGTCTCTAGTTTTCCTCACCCATTCCTAGGAAGGGTGAGGCTCCTGACTTTAAAGCGAGATATCACCAAGTTAGAATATCAAGAATCTTCCAAGAAACTTTAAACTCCAGTCCCACTCCTTTATCACTTAATATTGCTACAACTCAGAACATTTTTGAGTGGGGACAATTTACAGCCACCAGGCCCGTCTTTTCTCATTTAAACATTCCCTCATTTAGTAGCGCCCACTCTGCCAAGAATGGCATTAGACTTGTTTATTTATTTATGTTTCTGTTTTACTTAGTGGCTTTTTCTTGGGAAGGGTGTGGGAATTCACGGTATATTTAAATCCTTTATATTTAAGAGAGCAAAACTTTATATTATCGCTTAGTCCCTCATATTTACTAGTCTGTAAAAGTACACCCTTTTCAGAGCCTCCCTTTCCTTTCAAAGCATGATGATAATTTTAAAACGTTAAATCGTGGGATGTTACTTCTACATGTCTTCAACAATAAAGATTTAGCTTTAAATCTCCTAAAAACTTCGCAAGGTGAAATGTTTTAAGATACAATAAAATTTCTATTGCCCTTTTTTAAAAATAATGTCTCTGTGACTTAACCTAACTCCATACTTGTCCTCCTTTAAACAATTTGCCACTACTTTTCTCAGGCTTTTAAAAAGCCAACTTGTTTCTTTAAAGCAAAATAAAAAAAAAAAGTTTTAATTGAATAACATCAATCATGCATCCATACAGTTTATAGTTTCAACTCGATTTTTTGGGGGGGGAGGTCAGGATTAACCCCCAAAATGGTTTTGGTGTAAATAGAGCAAATATAGTGCAGAAGAAAATTCCTGATACATATTATTCTTAGATTTTTGGTATAAAAGACAGGATAAGGGTTGTCTTTTTCTTGCGCTCAATTCAACCTCCACAACTTGTTACCTCTGACTTCTCGCTAAGCTTTCAATGGAATGATAAGGAGTAGCCTCGCCACTGTGATCTTTTTACCATAGCTCCTGCGGAGCGCGCCGTTGCTCCGAGGTAAGGAGAAGAGCCCGGACCAGAGCAGGAGGTGCCTAGGCGTATATCCACGATCTCGCCTCCCGACCCAGCCCCAGCAGCCTGAGTCAAAAACGCCTGGGTAACAGCCTCGAGGAAGACGGCTCTTTTAAACTCTTGAGAAACAGATTCGACTGGAAGGATATGTTTTGCATTTGTAAAAGAAGGCTTTGCAAACAGTTTGGAGCGGGGCAGATCCCGGAGGGCGCCCCAGGCGGGTAACACAGCCTAAAATGTAAGCGCAAACCCGATTTCTGTAGGCTAGCGGAAGGGGAAGCAGGCTTGCGAGAGCAAAGAGGCCACCTGGAGGGCTTGGGCTGGGAGTGGGAGTGGAAGGATGTTGGGCGGGGGGTCGGTTGCAAACTTCGCTGGAGGCTGCAGCTAGAGCTCGGCGTGCTGGGCGTCTGAAACCCGCACCAGCAGCCTGCAAGGTCTCGGCGCCCGGCTGCAGGCCCAGACGCGAAGGAGCGAAGCAAAGAGCCTTGGGATAGCCCTTGAGACCTTGGAGAAGGCAGCGAAGCCAATGGGTGGAGTCACCAGGACCACAGGCCTGTACCGGTCGCGCCGCCCGAGAAGGAGCGGCTCATCCTGAGAAACCTGAGGCCGCCTGGGACGAACGCATTTTCCAGACGTGAAGCTTGCCTCATAGGTGGGTTCTTGTCCATTTATATGCTCTGTAGCTCAAATTGATATACAAGGGACTAGACGGCCTGCAAAGGCGCCCTCAGGATCATGCAGCTCAAAGGTCTCCTCTGTCCCTCTGCCACTTCTTTCACCTTTTCCCAGGGCAGAAGGGACCGCAGATCCCGGAGCTCACAGACACCGAAGTACTTATGTCTACATAGACTACAAGCTGGAAAACTGAGCCTCGCAGACATCCAGGATGTCAGATAGAACGTGACCCTTACGAATAATCCAGATGTGTGCTACGTGTTCAGGGCAGAAAGAAGCGTTGGTCCGTTTAGTACAGGTCCAGACCAGGATTTGGGAACCCTAGCGATAGAGCCGCACGGCCGCTCGCCGCCCCGGATTCGCGCTTAATCTGTCTGGGCTTCCGGACCTAACAAGACCAGCTGCACCCGACCCCGCAAAACAGCTAGTCAAAGACCTCACCGCACTAGGACCCTTGCTCCAGGACAGGGGGCGCCCCACCCCTCCCAGAAGCCGGAGGGAAGGAAGGTCAGAGTTTGTAGGCAGGAGGATTCTTGGCCTTAGGTGTGAAGGCGAAGCCAACGCCCTTAGAAGGCGTTTTCTCAAAAGCGTGGCTTGCGCGTGTCGGGGCCATTCCAGGGCCTTGCACTTTACTTGTCGACAGAGCAAAAGAAACGGGACGGGACGCGAATTGGCAGAAGAAAAGCTCGGTGGAATACGTGTGCGCCTGTGCACATGTCTGTGCTTGTGTTCACGTGAGTACCCCCGTGCGCACTTGTCTGTGTGTGCACTTCTCTGTATGGGCCTGTGTGCGCGGATGCGCGTGTGTGCACCTGCGCACGTGTAAACGTGGAGGGGTGCCTATGTACAGAGAGCATGCGCCTCCTGTCACTTTAAGAGAAAATGTCTTTTCCCAGGTTGTGCTACATTAAGGAAATGATTAAAACTAAATTAAACTGTCAGCCCTCTGGCAAGACTAGCCAGGCTCTATTTCAAATAAAAGCCACCCAGGGAAGAACATTATCAGAGTAGGTCTGTCTCAGAGACTTGGCGAGAAGGGAAAGGAGAATGGTACCTAGTGGGCTGTATCCAAACAGATAGCAAAGTTAACTCTGGGGTGGGGGGTGGCGGAGAGGGAGGATTAAAAGGCATGTCTGGTTCCTCCTGTTTCTTTCTTTTCTCTCTTTTCTTTCGCAGTTTAAAATTGGATTCTTAGAAAGATTCTTTTTTGAAGCTCATTCTTTCTGTAGATTCTATTATCTATGTTTAGATATAGCTTACCGTTTCTTATCTAGATAACTATTATTTATATTATTGTATTTTGTTTTCTATTTTTTATTTTTGTGTTTTGTTAATAAGCAATTGCTTATTTTTAATTCCAAATTTTAAAGTCCTATGTGCCAGGATTTCATCCTCTAAATAGACTAATTTTTCTTTTTTGTTTTTCTTTTTTCTTTTGCATTTGACAATCGCTGTAAATTTCCAAACTCCTGTTTGATTTCCCAGAATAACAATTCGTCGCAGGGAGGTTTACCCTGGCATACAGGAGGGTCTGTGTTTTGCTCCCTGAACTCGAGATGCACCATGTAGTCTCTGAATTTCCAAATAGGCAAGATCTGGACTTCCTTCCCACGCATAGAAAGACATTTTATTATTCACTGAAATACTAGCCTAGCAAGAAATAGAGTAATACATAGGAGAGTCGGGGTGAAGGAAGGCCCAATCCAAGCCCCAAGAGAGATAATTATTTGTCTGTGTTACTTTGTAACTTGATCTGGGAAGGAGCCATATCCTAATTGGGGGCCAGGGATGCCAGAAGCCTCCCCGAATCACAGGACCGCGCCACACACGTGGGCTAGGGCTCGCTGTCTCCTCCCATTCCCTTCCTTCTTGTACATACTCGTCTTCGTGCCTCTCCCTCTGATTTGGGTTAATAAAAATAATAAACTATAATCTGCAAGATTCCAAAGTCTACAGGAATAAATGCAGGCAGGCAGGGTCTGTCTGGCTGCGCTCTCATGGGCTTCTCTGCTGCGGGCCTCAGCTGCAAACCCAGGCCCAACTGAGAAAGCAATACAGAACCGCAATTCCTCACTGCAGCTTCTGTCGCAAATAGCACACACAGACAGTACCTTCGCACGGGTTGGAGCCTGTTTACCATCTTCTCTTCAACAACCAGTCTGTTCCATAATTCTGATCATCTGAGACTTGAGTCTGTCTACAAAAGAACTCCACCAGCCTATGGAAGAGCCCTTCAGGGCTCCAGGAAACCCAGAGAGATTCTCCTGTAGTGTTGGTTTTCAAATCAAGGCTCATTTCTCGCTGAGTCTTTGAGGAGGTGCAAGTTTTGGTAAAGCCAAGGGAAAGTGTGCTCTGGGGTTAATCTTGTCTTCATTCCTCCTTCCTCCAACCTCCAAGTTCTCCAGCTTGGAGACGGGAAAGGAAGGAAGAGAAGAGAAGGGGCCTCTGACTTACCAAAACCGGGGTTGAGAGGTGCCCAGAACAAACTCACTGCACTGGGCACATGAGCTTCCCCATTCATGTCCTATTTCCAGCAGCATCTGCTCTGCCTCCAGAATATACTGCAACTATTTTTCACCCTGTGTTGAAAAAAATCGCTGCTTCACTTCCTCATTCACTGACCCACACTCCTCCCACAGCCATACAGTTAGGGGTTAGTAACAGAAATGTCCAAGAAGGCCACACTTTCTATCACTAAAACCTGATTCAAATATAAGGTGGCTTGAAGGAAGTAATGGAATTAACATCTAGATGTAAATGAATACACAAGGGTAGGTAGTTGGACCTCACTGATATCAACATTGCAACAGATTGATTTAGATATAAATCAAACTGAGACAGTGAGTAGGGAAATTAAATTATATCCTCAGATAGTTAATGGACATTTTAGTAGCTTATGCTATATAAAATTGTGTTTAAATTGATTTTTAAATATGTATCTTCATGTTCTTTGAGTTAAATATGTAATACTATTTCCCCATAAACAAAGATTATCTTAGCCTGATGCTTTACTAAAATGAATTGAAAATGGAACGGAGCGTCCCTAACTCTGTTCCATTTAAGAATTACTAGCTAGAGTTTTTAGCTTTTTATAAAACTTATTACATACTCTAATTGGCTGTAAATTGGCCCTGTTCTCATTTTTCACAACTGTAGATACCAAAGTTCTTAGACAGTGGAAATTTTGTGCACATTTATATAATCTGCTGAAAGTATAAACAATGAAGAATGTGACTGGGATTTATTCATATTTTTGTACTGACAGATGAGACATTTCAATTTCAGGTGAATGAAAAGATTTTTAACAGTAATTTAAAGGTAGCACAGGAACTGCCCCCCAAAGAAGTGGGCTATTGAAAAATAGTATTAGCAGTGGGAATGAACCCTGAATTCAAATACGTGAGCAAAAAATTTGACAACAAACTCTGACGTTTCTGCATGAGTTCTGGTTTTGATTTCTTTTCATTTTTAACTGTGTGGACTCTTTCATCCCTTAAGAAGTATATCATGAACAACTGAGATCAATGAAAAAATTAAGATCCAGTTCTTTTCCCTCTAAAAATAGAGGGAGAAATACAAAAATATTAAACTTTGTCTTAAATAAAATAATCTTCCCGGAATATATTTCCAACCCGGGTTTTCAGGAAGAACCAAATTGAGAATCTTCGAGCAAAAGCCTAAAGAATGGTATTAACAAGAGGAACTCTACCCAAACATTTTGATGTTTCAGAAATGCTGTTTGTAAAGAATCTTTGGCATGTACAATACTGCATTTCCAAATCCAGCCTCATGAAGAAAGAGGGAGGGAAAAAACCCATCTCAGGCCATTTGTAATAGGTGATGTAAATTCAGAATAACTAGCATTTCTAGAAAGACTTCTGCTTTTTTATGTTAACCTTTAGCCTTTGGTGCGGGTTCCTTCTCATATTACATAAAATGTACTTTAAGAAGCACTCACTACCTGCTACAGATGTCCAGGAATAACTGAATTATGAAAGTCGGAAACATATGGCAGTTGCCTATTGCACAAGGAAGGTACATATGAAAGTTATAAATTTTTTTCTTTAAGTCAGCATTGTAAACGCATTTTATAGGGTTCACAGTATGTATTACATCTGTAGATTTAATTTTTGAAATATACGTTTTTGGAGATATTTGTGTTTTGGGATTCTAAGAGAAAGAACTCATCTTGATGAGCGGGGGTGGTTAGAAATAAAGGGAAAACAAAAACCAAAAAATAAACATGTGGAGAAGCAAATACATTTCCTTTAATTTCCCAGCTGGTTATACTGAAAGGACATCAGACCCTCTACTGGCAAAGGATGGCTCACAGCAGGGGTACTGCCCATCAGCAGAGCGTTCTGAATTTACTGACATCCCCCTTCCAAGAAGCAGAGATGTCAACTTGGGGAAATCCGGGTTGGGGCGGATATAAAAACCACCAAATTAAGAACTGGATCACAAATGTCAAAAATGCAGCAGTTCACTTTACTCTTGAGAAAGAAAAAAATGCCCAACAACTTGCTGATCTTTTCCCATCAAAAGCTTAGATTTAATTTAATTTCATTTAATACCTTTAAAGCTACATACATTGATCGCAATCATAATATTATATATTCAGTATTATCCGTGGACACCAAATGCTATCAACTACCAAAGTATCATCCCTTAAGCCTTCAAAGTTATTTTAAAATAATCCCTCCAATTTTCTACCTGTAGCCCCCTGTGGTATCTTTAAATTTAATTTTAATTTGTGAATTTTAAAACTCACTGTTCTCTTGTTCAAGTTTATTTGGAGAAATGTAAAAAGCAAGTTATGAGAAGGACTCGGTCAAAAAAGGAGTTTAAACATACTTGTTTAAATACCCTAAAAGTGGGGCAAGTGCCTACAGGTAAGATCACTGTGGGTCAGGTCAAGAAAACCATCCTCAGAATTTCACTGTGAAAATGGAAGGCTGATCTACCCTTTGTTGTGCTAGGATGAAATTTACTTGGGTGTAGAGATAATGCAGAATAAAGCAGACGCGCCCTTCCCAGCACAAGTTTTATTTGGTTGTATTTTGAGTTTCCCTTTACGATCAACTGTTGAGTGGTCGCTTGGATTTTCTCTTCTTTTCCAGTTCCTACCTTACCGAAGGCTAGTCCTGCCTAGGTTTTAAACTACTTAGTCTAAGCGGGGGTGGTAAGAAATTGAGCTTTCATTACTAGGGACTTCCCCCTATAGGCCGGCGGGGGGGGGGGGGGGGGGGGGGGGGGCGGAGGGGGAAAGAAAAACGGGATGAAGTTTTTTGGATTCTTTTAAAAAACCTATGGTGAACAGGGG